>NW_026705049.1:722377-1083566 GCF_029867415.1 Vicia villosa
ATACAACGTTTGAATATCATCAGAGTCAAACAGCTTGGTGCAAAGCATCTTCTGATCTTCTGACCTTGAAGTGCTTCTGAGCGTGATACCATCAGAACTTCAGTGCTTCTGTTCTCTTGTTCTTCTGATGCTTCCATAGACCCATGTTCTGATTCTGCTTCGACCATCTTCTGATGTCTTGCCAGACCATGTTCTGATGTTGCATGCTGAACCCTTTGAGACAAAGCTTCTGAGCGCTGAATTATGCGTACTCTTTATATATTTCCTGAAAGGGAAATTGCATTGGATTAGAGTACCATATTATCTTAAGCAAAATTCATATTATTGTTATCATCAAAACTAAGATAATTGATCAGAACAAATCTTGTTCTAACAATCTCCCCCTTTTTGATGATGACAAAAACATATATAAATGATATGAATTTGCGATCAGAAAGAGCAGACGGCAAAAGACAAATTACACAGCTATAGCATAAGCATATGAATATGTCTCCCCCTGAGATTAACAATCTCCCCCTGAGATAAATATTCTCCCCCTGAAATAAATACTCGAAGAACTTTAATAAAAGACTTCCCTGATTATTTCGGTAGAGACGATCACATAAGCTTCTGTCTTCAGAGAATTCATAGCTTCTGACTTCTGCTTCCATTGGACAGCTTCAGAACTAGAATTTCCTTAGATCCCTAGAACACTCACAGCTTCTGATTCCTGCTTCCATCTAGGACAGCTTCAGAACTTGAATTTCTTTAATCTTCAGAACATTCACAGCTTCTGATTTCTGCTTCCATTTAGGACAGCTTCAGAACTTGAGTTTTCTGGATCTTTAGAACATTCACAGCTTCTGATTTCTGCTTCCCTCGGATAGCTTCAGAGCTTTGAATTTCTACCAACATCACTTCATGCTAGATTTGTATCAGAACATTGTTGAATGTACCAGAGCATCTTCAGAGCATCTCTACATCCTGAAATGTTACAGCACAAAAACTAAACGACAAAAGTCAGCATGAACGAGTCAGAACATAAAATGTATATTAGAACACATGATATGTATCAGAGCCATATAGGCTAAAATAATGTATCAGAGCAAATAGAATTTTGTCAAAGCAAATAGAGAAATATGGATCAAATTCTATTATCAGTGCTTCTGATTCATTCTTCTTTCTTGCTTCTGATTTCTGAAGCTTGACAGCACTCAGCTTGCTTCAGTTTCCATGAGCTTATTCTTTTTACAGAATAACACTTTCTTATGGTTTTTGCTTCTTGTGTTTGCTTTGAAGATTCTCTTCACTGCTTTATACCTGCAAAACACTTAAACCATATAGAACTTGCAGTTCTTGTTAGAAAATGTGTGGGAGCTTTACCCAGCAACTGATAGATTAATCAAATCATTTATCATTTATCTTCTCCCCCTTTTTGTCATAACATCAAAAAGAATATTTCAAAAGATTCAGATGAATAAAACGACAAATAAAATCACTGGAATGTAAAACAAAGAACACTTTTCATTGATAATCAAACGATATTACATAAGGTTCCTATGTTTAACAAGATGAGAAACATTCCTAGCAAATACATAAAAAGTCATCCCAAGAGGAAATGACTACAAAAATTAAAAACAAAACCCTAGCAAGACACACTCTGTGTCAACCCATCAAGAATCCCGGTGGGCTTCTTGTCTTCCAGACTAGAACCTTCACTGTAGGAGAGATTCCAGAGACCAAAGAGGAAGAGAGGGACAGTTCACAGACAGAGAGCTACTGTTGCAAACGGGGCTTTCCCTTAACATAGAAGTTAAGAATATCATTCTTAACCTCTTCCCATAACTCAAGAAAGTCTTCTGTCTTTGGGTGAAAGTTGATAACAACATCAAAGAAGAGGTCTGACTTGAGAGGTATTAGGAGAGCCATCCCGAGATATGCAGAGATCTGCCGCCTTTGAGTCATAGGTTTGAACTAGGATTTAAAAAAAAACTTTGTTTGAGCAAGAGAAAAGAAAACAGGAGAGAGAGAGAGAGAGAAAAACTTGATGAGGAATGCAAAGAGATAGAGAGGAAAACAGAGACAGAGTGAAATAGAGAAAATATAAGAGGGAAGGAGACGCGTTTGAAGAGTATTTAAAAGAAAATAAAATGAACCAAATGATGGATAGCATTTAATGTTACGTGACATGAGGAGAGATAATACAGACGAATGAGGTGACTAGCACAGTTACCTATGGTCGGCGTCCCTTCAACTGCACGTGCGCTTATCCATGAATAGTAACGACAGGTTTACCATCCCGAGATAAAACGTTACAGCTGTTTTGCTTTAAAAGAGGTTCTGAATCAACTTAGACAATGAAACGTTAGTAATAACCGAATCATAATTTCTAAAAGATTTCAATCAGAACTTCTGATTTAAAAAAAAATTCACATTCATTTCAGAAGATACTCATACGTAAGAACTTCTCATCTTCTCATTCTGGGCATAAATCCATACTGATGTTCTTCAGAATGAACTTAAACCTATCTTCAGCCAGGGGTTTTGTAAAGATATCAGCCCATTGATGGTCTGTATCCACAAAGTTTAAAGATATAACACCCTTCTGAACATAGTCCCTTATGAAATGATGTTTAATCTCAATATGTTTAGCCTTTGAATGAAGAATAGGATTCTTAGATAAACATATAGCAGAAGTATTATCACAGAATATAGGAATGTTACTCTCATATATCTGATAATCTTCTAACTGACTCTTCATCCAGAGCATCTGTGTACTACAACCAGCAGCAGCGACATATTCTGCTTCTGTTGTTGATAGAGCAATAGTTGCTTGCTTCTTGCTATACCAAGAGATCAAATGACTTCCAAGAAATTGGCAACTTCCTGAAGTAATTTTTCTTTCAATTCTGTCTCCAGCATAGTCAGCATCGCAGAATCCTACTAAGTTGTATTCTTTAGATTTTCTGTAAACTAAGCCAACATTAGTAGTACCTTTCAGATACCTTAGAATTCTCTTAACAGCAGTTAAATGAGATTCTCTAGGATCTGATTGGAATCTAGCACACAAACAAACACTGAACAGAATGTCAGGTCTAGAAGCAGTCAAATATAGAAGAGATCCAATCATACCTCTGTATAACTTCTGATCTACCTTCTTACTTACCTCATCCTTACCTAGGATGCATGTTGGATGCATAGGAGTTTTGGCTTCTTTGCAGTCTAGAAGATTAAACTTCTTCAGAAGTTCCTTCACATACTTGGTTTGGTGAACATACGTTCCTTCTGATGTTTGATTTATTTGTATTCCAAGAAAATACTTGAGTTCTCCCATCATGCTCATTTCAAACTCAGCCTGCATAGACTTAGCAAACTCCTTTCCAAGTGTAGCATTAGATGTTCCAAAAATAATATCATCTACATATATTTGACAAATTAAAATATCCCTTTTAAAGGTTTTACAAAAGAGAGTAGTGTCCACTTTTCCTCTAGTGAAACCATTATCCAGAAGGAAAGAACTTAAGCGTTCATACCAAGCTCTGGGAGCCTGTTTCAATCCATACAATGATTTCTTTAGTTTAAAAACATGATTAGGAGACAGAGAGTCTTCAAAACCAGGAGGTTGATGGACATAAACTTCTTCATCTATATAACCATTTAAGAAGGCACTCTTAACATCCATCTGATAGAGAGTGATGTTATGTTGAGTGGCAAATGAAATTAATAGACGAATAGATTCTAACCTGGCCACTGGTGCAAAGGTTTCTGTATAGTCAATCCCTTCTTGCTGACTATAACCCTGAGCCACCAGTCTGGCTTTGTTCCTTACCACTTCACCTTTCTCACTGAGCTTGTTTCTGAAGACCCATTTTGTACCGATTATATTGAATCCATCTGGTCTAGGAACAAGATCCCAAACATCATTCCTTGTAAACTGATTCAGTTCTTCTTGCATAGCAATTATCCAGTCTGGATCTTCTAGAGCATGATCAACAGAAGTTGGCTCGATCAAAGATACAAGACCTAATTGACAGTCTGCATTGTTCTTAAGGAATGCTCTTGTTCTGATTGGATCATCCTTCTTTCCAAGAATGACATCTTCTGAATGACCAGAGATGAGTCTGGATGATCTTCTGACAGATGGTTCTTCAGAAATGCTTAGATTCTCCAGAGAAGCTGATACTTGATCTTCAGATTCTTTGCTTCTGAGAAGCTCTGCTTCTGATGCGTTGCTTCTTGGCTCAGCAACTTCTGATATATCAATATCCCAATCTGCAAAATTATCAAACTGCTTTGGTTTTTCAGAACCAAGCTTATCATCAAACCTGATATTGATTGATTCTTCTACAATCAATGTTTCAGTATTGTATACTCTGTAGCCTTTTGAGCGTTCAGAATATCCAAGAAGGAAACATTTTTGTGCTTTGGAATCAAACTTACCAAGATGATCTTTAGTGTTCAGAATAAAGCATACACATCCAAAAGGATGGAAATATGAAATGTTGGGCTTTTTATTCTTCCACAATTCATAAGAAGTCTTATTTAGAATAGGTCTGATAGAGATTCTATTCTGAATATAGCATGCAGTGTTTATTGCTTCTGCCCAGAAATGCTTAGCCATATTGGTTTCATTGATCATGGTTCTGGCCATTTCTTGCAGAGTCCTATTCTTTCGTTCTACAACTCCATTTTACTGTGGAGTTCTAGGACAAGAGAAATCATGGGCAATACCATTTTCTTTGAAGAATTCTTCAAAGGATCTGTTCTCAAATTCACCACCATGATCACTTCTGACCTTTATGATTTTACACTCTTTTTCAGATTGAATCTGAATGCAGAAATCAAAGAACACTGAATGAGTCTCATCCTTGTGTTTCAAGAATTTTACCCACGTCCAGCGGCTATAATCATCTACGATGACTAATCCATATTTCTTCCCTCTGACAGATGCTGTTTTGACTGGGCCAAACAGATCAATGTGCAAGAGTTCTAATGGCCTTGAGGTAGAAACAACATTCTTGGACTTGAATGCAGGTTTGGAGAACTTGCCCTTCTGACATGCTTCACAAAGAGCATCTGATTTGAATTTCAGATTAGGGAGTCCTCTGACCAGATCCAGTTTGTTAATCTGAGAAATCTTTCTCAAACTAGCATGACCTAATCTTCTGTGCCAGACCCACTGCTCTTCAGAAACAGACATAAGACAAGTCACCTTCTGACTCATAAGATCTTGCAGATCTGTCTTATAAATGTTGTTCTTCCTCTTGCCTGTAAATAGGATTGAGCCATCCTTCTGATTTACAGCCTTGCAAGACTCTTGATTAAAGATTATATCATAACCATTGTCACTCAATTGACTGATAGATAAGAGGTTATGTGTTAATCCTTCTACAAGAAATACATTAGAAATGGAAGGAGAGTTACCAGACTTTATAGATCCAGAGCCAATTATCTTGCCCTTCTGATCTCCTCCAAACTTGACTTCTCCTCCAGACTTAAGCACCAGGTCTTGGAACATAGACCTTCTTCCTGTCATGTGTCGTGAGCATCCAGAGTCCAGGTACCATGACATGTTGTGCTTTGTCCTTTTTGCAGTCAAGGATATCTGCAATAGGAATAATCTTATCCTTAGGTACCCACATTTTCTTGGGTCCTTTCTTGTTAGATTTTCTCAAGTTCTGATTGAACTTGGGTTTAACATTGTAAGCAATAGGAGGAACAGCATGATAATTTTTAATGTGAGTTTCATGATTTTTCCTAGGTTGTGTCACATGCTTTTTGGTGTGTGTTATGTGAAAACTTTGAGCATGTGAAGTGTGCCTAATATCATGGGAGTGGCCATACTTGAACTGATCATACAATGGCTTGTATGTGAATTTCATTTCATCAACAGGTTCAAGTTTGTATGGGGTTTCACCCTCAAAACCAATGCCGACTCTTTTGTTTCCAGACACAGCATATATCATAGAAGCTAGCTGACTTCTGCCAATACTTCTAGATAAGAACTTCCTGAAACTTAAATCATATTCTTTCAGAATATGGTTTAGACTAGGAGTGGATTTCTCTGAATCAGAAGTAGATCCAACATTATTGGATAATTTTAAAAGTTTTTCTTTTAATTCAGAATTCTCCAACTCAAGCTTCTTTGTTTCAAATTCAAATAGCTTTTTCAGCTTTTTGTATTTGAGACTGATCTGAGACTTGAGTTCCAGAAGTTCAGTTAGACCGGAAACTAACTCATCTCTAGTAAGTTCAGAAAATACCTCTTCAGAATCTGATTCTGATGTAGATTCTGATCCGTCATCTTCTGTCGCCATCAGCGCACAGTTAGCCTGCTCATCTTCAGAGTCTGAATCATCTTCTGACTCATCCCAGGTTGCCATAAGACCTTTCTTCTTATGAAACTTCTTCTTGGGATTTTCCTTCTGAAGATTTGGACATTCATTCTTGAAGTGTCCAGGCTCATTGCATTCATAGCACATGACCTTCTTCTTGTCAAATCTTCTGTCATCAGAAGATTCTCCACGTTCAAATTTCTTCTGAACTTCCTTTGCTTGTTCTTCCAGAGTTGATTCAGCCTTCTGGAGATCAAGGACAGTTCATCTTCTTCTTCAGATTCTGATTCTTCAGGATCTTCTTCTCTAGCCTGAAAAGCGTTAGTGCATTTCTTGATATTGGATTTTAATGCAATAGACTTACCTTTCTTTTGAGGCTCATTTGCGTCCAGCTCTATTTCATGACTTCTCAAGGCACTGATAAGCTCTTCCAGAGAAACTTCATTCAGATTCTTTGCAATCTTGAATGCAGTCACCATAGGACCCCATCTTCTGGGTAAGCTTCTGATGATCTTCTTTACGTGATCAGCCTTGGTGTATCCCTTGTCAAGAACTCTCAATCCGGCAGTAAGAGTTTGAAATCTTGAAAACATCTTTTCAATGTCTTCATCATCCTCCATCTTGAAGGCTTCATACTTCTGGATTAAAGCTAGAGCTTTAGTCTCCTTGACTTGAGCATTTCCTTCATGAGTCATTTTCAAGGACTCATATATGTCATAGGCCGTTTCCCTGTTAGATATCTTCTCATACTCAGCATGAGAGATAGCATTCAGCAAAACAGTTCTGCATTTATGATGATTCCTGAAAAGCTTCTTCTGATCATCATTCATTTCTTGCCTTGTCAGCTTTACGCCACTGGCATTTACTGGATGTTTGTAACCATCCATCAGAAGATCCCATAGATCACCATCTAGACCAAGAAAGTAACTTTCCAGTTTATCTTTCCAGTATTCAAAGTTTTCACCATCAAATACCGGCGGTCTAGTATAACCATTGTTACCGTTGTGTTGCTCAGCAGAGCCAGATGTAGATGCAGGTGTAGACTTTTCACTTTCATCAACCATCTTTTACTGAAGCGTTTTTCTCTTCCTGAATCTTTTCTAAACACGGTTAAGTGCTTGCACCTTAGAACCGGCGCTCTGATGCCAATTGAAGGATAGAAAAACACTTAGAAAGGGCGGGTTTGAATAAGTGTAGCTTTAAAAACTTGACTGATAAAAATAAATTGCACAGTTATTTTTATCCTGGTTCGTTGTTAACTAAACTACTCCAGTCCACCCCCGCAGAGATGATTTACCTCAACTGAGGATTTAATCCACTAATCGCACGGATTACAATGGTTTTCCACTTAGTCAGCAACTAAGTCTTCCAGAGTCTTCTGATCACACACTGATCACTCCAGGAACAACTGCTTAGATACCCTCTAAGACTTTTCTAGAGTATACTGATCCACACGATCACTCTAGTTACAACCTGCTTAGATAACCTCTAAGACTTCCTAGAGTATTCTGATCCACACGATCACTCTAGTTCCTTACAACTTAATGTAATCAATTCTAAGAGTATTACAATTGCTTCTTAAAAGCTATAATCACAAACTGTGATATTTCTCTTAACGTTTAAGCTTAATCTCACTAATATATTACAACAGCAATGTAGTGTGCTTTGATGAAGATGAAGATTCTGAGTTTTGAGTAGAACAGAGTTTCAGCAAGTTAATAGGCGTTGTAAATGTTTAGAATCGTTAACCTTGCTTCTCATCAGAACTTCATATTTATAGGCGTTGGAGAAGATGACCGTTGAGTGCATTTAATGCTTTGCGTGTTCCGTACAGCATCGCATTTAATGTTATACGCTTTTGTCAACTACCTCGAGCCTTGTTCACGCTGTGTCTACTGACGTAGCCTATAATAGCTTTTAACGTTCCTTTTGTCAGTCAGCGTAGCTTGCCACTTGTACTTTCTTCTGATCTGATGTTTGTGAATACAACGTTTGAATATCATCAGAGTCAAACAGCTTGGTGCAAAGCATCTTCTGATCTTCTGACCTTGAAGTGCTTCTGAGCGTGATACCATCAGAACTTCAGTGCTTCTGTTCTCTTGTTCTTCTGATGCTTCCATAGACCCATGTTCATATTCTGCTTCGACCATCTTCTGATGTCTTTCCAGACCATGTTCTGATGTTGCATGCTGAACCCTTTGAGACAAAGCTTCTGAGCGCTGAATTATGCGTACTCTTTATATATTTCCTGAAAGGGAAATTGCATTGGATTAGAGTACCATATTATCTTAAGCAAAATTCATATTATTGTTATCATCAAAACTAAGATAATTGATCAGAACAAATCTTGTTCTAACAAAGTTCACACAACATAGTGAGTGATTATTCTCACGGATTAGTATTCATCACGTCTTAAACCATTAAGGTAACAAAACAAGTTCATCCCATCTATATGATTTCCGTCCACTACCAACAAGAGATTTAGGGTGATCAAGTCCTAAATTTGTCAATATTAGTTGAAAATCATATTTAAGCATAAACCGTCGTTACTACATAATAGTGTCCCTTTCCGAGTTTGCACCCAAACTCATTAACATCGTCATAGTCCAATAATTCAACACGGTGTCCTTCTTCTAGAATATTCTTCCGAAGTCCAAAACATCAGGAACACAAATCCAATCACTAACCTCATTATATTATTCTCGTCGATTTGGAATTCACCGCCTTTACTTTGGTAATTCAAAGTCAACCTATCGATCAATTCAACATCATCTTTCTGACCTTCTCTAATCTCGTTAAGAATACCACTAGTCATCTTCTAGCATACTCAATCTAACACTATTAGGAGTGCCTTCACATACTAACGCAAGTCTCTAAATTGTCCAATTAAATCCAACTCCTTCACCATTAGTACCGACATATTTAAAGACTTCCTACGCAACGCAGTAACACAACACTCGTAACTCGTGGTTTTACTCCAAATTCTATGACATCCTTCGTGCCCAACTATCATCCCACTCGACATCTCAACAAAGTCTTCCTCATATTCAATAGGTGTCAGAAATCCTCTAAAATTCTTCTGTTATACTTATCGTTACTCTGCCATCACAAATACGGCTCCAAGAGTTCTAAAGTTTATTCCATCTTTTCTACCAATTCACTTCTCACTAAAATCCATCGGTACTCAAACCATCTTTTATTATCGAACATCTCATCAACAACATATTCCACTCAATTCTGTTTCAAACAATCACGATAGCAGGCATTCCTATTCAACAAGTTTCACACTTCCTTAACCGACTTCACAATATCTCCTTATAGGATCAATCTATTGTATTTATAACTCTCCCATAAGGTAGAACATAATTGCACCTCTTCGTAGGCTCAAACGGAACATTAATCCGACACTCGGAACTCAAGATATGAATTTTCCAATCGTTATCCGAAATGCAACATCGACATCATGCAGCGACGCTCTATACGGTATTCCCAAAACTCTTCGAATGGTACCTCCAATTCTTAAAATTACTTCTCAACAAACCTTCTAATTATTCCTTCAATCCGTTCGACACTGACACTGACATCCCGTGCAGTACTAATAAACAAGTCTAGTTATAAGAACAAGAGCAACCGCAACTTCACCTCTTTCTAACGTCATCCTGTCACAATTAATTATGTTACAGCTGCTGAAACTATTTTTATAACAAAGTTCATCTCGTTAGCTTTCCGATGCTTCAAACGGAACTCAATTCGGATGTCCAGAACTCCAGTTATGAATTTTCGAAGTTCTGCAGCTATTCAGCGATTTTCCTGCGTTTTGCTTACGAAAATCTCTCTCCAAAACTCATTCTCTTCAACCCTATCACATTCCAAACAGCCCCTTATCGTACCTCTTCACTTCCAAACATCTCTATGACTTGAGCAACACATCCTATCGCCGAAGTGCGATTTCTGGAACATTACGACAGCAATCCTCTTTGCCAACTTGCAGCTGAATCTCTTCCGAGACGTAAAGCTACTCACTGACATCTTCGCAGTACACCAGTAGAGCTGACACGCCGCAACTTTCCAATTTCCTTCTCTTACAATAACGGTCAATTACCTCTAATCCTCTTCCTTCAAGATGTTCCAACTCAATTACCAGTGAAGTCTTAATTCCATGTCACCTTCAACTCGGGAAACAACAAACTCCAACAATGCTCGCACTGTTGCCAACAACAGTCTACTGAATCAATCTTCTTACAACTGAAACATAACCGAGAAGCGAAGCTTCTCCCCCACTTGTTTCAATCCAACACCTGCAACAAACAACCAAGTACCGACAGTGATTCACTCACATGTCGCGTACCAAGGACTAAAATGCCGACAATATGCAACTGTCGCGCAACTCAACTGACTCAACAATTGGCCGGACGGACCGACCTGCTCTGATACCACTATTGTAACACCCCTCTAATATCCCGCGGAAATTAACAAAATTAAATCAGAGTAAACATGCAAAGGGTGCCACAATTCAAAAATGAAAGAAAACACACGTTCGGCATATGTCATGCATTCACTGAAACATCTGAAATTATAACTCATTAGATAAAATCATGTTTACACAGTGGAATCAAATCATCAAGTCAACATTACATCGTTAATGTATCCGACTTCAAATAAAATAAACAATAGAGTTATAATCGAAACTCAAAACATCGCGTCCCCAGTGTTACATCTATCAGAGCATGACACCGACACAACAACTAAACCGACTTATGAGCTAATCCTCACCAAGTCAAAAGCAGCTATCCTCAATCTGAAAATGTCAACAGTAAGGGTGAGTCTCATCACAGTTAACAAATGTTATTGCATCTTAAATAACAACACATCATAGTTATATTATTCACCCAATTTGTCATATATTCAGATTCACATCTATTATTCATCAATTCACACAATAATAGAATACATTACCAAAAGACAACGCCATAACAGTTACACCATCATCAAATATTATAACATTGGACAATCTTCCATTCATGTTATAATTATACACAACAACCTAATGCAAATGCAACTATATGCATGTGGTACCAAACATGGGATAACCCATCTCACCGATCCACCACCATAAAGATTCGGCTACTTCTCTCACCAATTCCATACAATGGGAATTAGCTACCGCTGTCCCACCACCAAAAGGGATACAGCCCACAACATGATTATGAAATGCATGTGTCAACCATAACATGCTCATCATCAACATTAAACAACCAAATGTCATAATCATCAACCACCACGATAATCAATAGCCACACACAGTTATGCTATTTCTCAACCATAAATAAATACATATTTTACACCAACAAATTATGTATAACAAAACACCAATTAGGACCACAACATCATAACAGGTAAATCATTCATTGATATGCCTGTGCGTATAAACCACCACACAGTGCAACAACAATAGCACCTCTCACAATCGTGTACCAAGTACAACAAAGCAACCCATCAACAATCGGGCATTTACCTCATCATTCATCAAAACACACGATAACCAAATTTACCATGAACAACATCCATTTGCATAACAAGTAGAAGCGATCACATTATAACAACACCCATCATTGCACATATTCAGTTATGCAAACAACAAACCATTGCACCGCATCAACTATGCAAAACAAGAATAAACCACATTTGGAGAAAACGATACTTTTCAAAATAAAATCAAGTTATTGTTGTTATATTTATTTTATATGGTAAAACATTCAATTTAAGGAACAACGTCCCAAACGGCGTCTAAAACGGACTTACGGTTTGAAAGTTACACATTTTTTACATTTTTCAATGAAATTAATTATCGCTACAGCACGCGGCGCAACCAAGGCTCGCGGCGCGACCTGAAGAACACAAACACGTTCGCGGCGCCAACCTATGCACGCGGCGCGATACGAGAAAACAAGTACGCCTTCGCGGCGCCAACACGGGGACGCGGCGCGAACTAGCGATTTCACAGATTTTCGGGTCTGCGTCAGATCCTGCGATCTGACTCAATCTGAGTCCAAAACTGACTCTAAACGTCATATACAGGCAGTTAATCATCAATTGCATCATTATTCATCATCACACATCAAAACAACACATAATCAATCAATAATCCATGCAATTTTCATCAATTCATAACCTCCCTAAACCCGACATATAATCCAATTGACTCAACAACATCCCTAATCAATATTATTATCCAAGAATACGATAATAGATGATAACCGGAGAGTCCCCCTTACCTTAGCCAAAGATTCTTGATTGGTCTCTCCCTCCATTGCTCCTCTTCACGTACCAGCTTCCCAATCCCTCATCTCCTTTGCTCTGCTTTTCACGTTCCTTTCTCCTTTCTCCCAATTTTCCTTATTTTTATGAAAAATAACATTTTAATTAGTAAAGGGCTTTACTAACATATCACCCCCTCTTTACTAATACCACACTTGGCCCAATACTATAAACCATCTTTCTTCCAATTAAATCCCACAAACCACCAATAATTCTAATTATAAATTACATTTCCATTTAAATTAAAATTAAAATATACGGGTGTTACATGAACCATTGCTTGTCCTCAAGCAAAATGAAAATAAACAGTGACATAGCTACTCTGGGCATAAAGACTTTTCTATGAACAAGGTTATGTCAATAGGTACTAATTCATAAAAACAAGGGAAACGTAATAACACATTCCTCATTTTGTGGGCATAAGTCTCTTTCCTATACAAATCAATTTGTATCATGTTGTTATGCTTAAGCCTATTTTACTCATCTATCATACTCCAATTTTTTACCCAAAGATCCCATTTCATTACCATCATTCATTTCATATAAAAATTATTCATGCATCATTTGCTATCCCAAAATATACAAAAGTATGTTTGCTTGTTGCTTATTTCACAAGATAGGTATTGGCCAATGAGCTCAGGAAAAATTAGTGTTTTGTTGCTCACAAAGGGATTCAATCTTTTCATGTGCTCAAGTGATTCCGATCATCCATATTCAAGCCCACTAATGCTTCTAATCAAGATCAACAACTTCCAATTCATCTGGTCCACGATTTAGGGTTTTGACCTAATTCTTTGAGGAAGTTGACTTTTGGTCAAAGCATGATGTTATGGCTCAAAACATGATTCAAGGATCTCAAGTACTTCATTATAGCCCACTTTGATCATCCATTTGGCTAGAAGAACTTGATTCAATTGATATTTGGAAGAATGCAATTCAATTGGCAAAAGTCAATTGTGCAATGATCAACTTTGACTTTTGGGAATTTTGGTCAACTATAGACTTGAGATCAGGGATCATGAAAAAATGTTTGATGGAACAATTTGATTAAGAAAAATAAAGAAATTTTAGGTTACTTGCAAAAGGGGTAAAATTACAAAGTTGGAAAATTCACTAAGTCCACAAAATTACATGTTCAAGTACTCAACTTTGAAAGCTTATAACTTCTTCACCAAGTCACCATTTTTGTGCTCTAAAGATTGGTTTGAAGATCTCATAATTTTGTCCTTGAGGATGAATTCCCAAAAGATGCAAGAATTTTGAGTTATGGAACCATGAAGTTGGTGTCTCAATTACCCACACTTAGAGAAAATTCCAAGGCAGTTTTGTTCCTAAAAAGTACATGACTTTGAGGCCATTTTCAACAATGATCCCTTGTGAATTCAAAAAAACACCAAACATGAAAGTTGTAAAGGATGTTCAGGGCTTTCCAAAAAGTACAATAACTCATTCATAGCATACTTGAGCTGTAAGATTCGAAGAGATGAAGTTGTGGTCCAACCCTTAAATTAGAGGTCATTTTCCATGAAGAATCCTTGGAGCCTTAGCACTCAAACCTGCCAAATCCTTGATTACAGGTCCTATAACTTGCAAATCTACCTTTAATCAGAAGATTACATAGGTCCAACAAGCACTATCCAACTGATTTCATCATTATATTATCCATGGATTCATTCCATTTTGAGCATAAAGTCATGGCTTCCATTTTCATAAAGAAGATTTAATTACAAAACTTTAACCTTGAGCCCATACCTTGTTGCTTCTGAACATAAAATGCCACAAAATCAACAAGAAACCATCTAAAGATCATAAGATCCTCCCTGTTGTCTTAATTAAAGCTTGCCAAATTCATGGGATCCATAACTTTCACATTTTTTCACCAAGAAGCCAACCAAGTCAACTTGAGTTTGAAACAACCTTTTGATTAGATTTCCCTCATCCCCTATCCCACAAATCATCCATATAAATAGAGGTCTTTGCCTCTAATTCCAAAGACACATAAATTCTCAAGATCATTCTCTCACTCAAAATCACCAAAATTCCACTTTGCATAAATTTGAGAATCCTGAATTCCAACCAAGTTCTTTGCAACCTAAACACTCAAACACGTTCCATATATCATATAGAAGCTATAAAACCCTTACAATTCATGTGTAATAGCCAAATCATCATCCCTCATTTTCACTTTTTCCATTTATGACTTTGTTTAAGTAGAGCAATTCAGATCACCTAAGGGAAATTCAAGCATTCTAATAGCTTCACCAAAGTCCTTGGAAGCTATCCAGATCATCAAATCATTTCTAGAAGTGATCAAACTCCATGCTCGATCATCACTTCAGAGGTAAGTTTCTCTAATTTCAAACTCTATGTTTAAGGTACCATTTTGAGTAAAGCTCGATTCTATCTTGTTCAACATGATGTGAGGATCATTAACCCTCAACTGGTTATTATTTATTGCTTCTGTACATCATTTAATTTTGTTTTTAAAAATTAGGGTTCTTAAGGATTTTTGCAAAATTCAAGAGTTACAGTTTAAATAAATTGATGAATGTTGCATTTTTGAATTCGTGATAAAATTATCCACAAGTTTCATGTTTACATTTCTGCAATTGGTTGAGAAAAAAGAGAGTTGTTTTTTTTTTTTAAATTGGAAGTCCAAGGTTGAAGATGAAGTTCATCATTTGAACTTTTTGACTTGGTTTATAATATATTTATTATTTTGAGTTTTAGTAATTGGATGTATGGCCACCACAGTGGTAGAACGCGCATTTGTTATTGCCTTGAGGGCATGGGTTCGAACCCTGTAACATCCCAATTTACCCTGTCGAATAATAATAAAAATCAGAGTACAATACTATTGATAGTAAATATAGGTTGTCACATTTTCATCATAACCTCAACAATCAATTGCAATTAAAACAGATACATAACACCAATAACTCGGATGAACCAAACATAACAAAATTTGGTCTTCAAAACTACTTTTAATTAAGCAGCGGAATCCAACATAGTTTAGCCTAGAAAGGTCATGGCATCTTAATCCAACATAATTAGCATCAAACTTTAACAAAAATACTTCAACAAACAATTTAAAATCCAATAGCAAAACAATTAGCATTCATCTCCTCGAGTGTTACGTATTAGAGCGACAATACCAATTCAACTACCGAAGGTAATTAGCCTTCATTCCTGATTACTTGCACGTTACCAACATAGGGGTAATATTCAAACAGAAGGGGTGAGATATCATACAATATAAAGGAATGCATGATAAATAATATAGGATATATAGATCATACATAATTTTACTACTTCATACAACATTAGCATCGTTTATTCACCTCACAATACATCATCATTCATTAATTTCCAGTCACCATTTATACCATTATCATGAAAATGAAATGCAACCGACACTGTACAAATGTATGTGGTACCAACTGGGCATAAGCCCCCTTCTCAAATTTCCAGTTATTAGAGGCATCAACAAGGCATAAGCCTCCTTTGCAATTTTGCAAACCCAGGCCATCGTAAAGATGCAATGTATGTGACTCGATAATGCAACATCATAAAATGCTACAACAACAAAAACACATCAATGAGGCATAACCTCATTCTCAATCGCCAATAATTAGTGGCAGCAACAATAACATCATCACCATAATAATCTGTAATCTATACTCACATCGTTTTGGTAACAACGTCACACAACAATGTTCATACTTCGCATCGTCACAAAATACCGAAAAATAAAATTTCAAAAAAAATTTTCGAAAGGTTCTCAAATTAATTTTATTGGATAGGAAAAAATTTAGCTATTCGAAAGTTCGAACGGCGCATCAAACGGACACCCACTCAAAAGTTATGGCTTTTTGAAGTTTTTTTAAAAAATGATTTTAACCAAGTGGAACCCGGTTCCCCTATTTGGAAACTCGTTTCCCTAAGTCTCTGTATTTGGAACCCGGTTCCCTTATTAGGGGAACTGGTTCTCCCTGTTCAAAATTGAGTTTTCGCGTTTCTGTTACACTCAGAGCTCAGTTCCCATATTTGGGAACCCGGCTCCCCTATTTGGGAACCCGGTTCCCCCTATAGCAGAACCAAAAATCTGCTATTTTTCCTGCTACGAACTTTTGTCCCTAAAAACCCCAAAAACCCATCTTTCCCATACCATAAAATCATTATAAGGCACAACTTTTCAAGTCTAACACCAACATCATATAATTGTTCATATCCAAACATCAATCTCATCAATTGCATAGAAATTACACACCATTCACAACATCATAAACATGTCAAAATTCAACTTCTCATACAAGCACGGATACAAAATTATGAAGCATAATATCTACCATATCCATTACCATGCAAACCCTTATAGAGTAAGAACTCCATCCTTACCTTGGATTGAAGGTTGCTCTAAGCCTCCAATGGGATTGCCCTAGCTCTCTGCACTTCTCTATTTCTATGTTCTTCTCAAAAAATTTAAAATTCTAACATTTTCCCTAATTCCTCTTATTTTATTCTTTTCACTAATTTTCACTTTTACTAATGGGCTTAACCTCACACCTCCACTAGTACTATTACTAACACCATAATAAGGCCCAAATGTTCATATTCTTATTACATTATCATTAATAATTAATTAACTTCTAACAAAATAAAATAATCCTAAATAATTCATAATTTTATTAAATAATTCGTAAACACACCATAAAATAATTAATTAAATAACTGGACATTACAAACCCCTCTAAAACCATTTTTTATTTATTTTGATTTTAAAGCATTTATCACTTATTTTGATATTTTTTAAATTGAAGTCACCTTATGATCACCACAAGCGTGTGGCTGATTGGTCAGTGTTTTGGCTTGTAAAGTGAAGGGCATGGTGTGGTGTCATTTTTTTACCTCCCCGTTTCACTTGGGAGGACGGCACGCTAAACCCTTCACGCGGAATTTGGAAGGAGAAAGCGCCCGTTGCAGGATGAATTTTATTTCAGTTCTTCCTACGATAGCACACGAACTTTTTAATTATCCTACGAGGAGGAAGGGGAAAAAGATCTCAAATAAACCCTAGGAGTTTGCTAAGTGTGGGGATTCACCTAGACTAGAAATTCTGGAGTCCGGGAGGTTGGTTATACATAGGGAAGGTTTTAAGCACCCTACATATCCGTAGTACTCTACGGGACCCTTCTTTGTGTCTATGTGTTTGTGTTTGTTGCTAATGATTGGGAAAGTTTCTCCTTTGTGTTAGGAGAGAGAATTGAATTGTTTTTGAAAAAGACAGACATACTGACTATTTTTGGTTTTTGATTAGCTCGCTGAGATTCCTTGTGAACCTCATGCCTACATATCCCTAATGGAAGTCAGAGCTTTTTGTAGTTCGGGGAACTAATTAGGGGAATTAATTGTTTTTGGTGCCTTGCTTGAAGCTCAAGGTTGAAGCTTGAATTAAATCTCTGTTTACAGTAAAGAGACATGAAGTCATCTTTACAGAGAGGTATTTCTATGATTCCACCACAAACATTTTAAAGTGATAGAAAAGCTGAGTTTGTTTCATTAAGAGAGTGACCTTACTTGGTTGTGTACAAGTATGCCACTCACATGTCTCTTGAATGAAAGATTCTTGACCAAATTAGGGAAAGTTGTACAAGTCTGGGGATGTGCCAGAGCATGTCTTTCACGAGTCCTAAATGGGAGAATGTTTGAAATGATTGTTTGTTTGAAATGATTGTTTGTTTGAAATGATTGTTTGTTTGTTTGTGGTGAGATAGGAGAAATATCTCCCTATAAAGATAAGCTATGTCTATCTACTGTTTGAAAGATTTGATTTTTAGCTGGCTTGTATGAGGCCCAAGCTTGAGGCTTTTTAATTGATTTTATTGACTCTGGGAGATGACTCCACTGGAAATTATCTTTTGAATGATTTGTGTTCTGTATGAAGCCCAGAATTGTGGCTGACTCTACCTAGGGAGACTCTATTTTGTGCCTTGTATGAAGCCCAAGGTTGTGGCTGACTCTAGCCAGGGAAGACTCCATTTTGTGCCTTGTATGAAGCCCAAGGTTGTGGCTGACTGTTGAGGAAACTGAGTATAGATGACTCTATGGGGAAAAGATCCTTAAAGGTTAGGAATATTTTGACACAAGAAATATGGTTTATCTGCCTTGTACAAAGCCCAAGGTTGTGGCTACTTGATGGAGGAGGGCTCACTGGGGAGACTCGATTATCTGCCTTGTACAAAGCCCAAGGTTGTGGCTGACTCTGGATAGGGGAATACCTATGAGTAGGGTTTTGACTCTAAGAGGAGTATGTGCCTTGTACAAAGTCCAAGGTTGTGGTTGACTCTTAAAATGGGGAAAGATCTACCAGTGTGGGATCTTTTGACTCAGAGGGGATTTTTGACTCTGTTGAGGATTATCCTATTGTTTAGAGACTAAAGGTTGACCCTTCTAGGGATTGTGCTTTTGTTAAGCAGGAATTGATGAATGAAAGACCCAGGTTTGAAGATTGACTCTACTGGGGAGTTTGTTTGAGTGATTGACCTATACTCTATTGAGGAGTTTTGAAGGTTTGAAAGATGATTTGGAAGCTAACCCTTTCCACGGAATTTGAACTTAAATGAGTGATTTTGGAGGCTGACCCTTTCCAGGGGTTTACTCAGCTGGAGATTTTATCTTTTAAAAGCTTAATTTTTGGAGGCTGACCCTGTAACGCCCGGAAAAATAAGTATATGCTTAATTTGGACGTTTGTGACATTTATTGGAATTTTACCGTTTTTGGAGTCGTTTCAGTCGGTATTAGTTCGGGATGACGGGCTAATATTTAATTAAAGGTTTTCATATTTTTGGTACTAGAAATATTATTAAGGTAATATTTTGCGTTTTGGGGGCGTTTGAACGATATTTAAGCGTAGGGGCATTTTCGTCATTCTGCGGAGTAGATATTTTCTTTATAAGAAAGAGATATTTGTGAGAAAGGAAAAAGGATGGAAAGAAAAAGGAAAGAAAGAAGAGAAAGAAAGGAAGAGAGAAAGAGAAGAAGAAGAGGAAAAGAGATTTTTGTGGAGATCAAAACAAACCTTGATCCAAGAACAAATCCAAGGTAAGGGGGTGAATCTAATTTATCTTGGATGTATGATTCTTATAGTTTTGTTCTTGTTCTTGTTCTTCTTGTTCCAATTTCCATAACTTTCTTGTGTGGTCTTTGTTTGATCTAAGTTTGTTTGAGAATGATTGTATGATGATTAAATGATATCCTTGTTGTGTTATGATGATTGATCATGCTTTCTTTTCCATTTCCATGGCTTGATTGAGTTTGAAGAAAATGTTAGGTTTTGAGAAAGATTGATGAATCAACCATGAAAAGTTTGATGTTAGGTTGTTTCTATAGTATGTATGTGTTGTATTGGTGTTATAATGATGTTTTAGAGTGGTTTTGGTGTGTATAAGGGTTTAGAACGGTTCTGGTTCGTGCTGGTTTTTTCTGGGTTTCCGCAGGTCCGCTGAGCGGAGGGGGGTCCGCTGAGCGGAGGGGGCCCGCTGAGCGGAGTTTTTGTTGGCTCGCTGCTGGAAGGGTCTGCTAAGCGGAGCTCAAGCGGCCAACAACATTTTCTATTTTTCCAAAACTTTGAAACTTCGTAACTCCTGAACCGTAACTCCGATTTTGTCGCCGTTCGAAGCGTTGGAAAGCTAACACAATAATCTACACTAAGATTTCATGAAATGATTAATAGGATGTAGTCTCCTATTATTTTTATTAGGATTTAGTGATAGAACTAAGTAGGGTTAACTTATGAAGTATGTTTATGTTTTCCAAACTTTGAAAAGTCGTATCTTTTAACTCGGGTGTTCGTTTTATGTGTCATTTGAAACGTTTGGAAGCTATTTCCATGCTCTATATGATGATGTAGGATGTAGTACTGGTTGGTTGATTTTCATAAATGGTTTTGTGAACTAGTGCATGATAAATCATGATGATGTGTTGTGTGAATGTTATCGTATTGATACGAGGTATGTGATTAATTGTCGATAACATGAGATCATGTTCGTATAGGTTATGTATTAATGAATGTTCATTCTTGATATGTGATGATGTTTGGTTGTTTGTTGTTAACATGATGTGTGGCCTTATGGCAAGTAATTGTTGTTATGAGAATGATGTATTATCATTGTTGAATTGTTGTTATTACAACTTGTTGATGATGTATTGATGAAGTTGTGGACCGATGGCCAATATTAATTTGATGTGATGCAATTATGCGATCATTTATGCCAATGTGGCTAGTATATTTTGACGGTGAATGTGTGTTGTGTGCTTATTAATGCCTGTGTGGTAATTATGGTGCGATATAATTGATAACAATGTTATTAATTGGTGATGTATCCTTTTGGATAGAATATAAACGGTGTAACGTGAGTATGTGACCGTGTTATATTGTTGATGATGTTGTTGTCATGTAATAGAGTCATATATTTGCACAGCATAACATTTCAATACGTTAATGGCGGAATGCTATTAACAGGTGGCCTAAATTGGCAATTATTACCAGTGGGAGCTTAATGCTTGGTAAAAAGGTGTATTTGCCTGAGTGGCAAGAGGTCATCAGTGGGGGCGAAATGCTCGATGACGGTTAGTCGTAGCTTACTGCTCGACAAAGGTGTATTTTCCTGAGGGAAAGAAGTCCCAGCATAATGCTCGGCAAAGGTGTATTTGTCATAATGACAAGGAGGAGTTTACTCCGGATTTGGTACCACATGCATATGCATAGTCGAGTCTCATTCATCATTGTCTGTCTTTATAATTTATGTTATCATTCATGTGTCGCATTACTTATATATTGATTGTGGTTGACTTAGTGGATTACGTTGTTGTATGAATCTTGATGATACTTGTTGGCATTACTATATTTATCATGCTTTTTCATTATAAATTATATTCTCACCCTTCTGCTGATTTGA
Organism: Vicia villosa; assembly: GCF_029867415.1. Taxonomy (NCBI): domain Eukaryota; kingdom Viridiplantae; phylum Streptophyta; class Magnoliopsida; order Fabales; family Fabaceae; genus Vicia; species Vicia villosa. The sequence continues at coordinate 743,968 of NW_026705049.1, forward strand.
TGCTTGAGTGGCATCCTGCAGATTAGCCGCTTTGGGAGTCTTTTGGAAGAGGTAGTTATCCAGTTGGTCTTGTCGGCCGCTCTGATACGTAACACCGGGTTGTCGGGAGTCTGTTGTTATTTATTTGTATATGACTATTTGAACATGTATATGTGATAATATACGGATGTGTATTGTAAACACTTTATTTTGGAAAACTCCTCTTTGAGAGTGAGAGCTATACGTACATTTTTATGTTCATATCTTCCGTGTGTTATGTATCGTTTTATAGGCAGGTGTTGTATGCTTTTGGCATCGTTGATGGCCATTTGTTTTCTAGGTGTTTCTTGGTTACTTAGTGTAACATCCAAATTGTGTTGTATGAAATTTTAATACTCTGATATTTTCTTGCCTAAATGCTTGGGTAGAATTGGGGTGTTACAGACCCTTTCCAGGGGTTTTTGTTAAAATGAAGGAATGATGTGGAGGCTAACCCTTTCCAAGGAATTTGAATTTAATGGAAGAGTGATTAACTATTTGAGACTTCTTGTTTAAAGCCCAAGATTAAGGCTGACTCTGACTAAGGATACACAAATGTGGGACCTAGACTCTGCTAAGGAGGAAAATTATTGGAGATTTGAAGATAAAGGTGACAGAGACTGTCCATGTCTCTCATTCCTAAAGGTGAACCCAATGTGAAATTGAGACATTCTTAACTTGTTTAAAGTCTGGTTTGAAGAGTAGAAGAAACTCACCAGGGTGGGCTAAAAGGTGACTAAAGACCTGTTCCTATGTTTATAAGAAACCTGACGGGTCCCTGTATACAAGCTCAAGAGGAAGCTGGGAATGCTTTTAAGAAGCCTGTGGGTCCTTGTAAAAAGCCCAAGAGGAGGCTAATCGAGGGTCATCGAGGGTCCTTATTATAGCACAAGAGAAAGCTATGTGGTTTTGAACTTAGTTTGGCTCTAAGCAAATGGGTAAGAGGTTTCACCGGGAATAATTCCTCTTGGGTGGATGTGCCCTATTTTTGTTCTAAGGCTTTTTTCAAGATGTTTCACCGGGAATAATTCATCTTGAGGTTTGAACTAAAGATCTCTAATTAGGAAAGAGCCTTCGCCAAGAATACATTCTCAATCCTAGACCATAGTCCTATAATATATATATATATATATATATATATATATATATATATATATATATATATAGTTTATCTGTCCTAAGGTTGTACTCATACGTAGTTTTAAACAATATATATATATATATATATATATATATATATATATATATATATATATATATATATATATATATATATATATATATACAGTATATATTTGACAGTAATTTAAATGAAAGCTTGTAAATTGAAAGCTATAAAGCCTAACCTGGATGGAGTGGAGGCCTTTGAAAGATGTACAAAGCCTTACCAGTAGCTTTATTATTTATTGGCAAGAGTTGAATGTTTATTGTAAACAGTTTTGAAATGTTTTTTGTTTTGAAAACAGAAGAAGTGAAGATGGACACTAGGTCACATAGGTATCTGAAGAGTTTCACCGGGAATAATGCCCTTCAAATACCAGAAGAATGTTTTGAAAACAGATGAGGAGATTTTGTAAATACAGTTTTGAAAAACAAACTATGAAAAGAAGAAGGTGTTGGGTCTTACACTCTATTAGAGGCCCACTGAAATTGATTTACTGTTCATGAAAAACAGTTGAAGAGATTTTGCTGGATGTAAGGTTTTGTTGAATGAAAACCTTAGTTGTCTGCTTGATCGGAGTTTGAAAATAGTTTGAAAATTGACAAAAGTCAACTTAATTATGATAAAGGCAAAGCCTATACCTAATTAAGACCTAAATAACTAGGGTTTTATCACAAAAAATATGTACAAGTGATTAAGTTTTGAAAATCAGATGAAAACTATATATATATATATATATATATATATATATATATATATATATATATATATATATATATATATATATATATATATATATAAAGTATTAAAACATATGATTTTAAACCTAATTAAAACATATTGAAATAATATATTTTTTTGTGATTTTTTTGGATATTCTCAAAATAGGTGTATTAAATGAGAAGTGTGTGAAAAATCAAGGGAAAATGATTTAATTTAATGGGTGAAATAAATATGTGAAGTTGTGAAGAATTTAGTTGAGAAAAGTGGTAAAAAAATTAGGTTTTATCTTCACGAAGATTTGAACACACGCCCTCAAAGTCATCAGCTCAAAACAACACCACTGGGCCAAACGCCAGTTGGTGATTATAACGCGCGTTCATTTGGTTATGTTGTAAAACAAGTTGGAAATCTTTGAAAAATAAAAGGATAAAAAAGTCTGGGGCGAGGGGGATTCGAACCCCAGACCTTGGGCACGCGCAACACACAAACTCTCTTTACCACTGAGCTATAATGATGTATTCGTTATATGAATACCTTGTATTAAATATATTTTAAACTTGACCAAGAGTATTTGAAAATGGCGCGCCAACCACCATCTTCGTCTTCAACCTCTAGCTCCCATGAATTTAAAATTCCAACTCTCTCATTTCTCAACCAAATCAGATGATGTAAACATCAAACTTGTTCTATTTTCTCTCACGAACTCAAATATATAACTATCATAAACTATAATTGACTATAGCTACTGAATTACCTAAAATACGTGAAGAACCCTAAAATTTGAAAATTAAATTAAATGACTATACTGAAAGATAAATAGATGATGATAGAGGGTTTTTAATCCTCTGATGATGCTGAATGAAATGGTACCGAGTTTTAACAAAAAGAGTGCACAAATTAAAGAGGTGGAGTTCAAAAACTTACCTATGAAACTGAAGGTCGTGATGATGATGGATAGCTTCTGGCTTTGAATGAATGATTGCAAAAGCTTCCTGGGACCTTGTTGATGCTATCTGGGCACTTAGATTGCTTTGAAAACCCCTGAAATGATCTACTCGACCCCTCTTGCTTGAGCTTCAAGTAGAAATTGAAGATGATGATTCTGCACCTACAGATGAGTTGCGACCATCTGGATAGCTTCACTACCCCCTAAGGAACGTGTATGAATGCTTGAATTTGTTTGACACCCTCTGAATTGATATACAGACCTCCAACTGACTTTGCTCCAAATTGAAAGTGAAGATGGTGTTCTTGCACTTACAGAAGTGTTCCAGGTGTTTGTATTACTTCTAATAAACCTCCTTGAGATGTTAGAAGGCTTACTTTCAAAAGAAGAGCTCTGGTTTGAAGAATTCGATTCTTCTTGCCAAAGAACTTTTGAAAACCATAAGCATGAGGGAGAGAAGGAGAAAGCAAGAATTGGAGTTGCTTTGGTGTGCTTATTATTGAGGTATCCACTGTTATTTATAGGAAAATGATGCAGAGTAGTTTGGGAGAGTGAACTTGCTTAGTGAAGTAGTTTTGGTTTCTTGGTCATGAAGAAATTCAAGGAATCTCCAAGATGCAATGATGGATTTTTGATACCACCCCCTAGCCCTCAGTTTTAATTGATCTTAGGGGACAATTTTGTTACAGAAATGTGCTCCAATTGGTTGGGAGAAGATTCCTTTGGTGATTCACTCTTTTGCCATAAATTCCCAAATGTAATCATTACATAATCACATGACTTTGTTTTTGAGAATATTCTTCAATCCTTATGCAATGATGAAAATGGATGTATGGCATCTCTACTGATGTGTTATGGATCGTGTAGCATCAATTGGTAGAGGCATTTGCACAAATTTGCAAAGTTTCAAAATTGGACATGACCTATAATTTCACTCCATGAGCCCAACTTTGAACAATCATAACTCCTAGCTCAAAATGAATTTGAAGAAGGTTGAGCATAATTTGGAAAGCTATTAACATGTACTTCAATTTATTAGTTTGGAGTTTCTTCAAAATCATTTGGGAAAATTGTGTAAAATGGGCCCAAAGTTTGAAGAAAACTAGGTCAAAAACACTTAGAATTTTTCTAAGTTTTTATAACCTAGAACTTCCAAAGCTCATATCTCTTAAATGATTGATCTCTTGAAAAAAGTTCCCATGTGAGAAGTTGTTTTATTTGGTGAGATCTACAACTTTCATGTTGGAAGTTTTTCGAGTTGTGTAGGTGAAATTTTGAGAGCCATGAACTAGGTCAAAATACACTAGTTTGACTTTTTATTGACTTTTTTATTCTTAATTGATTTTCTTGATTTTTCTTGGTCAAATGGCTTCAATAATCATATGTTGATGATATTGATACTTAAAAGTCATGGCTTGACCAAAAATCCTAAAAGTCAAAGGTGATCTTGTACAGTTGACTTTTTCAGATGAAGTGAAATCTTGGATTCTTGTGATGAATCAAGCTCTCCTCCTCAGATGGATGGTATGAATGAATCATATTGAGGTAATAGATGTCCTTGAGCTATGTTTTGAGTTGTGGATCCATGTCCTGATTAAAAGTCAACTGTCCAGGTGAATTAGGTCTGAAACCCTAATTGTAGATCAGGTGAAATTGATGACTGTAGACCTTGAACTGAGGTACAATGCCCAGTGGATATTGCCATATGGATCATTTGAAGATGATTGAACCCTTTGAGTGATGTCTTTGAGCTTTTTAGGGTTTCCCAAATGTGGTCCCTGATTTTGGTTCTTGATGGGCTCAAAACCCTAGCATGGTAAACTGAGCAAACCCGAGCCTTGATGACTGGGGTCTAATCAATCCTAGGTGAATGAATGAATCATTTGAATCTTGTGATTGTATTAGAGGTTATTCTCATATTGATTGGTCCTTTTCCTGAACCCTTTTGTCCTTGAGCACCCTCGATGGAGCACTAGATGAGCAAGTGACTGCTTTGAGTACTTGTCTTGAATTTGATGAAATGCCTGGAAGGGTGATATCTCAGGGGGGTCAAAATTAGGGTATGACACATGGGTTCATCACCCTTTGTCTACCAAGCTAAATTTTTTATCACTATTTTTCTCTTATTGTTTTTCTTCATAATTTCACATATTTATTTAACCTTGAAAATTAATCATTTTAACTTGATTTTTTTACACATCTTATTTATGTGATATGTTTTTATACTATATTTTAAAATCCCAAAAAATATTATTATTTAATCATCTTTTAATAAAATTAAAACAGTACTTTTATGTCTTTTAAAAGCTTTTTATCAAAGATATTCAAATGATTTCTTCACCAAATAAATTAATCAAACTTGTGTGATCACCTTAGGGTTAAGTTTAGAATATCTTGAAGACAATAACATGATCCCCTTTAGTTAGTTTCTAAATGAATGAACTTTGTATAGAACTAAAACCCTAATTTGTGATCCTTTGATCTTTTCCCTTAATTCTTGATGCAACACCATGTTAATATTGAGTTGTAGTCACGATCATACCTTTTTATTTGTTTGTATACATATTTGTTTGTTTACATACACATATCATATATCTTGGTTATGTTATTATCTTTGTATATATACATTATTGACTAATCCCACATACATGAGATATTCATCCATTTTATCATTACATCATACTCATACATACATGATATGATTGACCTTGAGGTATGTCATCCCTTTTAATCATAACATTTTATACTTTAGTTTATTTTTATATATTGATATCTTAACTCCCTTTGATTATATCCATGATACACATACCATGTCTCACCCATCACTTGAGATGCTTTCTTAATGATTGCTTGAGATGTATGATTCGTCATTGATATTGAAAACTTCAAAGAAATGAGATAGTATTAACTAAAATTGTCAAGATACTCACTCTATTTTCCTCCATTTTTACTTTGTGCATAGTATTATTAAAGCTTAGCATTTTTCCCTATTTTAAACTTGGTTTTGTATTGTTAAAGCTCAACCTTTTTAAATCAACCTTGGTTTGTTTTGTTAAAGCTCAACCACCACTCTTTTAAACCATACTTGCCTTGTATTGTTAAAGTTTGGCCCCCTTTTAAAACTTATTGTTAAAGCTCAGTATTTTAAAAACCTGTTGTGTATTGTTAAAGCTCAATTTCCAAAAATATGTTTGCCACTTTGACTCTTTATTTTCCTTATAAAGGGAACTACAAATTCTTTGAATTTCCTATTGTACAAAAGGGATATGTAGGCTCAAGATGAGATGTCTTGCCTAGCACATTTTTAAGACTCTTTTCTCCCCATCCGATCGGCACATCGATCCAATTAGCCTCTTAAAATAATACCGACAAATCCAATTTCGACTAAATTCCGATAAATAAATTCTTAATAATTTAATTAAATAATTAATTAAATTCGGGGTGTTACAACTCTCCCCCACTTAGAATATTTTCGTCCTAAAAAATTCTATCCCCCACCGCCATCCTCATCTTCATTCCACATCTAGTCTTTGATCCTCAAATCGCATTTGGCAACACCTCGACTACTATTCCTTCATAGTAACAACAACTCAAGAACATTCAAATCCAATACATAACTACTATTCGTGCACCACTTTTGCGGCATAACCGTTAGTAACTCACTAGCTACTCAACAATATCCTAAAACATCAACTTACAAGGTAGTAACAGCTACCACTCGCTTACATTTGGTTATACAATCTCACATCATCATCCTCAGCAACATATTCAACACCAAACACATACACAATTCTTATTTCCATACTCACGTGTCCTTTACTAACGAAGCACCAACAAATCCATTCATCTCATTGTTGTTACTCAAAATAGCCAACTTAATCAACCTCGTAATATTTAAAGTATTATTCATTATCTACGGTAACCAACAACAATATCACCGTAACAACAACCAAATTATTATAATACCAACTTAATAACATAACTCGACTAATAGCCACTCAACTCATCATGAACCAACAACTTACAAGAACATCCTATTACAATCAACATTATTCACAAGAAAACACAATACATATGGCACATCATGCTTCAGCTGCGCAACTCTGATCATCCATCTTAATTCACTGTCCTTTATTAGAGTTTCTATCGACTTATACGATTCACAAGCTTCAACTAAGTTTCATTCCTTCTTTAGCATCCATCACTTTACGCACCATTAAGATAGCAAGATAAGTCTATAACGTCTAACACGATTTCGTCTACTATCAACAAGAGATTAAGGGTGATCAAGTCCTTAATTTGTCAATAGACAGGCGACAATCCTAATGGAGTATAACCATCATTACAAACTATAATATTTTTCTTTTAGAAATGGTACTTACGTCACCAAAAGTATACTTTTACAACTTGCAAAACCATCTGAACCTGCTAACACCGATGTCCTGCAGCTACATACTACTACACACCTTGTGATAATATCCTAAAAAAATTCCTTTATGGCATCGAAAACACTTTCTATCCTTGAAATCATATTCTTCGCATTTCTAACAACTCCAACAACTCTTATAATTACTAACTAATATTCCACAATAAGATCTACAACAATCCGTCACTTAATCGTTGTTCCTTCGTCCACAGCTTACGTGATACTAATTACACAACAACTTTCTAAATTCTACCTTATAATAATTATCCTTAATAGTTACCTTTCAGAAACGTCAGGAATTTGCATCATACTTGTAGATCAACAACTACTACACTGCTCCTCATCCTTCGAGGAGTAAACATCAACAATTCCTGATCATTCTCCTTCTACGGACGCTCCAAGCTTGTTAAACAACCAAAAACTTGAATCCATGTCAACAAGCTCCAACAATACTTGCACTTTCTCCTTAAGCACTACGTTGTACCAACAACTTACAACCGAAGCATAACCGAGAAGCACGACTTTTCCCCCACTTAGCTTCAAACCAACTCCTGTAACAAGAAATTAGAAAGACAACAAGTACCGACAGTGTTGTACACACTTGTCGCGTACTAAGGAATAAACAACATTAGACAACTCTGGCCGGACGGACCGACCTGCTCTGATACCACTAATGTAACATCCCAAATCTACCCATCGAATATTAATAAAATCAGAGTGCGGAAAATTTTAATCATATCAGGGATGTCACATTTACTTCACATAAACAACATACATGAGTCACAATTATATAGTTACATAACACTTAGATCATGGATGAACTCATAACATCATAACAACGTATTTCAATTAAACCAATTGAATCAACTAAACAGCGGAAACATATTTTTAACAGTAAAAACTTTACTTCTTTACTCAATGGAAACAACTTCAAATATTATTATTAATCACTTAATCAAGTATTCACATTATTCATAAACTTCAACAACTTAAGCAACGACAACAATTAATAACAACATTCATCCCTCTGAGTGCTACGTATCAGAGCAAGACTCTCTTGACTTATCAAACGGTAACCTAACGACTTTATAAAAATACTTCAACATCCACAACTATACTTGAGTACCTGTCCATTTCCCATGGTAGGGAAAACATCAGCAGAACGGGCGAGATATCGAAAAATATAAACATAATAATGATAATCAATATGTATTATATGAGAATCATACAATTTTACTACTATTACAACAACGACAAGTAATCACCAAACAACAACATAATAACAACAACTTTATCACGACATCAACTTAACAAAAACAGCTACTCAATAACAACAGCAACTTATACAACAACAACAATAAATTTAATAACAACAACTTAATAGTAACAACAAAACAACATACAACTCATTATGCGACTCAACTATGCATATGCATGTGGTACCATTGGAGCAGAACTTGTAACACCCCAATTCTACCCAAGCTGTTAGGTACAAATATCAGAGTATAAAAATTAAATTCACATAAACAATTAGGGTATTACACTTAAGGAACCACAATCAATATATAACATACTCGCAAAAGATGCGTAACACGAATAATCAAATAGGAAAGATTCTCATAAACACTTGACAGTATCATATATATATATATCGGTAAACAGAATATCCACAGTATTCCTCCAAAACACAACGTGTGATAAGGTATCCAAAATACATAATATGAATACATCCAAAGGATCAAATATACATCAAAAGGATCCTATAAGCATTATCTACAAAGTAAGTGTTCAAATCCCCCCTTAGGTGTTACGTATCACGAGCGGACGACACCAAAACGGACGACTACTAAAAGAGCACCTACACTTGCGGATCACCTGCATATTACCCACGAGTAGGTAACATTAAAGCAGAAGGGTGAGAATATAATTTATAATGAAAAAGCATGATAAATATAGTAATACCAACAAGTATCATCAAGAACCATACAACAAAGTAATCCACTAAGTCAACCACAATCAATATATAAGTAATGCGATAAATGAGTGAGAACATAAATTATAAAGAGAGACAATGATGAATGGGACTCAACTATGCATATGCATGTGGTACCAAATCCGGAGTAAACTCCTCCTTGTCATTATGACAAATACACCTTGCCGAGCATTATGCTGGGACTTCTTTCCCTCAGGAAAATACACCTTTGTCGAGCAGTAAGCTACGACTAACCATCATCGAGCATTTAGCCCCCACTGATGACCTCTTGCCACTCGGGAAAATACACCTTTACCGAGCATTAAGCTCCTACTGGTAAAAATTGCCAATTCAGGCCACCTGTTAATAGCATTCCGCCATTAACGTATTGAAATGTTATGCTGTGCACACAAACGACTCAATTACATAACAACAACAACAATAATATAACTCAATCACGTATCCACATCACACTGGTTATATTAATCCATATGGATACATCACCAAAATCGCCACTCAGGCGTTCATAATCACACAACACACATTTACCGTCAAAACACACCTGATTAGTAAATATTATTTCACAAAATATATTTATGAAAACTCATACAACCACCAACTCACTCTTCTTTATCATAAAGCATACTCAAGGATTTCCATAACACTTCAAACGGCGCGTAGAAACGACCTACGATTCAAAAGATACAACAAAACGAAGTTTGGAAAAACTATATTTTACACAGTCCGCTTGAGCTCCGCTTAGCGGACCCAGACAGAAAATTATTAGTCAAAAATGCAGAAGCTCCGCTCAACGGACCCTCATAGAGATTTTTCTGCAAAAGAACCTCCGCTTAACGGACCCAGGCCGCTTAGCGGACCTGCGTAAACCTAGAAAAATCAGTTCTACAACAGACCTGCCAAACCCCACCCAATCATCTCAAAACCTCAAATAAGCTTCCCCACACATCCTACACAATCCATACATGTCATATATTCATTCTAACAATCAATGATCCATGGTTTATTCACTAAATGTCAATAACCTAATAATTCCTTCATGAGCAAGAAAACATGGAGAAATGAAAAACAAACATGATCAATGAGGATATATACCATCATACCACACATACACACCACAAAATCATGTTTATAACTTCAAAAATCACAAAACACCCAATCCACCATTGTTGGTCAAGCTTAGAAATGAACAAGAACAAGGACAAAACAAAACAAAACTATAAGAATCATACATTCAAGATAAATTAGATTCACCCCCTTACCTTGGTTAGATTCTAGCTTGGTTTGATCTTCTCACAAAATCTCTTCTTCTTCTTCTCTTGTTTTTCTCTTCTTTCTCTCCTCACTTTTCTCTCTATTTCTTTCTTCTTTTCTTTTACTGGTTTTCTTTCTTTTCTTTCTTTCTATCTCTCTTATCTCTTTTCTTTCTACCTCCCCCCTAATTCCTATTCATCCATAAAATATCTAAATAAAATATCTATTTTACGGTCTAAACTTAATTCCTCCGAAAAACCCCAAAACGCAAAGTAACACGTCATATATATTTCTACTACCGAAAACGTAAAAATCGTCGATTAAATAATAATCTACTATACCGAACTATTACCGACTGACATGACTCAAAAACGGTAAAATTTAGGAAAATACATCAAACATCACAACTAAACAGAAAAACACATTTACGGGCGTTACAGAACTCCCAACTTAAAACATGCCAGGTTATCGAGGCATCAACAAGGCGTAAGCCTTCAACTTAATTTTTGCCAATCCAAGCCAACGTGATGAGCATAGCTCCAACTTAAGAATTTGCCAATTCAGGCCAACTTAGTATACAAATGTAATGAATGCAACAATCACATACAACAACAACAATCAACGTCACAACACAACAACTTATCAACACTGAACCAATAAAAGAGGTACTCTACGTCGCTTCAACACTGGCCATATGCCTACAACTTAATCAACGTAATCAACATATACACAACGATACCTCGCAACAACAACGCATTTAACAGTCAACATAAAACAACTCAACATCGGTCATAAGACCTACAATTAATAGTGTCCATAAACCGGGCGAATCAACTTACCAATTGTGCCTGCAAGTCAGCGTATCCAACATATTTTTAACAAAATAAACCAACCACAATTATATACTAATTAATCTTAGTTACCCCATGTTGAATGCAGTACAGGGCAAGCAACAAACAAGATTTGGAAATATTGATCCGGGAATTATCGTCCTCAGAGATGGAGAGATGCCATTCAACAGTTTCTACGGTTTTGAACTTTGAATTGAATGAGCAAAAAGTAAACAAAGATATAGACAGGAAAGAATAACAAACACATTCTTAGAAGAGAAATAACTTATCAGGAATGTAAATATATTCACTCTTCACAAACATACACTTACCAACCCATTATACTCAACCTACGATACTCATCTATGTTATCACGTATCTCTCACATAAGCGTGCATCTCTGGAGCACAAACGAGATCATCTCATAACTAAGGTTATCTCTAACGCGAAGTCACGAGAACATCCGTGTTCTCGCGTCGGCGATCTCTCGCGCGCCGCTCAAACACGAAAGCATTAAGTACAGATACCCACAGTGAATGTTAGCTCTAAATCTTTCTCTAGAGTTCAGAACCAACAGATTATCATCCTAGATAATGATTCAAGAAGTTTATCTCTAAAGCACCCCAAATCCCCAGCATAGAGCAAAAATCCAGGATAACATCAACACAGATTCGTAAAGAAAGTTAAATATAACATTATAATCGGTAAATATACATAAGATTCGAGTAACTATACAAACAAACCCAACCAAAGAGAAATACACAAAGAAAAAGAGAAATGAACCGAAAATCTCCCGGTTTGTCAACTCCGTTCGACGCTCAATCCACCCCCGATCATCCTTATGCAACCTCCGAAGTTGTTTTCTAAGCCAATTCTACTCTAAGAATGAAGTTGATGGTGTTGGGACTCAAAAATACCCAACCCATAACCTAAAAATGTGATTTTTCCCCTTTTTAACAAGTCTGAAAATCCGCAGGTCCGCTGAGCGGATCAGAGTCCGCTTAGCGGAGTCTGCTAAAAATCAGATTTTGTTTTCGCCATAACTCGAGAACCGTAACTCCGAATTGCGCCCGATTCGAACCGTTGGAAAGCTTATTCAATGCTCTATCCAATAATGAATGAGTGAAAACCAAAATGATGATTTTGGTCATCCTTATTTTGAGTCTTTGGAAGTACGCTTGACGGTGGCTAAGCGGGCTTTCACCAAAATTGCGAAATCGAAGCCGTGCCTTTGACACTTTATTTCTCAAGGCTCCTATAAGCATGAATACCTATAAAAACAAAGGAAAAACTATCAAATGGTATAAAAGTATATGAAAATACAACTATTCACAAAGTATACGTATTTATACACAAAACGGGGAATTATTCAAACGGTATTAACAAAAGTATCGATAAATGCCACTGTTTACATACTCAAAATAAGTACATTTTGGCACTTATCAAACTCTCCCCAACTTGAAACTTTGTTTGTCCTCAAACAATGTCAAATAAATCAAAGAATCAAAAGTAATAAACCAAAGAATTGTGAATCAACAAGTTTTGAAAACCAAAAACAAATGTATGGCTCAATACAAAAACGTATAAACAAAGTAAATACTTACCACTATCCTACAACGACAACATGTAAACGAAACGAATCCTAAGTACAAAAATCATGCAAAACATTCTAAAACAATACGTGTTATCTCATGAATCACACCTAGCAAAAATTTCATCAATGGATGAAGAACACACAAAGGTGAAGGACTTTTAACACTCATCCAACAATCTTGCAAACAAAAGATTAAATTATGCATTCATCCAAAAATCACATTGAAGATACAAAAGCAAGAATCACAAGGACTTTTTAAGGTTGTAATGTGGCTTGGTTAACAAACAAGGGATATATCCTAAGGCTAATCGAAACAAAAACTTGCCTAAACCTAAGGGAGTGATCAATCCACCAAAGATTTAAACAACAAAATCTCGATCAAACTTCTTCCTTAACCACAAGTTTCTCAAACCAATCACAATACTTATTAGCACAATTATTCACTTCTCTTTTCTTTTTCTTTTTCAAAACTTTTTTTCTCTTTTTTTTTCTTTTCTTTTCACTTTTTTACTTCTTTTTTTTCTTTCTTTTCAACCTCATAGCAACAACCAAATAAGTACACAACCATTTCTCTCCCCAACTTGAATTCAACCACACCATCATATGAATACTCCCTACTTTCTAAGGCAAGGTAAAAATTCATACCAAAAATTCATGGTTGAGGGTTCAAGAAAACAAAGAATCAATCATCCATGCAAAAATGACAACTAAACACTCAAAGATAAGCATTTAGCAAATACAACATGGACATTGACAAAAAAGCTCAAAAGGGTTAACAAATGATCACACACTCACAAGGTGAATTGACTATTTGGTTATGGTGGTTGTGCTCAAAATAAAACAAAATGCCTTGATCCTTTTCATGCTTTCATAAAATCAACATAAACAAAAGATTAAGCATAATAAAATCTAGTTAAAACAAAGATTGTGGCCTCCAGCATATGTAAACAATGGAAAGTTTCCTCACATTTATGGTTTGGGAACTAAAGTGATTCAATCAACAAGCAAGTAATGCAAAAGAATGAATGGTATGGTAATTATACAAATGAAAAGTTTCCTAAACATGCTATGCTATAGAAAGCGATAAATGAGTACTTTGAATGATACAACTTCAAAAACAATATCCTACCATACATCCGCAAGTTGAAACACTCAAGCTTTGGAAAATCACCTTAAAAATCTTCGAATCACCGACAAAATTCGAGTACAAACAACCAATACAAGAATTAGAAAAATAAAACTAGTATCTACTATTAATTAGCCTTGGTGAAAGTGGGAAAAATGAGTGAACCAAGTGGAATGGGAACCCCACTGGTACAGAGCAGAAAAACAAAATTTGACTGTCATCGCTTAGCGGAGCTAGGCTCGCTTAGCGGATGACAGAAAAACCTGAAAAATCAGAACAGAAACAGCTGTTCCAATTTTCTCCACTTCACCTAAATACCTCTTAAACATAAAAATAAACAAAATTTAACAACCGTTGGGGTGCCTCCCAACAAGCGCTTGTTTTACGTCGTTAGCTCGACGCCTTTATTGTTTTGGTGTTTGGAAAGTAGCTTCCTCCCGTCATGCCATGGTGACGTCTCACCGTACAAGCCTAAGAAAGTGTACTAACCAACTGAAGGATAGAAAAACACTTAGAAAGGGGGGGTTTGAATAAGTGTAGCTTTAAAAACTTGACAGATAAAAATAAATTGCACAGTTATTTTTATCCTGGTTCGTTGTTAACTAAACTACTCCAGTCCACCCCCGCAGAGATGATTTACCTCAACTGAGGATTTAATCCACTAATCGCACGGATTACAATGGTTTTCCACTTAGTCCGCAACTAAGTCTTCCAGAGTCTTCTGATCACACACTGATCACTCCAGGAACAACTGCTTAGATACCCTCTAAGACTTTTCTAGAGTCTACTGATCAACACGATCACTCTAGTTACAATCTGCTTAGTTCACTCCTAAGACTTCCTAGAGTATTCTGATCAACACGATCACTCTAGTTCCTTACAACTTAATGTAATCAATTCAAGAGTTTACAAATGCTTCTTAAAAGCGATAATCACAACTGTGATATTTCTCTTAATCGTTTAAGCTTAATCTCACTAATATATTACAACAGCAATGTAGTGAGCTTTGATGAAGATGAAGATTCTGAGCTTTGAATAGAACAGAGTTTCAGCAAGTTAATATGAGTTGTTTTTTTCAGAATCGTTAACCTTGCTTCTCATCAGAACTTCATATTTATAGGCGTTGGAGAAGATGACCGTTGAGTGCATTTAATGCTTTGCGTGTTCCGTACAGCATCGCATTTAATGTTATATGCTTTTGTCAACTACCTCGAGCCTTGTTCACGCTGTGTCTACTGACGTTGCCTATAATAGCTTTTAACGTTCCTTTTGTCAGTCAGCGTAGCTTGCCACTTGTACTTCCTTCTGATCTGATGTTTGTGAATACAACGTTTGAATATCATCAGAGTCAAACAGCTTGGTGCAAAGCATCTTCTGATCTTCTGACCTTGAAGTGCTTCTGTGCGTGATACCATCAGAACTTCAGTGCTTCTGATCTCATGTTCTTCTGATGCTTCCATAGACCCATGTTCTGATTCTGCTTCGACCATCTTCTGATGTCTTGCCAGACCATGTTCTGATGTTGCATGCTGAACCCTTGAGACAAAGCTTCTGAGCGCTGAATTATGCATACTCTTTATATATTTCCTGAAAAGGAAATTGCATTGGATTAGAGTACCATATTATCTTAAGCAAAATTCATATTATTGTTATCATCAAAACTAAGATAATTGATCAGAACAAATCTTGTTCTAACAATCTCCCCCTTTTTGATGATGACAAAAACATATATAAATGATATGAATTTGCGATCAGAAAGAGCAGACGGCAAAAGACAAATTACACAGCTATAGCATAAGCATATGAATATGTCTCCCCCTGAGATTAACAATCTCCCCCTGAGATAAATAATCTCCCCCTGAAATAAATACTCGAAGAACTTTAATAAAAAGACTTCCCTGATTATTTCGGTAGAGACGATCACATAAGCTTCTGTCTTCAGAGAGTTCATAGCTTCTGACTTCTGCTTCCATTGGACAGCTTCAGAACTAGAATTTCTTTAGATCCCTAGAACACTCACAGCTTCTGATTCCTGCTTCCATCTAGGACAGCTTCAGAACTTGAATTTCTTTGATCTTCAGAACATTCACAGCTTCTGATTTCTGCTTCCCTCGGATAGCTTCAGAGCTTTGAATTTCTACCAACATCACTTCATGCTAGATTTGTATCAGAACATTGTTGAATGTACCAGAGCATCATCTGAGCATCTCTACATCCTGAAATGTTACAGAACAAAAACTAAACGACAAAAGTCAGCATGAACGAGTTAGAACATAAAATGTATGTTTGAATACATTATATGAATCAGAGCCATATAGGCTAAAATAATGTATCAGAGCAAATAATGTATCAGAGCCATAACATTATATGTATCAGAGCAAATAGAATTTTGTCAAAATAAATAGACAAATATAGATCAAATTCTATCATCAGTGCTTCTGATAGTGCTTCTGATTCATTCTTCTTTCTTGCTTCTGATCTCTGAAGCTTGACAGCACTCGGCTTGCTTCAGTTTCCATGGTTTTGCTTCTGTGTTTGCTTTTTGCTATGAAGATTCTCTTCACTTCTTTATACCTGCAAAACACTTAAACCATGTAGAACTTGCAGTTCTTGTTAGTGAATGTGTGGGAGCTTACCCAGCAACTGATAGATTTAATCAAATCATTTATCATTTATCTTTCTCCCCCTTTTTGTCATAACATCAAAAAGAATATTTCAAAAGATTTAGATGCATAAAACAACAAATAGAGTCACTGCAATGTAAAACAAATTTTTCATTGATAATCAAAAAAAAGGATTACAAGAAGTTGTTTAACAAGCAGATGCAACAAGGAAAATAAAACAACTAAGACCAAATCCTAGGACCCTAGCTACGACAACGTCTGTGCCAGCATGCCATGAAGGAGTGAAACGCCTCATTGACTGCTTCTTGGGCTTTCAGGCGAGGGATCAGGGAGACTTGGTCCTGATGCAGATCTTCCACCATCTTTACCGGAGACAACATTCTCAGCGGGTGAAGATGAAGAGATTTCTTCAGAAGAGATTAAGGGAGAGGAAAGGTTAGATGAAGAGGAAGCTGAGTCTTGAAGGTCGAAAGATGAGGAAGAAGATGGAGATGATGGAGGGCTTTCACCAGGAGGATGAAACACACGTCTAGAATAGTTTCCAGACAACATTGCTTCGAATGGATTCACCTTGAGAGGATCATAGGTGATTTTGATCTTTTTGGGTTTGGAAGGTGATGTTTCAACAGCTTTTCTTTTGTTGTTTTGATCATTTTCATGATTTCCTGGGCTTGATGAAGAGTTCATGATGGGTTTGCAGAAAAAGAACAGGTAGGGTTTGATATGGAAGAGAGAGAGAGAGAGAAAAAACTTGATGAGGAATGTAAGGAGATAAAGAAAGATGAGAGGGAAAGAGAAGAGTTTGAAGAGTATTTAAAAAGAAAATAAAATGAAACGAATGATGAAAAGCATTTAATGTTACGTGACGTGAGGAGAGATAATAAAGACAAATGAGGTGACTAGCACAGTTACCTATGGTCGGTGTCCCTTCAATTGCACGCACGTTTATCCACGAATAGTAACAACAGGTTTACCATCCCGAGATAAAACGTAACAGCTGTTTTGCTTTAAAAGAGGTTCTGAATCAACTTAGACAATGAAACGTTAGTAATAACCGAATCATAATTTCTAAAAGATTTCAATCAGAACTTCTGATATAAAAAATAATCCATTTTCATTTCAGAAGATACTCATACATGAGAACTTCTCATCTTCTCATTCTGGGCATAAATCCATACTGATGTTCTTCAGAATGAACTTAAACCTATCTTCAGCCAGGGGTTTTGTAAAGATATCAGCCCATTGATGGTCTGTATCAACAAAGTTTAAAGATATAACACCCTTCTGAACATAGTCCCTTATGAAATGATGTTTAATCTCAATATGTTTAGCTTTTGAATGAAGAATAGGATTCTTAGATAAACATATAGCAGAAGTATTATCACAGAATATAGGAATGTTACTCTCAAATATCTGATAATCTTCTAACTGACTCTTCATCCAGAGCATCTGTGTACTACAACCAGCAGCAGCGACATATTCTGCTTCTGTTGTTGATAAAGCAATAGTTGCTTGCTTCTTGCTATACCAAGAGATCAAATGACTTCCAAGAAACTGGCAACTTCCTGAAGTACTTTTTCTTTCAATTCTGTCTCCAGCATAATCAGCATCGCAGAATCCTACTAAGTTGTATTCTTTAGATTTTCTGTAAACTAAGCCAACATTAGTAGTACCTTTCAGATACCTTAGAATTCTCTTAACAGCAGTTAAATGAGATTCTCTAGGATCTGATTGGAATCTAGCACACAAACAAACACTGAACAGAATGTCAGGTCTAGAAGCAGTCAGATATAGAAGAGATCCAATCATACCTCTGTATAGCTTCTGATCTACCTTCTTACTTACCTCATCCTTACCTAGGATGCATGTTGGATGCATAGGAGTTTTGGCTTCTTTGCAGTCTAGAAGATTAAACTTCTTCAGAAGTTCCTTCACATACTTGGTTTGATGAACATACGTTCCTTCTGATGTTTGATTTATTTGTATTCCAAGGAAATACTTGAGTTCTCCCATCATGCTCATTTCAAACTCAGCCTGCATAGACTCAGCAAACTCCTTTCCAAGTGTAGCATTAGATGTTCCAAAAATAATATCATCTACATATATTTGACAAATTAAAATATCCCTTTTAAAGGTTTTACAAAAGAGAGTAGTGTCCACTTTTCCTCTAGTGAAACCATTATCCAGAAGGAAAGAACTTAAGCGTTCATACCAAGCTCTGGGAGCCTGTTTCAATCCATACAATGATTTCTTAAGTTTAAAAACATGATTAGGAGACATAGAGTCTTCAAAACCAGGAGGTTGATGGACATAAACTTCTTCATCTATATAACCATTTAAGAAGGCACTCTTGACATCCATCTGATAAAGAGTGATGTTATGTTGGGTGGCAAATGAAATTAATAGACGAATAGATTCTAACCTGGCCACTGGTGCAAAGGTTTCTGTATAATCAATCCCTTCTTGCTGACTATAACCCTGAGCCACCAGTCTGGCTTTGTTCCTTACCACTTCACCTTTCTCACTGAGCTTGTTTCTGAAGACCCATTTTGTACCAATTATATTGAATCCATCTGGTCTAGGAACAAGATCCCAAACGTCATTCCTTGTAAACTGATTCAGTTCTTCTTGCATAGCAATTATCCAGTCTGGATCTTCTAGAGCATGATCAACAGAAGTTGGCTCGATCAAAGATACAAGACCTAATTGACAGTCTGCATTGTTCTTAAGAAATGCTCTTGTTCTGATTGGATCATCCTTCTTTCCAAGAATGACATCTTCTGAATGACCAGAGATGAGTCTGGATGATCTTCTGACAGATGGTTCTTCAGAAATACTTAGATCCTCCAGAGAAGCTGATACTTGATCTTCAGATTCTTTGCTTCTGAGGAGCTCTGCTTCTGATGCGTTGCTTCTTGGCTCAACAACTTCTGATATATCAATATCACAATCTGCAAAATTATCAAACTGCTTTGGTTTTTCAGAACCAAGCTTATCATCAAACCTGATATTGATTGATTCTTCTACAATCAATGTTTCAGTAT
Organism: Vicia villosa; assembly: GCF_029867415.1. Classification (NCBI taxonomy): domain Eukaryota; kingdom Viridiplantae; phylum Streptophyta; class Magnoliopsida; order Fabales; family Fabaceae; genus Vicia; species Vicia villosa. Next base: position 763,705 of record NW_026705049.1, read on the forward strand.
TGTATACTCTGTAGCCTTTTGAGCGTTCAGAATATCCAAGAAGGAAACATTTTTGTGCTTTGGAATCAAACTTACCAAGATAATCTTTAGTGTTCAGAATAAAGCATACACATCCAAAAGGATGGAAATATGAAATGTTGGGCTTTCTATTCTTCCACAATTCATAGGGAGTCTTATTTAGAATAGGTCTGATAGAGATTCTATTCTGAATATAGCATGCAGTGTTTATTGCTTCTGCCCAGAAATGCTTAGCCATATTGGTTTCATTGATCATGGTTCTGGCCATTTCTTGCAGAGTCCTATTCTTTCGTTCTACAACCCCATTTTGCTGTGGAGTTCTAGGACAAGAGAAATCATGGGCAATACCATTTTCTTTGAAGAATTCTTCAAAGGATCTGTTCTCAAATTCACCACCATGATCACTTCTGACCTTTATGATTTTACACTCTTTTTCAGATTGAATCTGAATGCAGAAATCAAAGAACACTGAATGAGTCTCATCCTTGTGTTTCAAGAATTTTACCCATGTCCAGCGGCTATAATCATCTACGATGACTAATCCATATTTCTTCCCTCTGACAGATGCTGTTTTGACTGGGCCAAACAGATCAATGTGCAAGAGTTCTAATGGCCTTGAGGTAGAAACAACATTCTTGGACTTGAATGCAGGTTTGGAGAACTTGCCCTTCTGACATGCTTCACAAAGAGCGTCTGATTTGAATTTCAGATTAGGGAGTCCTCTGACCAGATTTAGTTTGTTAATCTGAGAAATCTTTCTCAAACTAGCATGACCTAATCTTCTGTGCCAGACCCACTGCTCTTCAGAAACAGACATAAGACAAGTCACCTTCTGACTCATAAGATCTTGCAGATCTGTCTTATAAATGTTGTTCTTCCTCTTGCCTGTAAATAGGATTGAGCCATCCTTCTGATTTACAGCCTTGCAAGACTCTTGATTAAAGATTATATCATAACCATTGTCACTTAATTGACTGATAGATAAGAGGTTATGTGTTAATCCTTCTACAAGAAGTACATTAGAAATGGAAGGAGAGTTACCAGACTTTATAGTTCCAGAGCCAATTATCTTGCCCTTCTGATCTCCTCCAAACTTGACTTCTCCTCCAGACTTAAACACCAGGTCTTGGAACATAGACCTTCTTCCTGTCATGTGTCGCGAGCATCCAGAGTCCAGGTACCATGACATGTTGTGCTTTGTCCTTTTTGCAGTCAAGGATATCTGCAATAGGAATAATCTTATCCTTAGGTACCCACATTTTCTTGGGTCCTTTCTTGTTAGATTTTCTCAAGTTCTGATTGAACTTGGGTTTAACATTGTAAGCAATAGGAGGAACAGCATGATAATTTTTAATGTGAGTTTCATGATATTTCCTAGGTTGTGTCACATGCTTTTTGGTGTGTGTTATGTGAAAACTTTGAGCATGTGAAGTGTGCCTAATATCATGAGAGTGGCCATACTTGAACTGATCATACAATGGCTTGTATGTGATTTTCATTTCATCAACAGGTTCAAGTTTGTATGGGGTTTCACCCTCAAAACCAATGCCAACTCTTTTGTTTCCAGACACAGCATATATCATAGAAGCTAGCTGACTTCTGCCAATACTTCTAGATAAGAACTTCCTGAAACTTAAATCATATTCTTTCAGAATATGGTTTAGACTAGGAGTGGATTTTTCTGAATCAGAAGGGGATCCAACATTATTGGATAATTTTAAAAGTTTTTCTTTTAATTCAGAATTTTCCAACTCAAGCTTCTTTGTTTCAAATTCAAATTGCTTTTTCAGCTTTTTGTATTTGAGACTAATCTGAGACTTGAGTTCCAGTAGTTCAGTTAGACCGGAAACTAACTCATCTCTAGTAAGTTCAGAAAATACCTCTTCAGAATCTGATTCTGATGTAGATTCTGATCCGTCATCTTCTGTCGCCATCAGCGCACAGTTAGCCTGCTCGTCTTCAGAATCATCTTCTGACTCATCCCAGGTTGCCATAAGACTTTTCTTCTTATGAAACTTCTTCTTGGAATTTTCCTTCTGAAGATTTGGACATTCATTCTTGTAGTGTCCAGGCTCATTGCATTCATAGCACATGACCTTCTTCTTGTCAAATCTTCTGTCATCAGAAGATTCTCCACGTTCAAATTTCTTTGAACTTCTGAAGCCTCTGAACTTCCTTTGCTTGGTCTTCCAGAGTTGATTTAGCCTTCTGGAGATTAAGGACAGTTCATCTTCTTCTTCAGATTCTGATTCTTCAGGATCTTCTTCTCTAGCCTGAAAAGCGTTAGTGCATTTCTTGATATTTGATTTTAATGCAATAGACTTACCTTTCTTTTGAGGCTCATTTGCGTCCAGCTCTATTTCATGACTCCTCAAGGCACTGATAAGCTCTTCCAGAGAAACTTCATTCAGATTCTTTGCAATCTTGAATGCAGTCACCATAGGACCCCATCTTCTGGGTAAGCTTCTGATGATCTTCTTTACGTGATCAGCCTTGGTGTATCCCTTGTCAAGAACTCTCAATCCAGCAGTAAGAGTTTGAAATCTTGAAAACATCTTTTCAATGTCTTCATCATCCTCCATCTTGAAGGCTTCATACTTCTGGATTAAAGCAAGAGCTTTAGTCTCCTTGACTTGAGCATTTCCTTCATGAGTCATTTTCAAGGACTCATATATGTCATAGGCCGTTTCCCTGTTAGATATCTTCTCATACTCAGCATGAGAGATAGCATTCAGCAAAACAGTTCTGCATTTATGATGATTCCTGAAAAGCTTTTTCTGATCATCATCCATTTCTTGCCTTGTCAGCTTTACGCCTCTGGCATTTACAGGATGTTTGTAACCATCCATCAGAAGATCCCATAGATCACCATCTAGACCCAGAAAGTAACTTTCCAGTTTATCTTTCCAGTATTCAAAGTTTTCACCATCAAATACCGGCGGTCTAGTATAACCATTGTTACCGTTATATTGCTCAGCAGAGCCAGATGTAGATGCAGGTGTAGGTGTAGACTTTTCACTTTCATCAACCATCTTTTACTGAAGCGTTTTTCTCTTCCTGAATCTTTTCTAAACACGGTTAAGTGCTTGCACCTTAGAACCGGCGCTCTGATGCCAATTGAAGGATAGAAAAACACTTAGAAAGGGGGGGTTTGAATAAGTGTAGCTTTAAAAACTTGACAGATAAAAATAAATTGCACAGTTATTTTTATCCTGGTTCGTTGTTAACTAAACTACTCCAGTCCACCCCCGCAGAGATGATTTACCTCAACTGAGGATTTAATCCACTAATCGCACGGATTACAATGGTTTTCCACTTAGTCCGCAACTAAGTCTTCCAGAGTCTTCTGATCACACACTGATCACTCCAGGAACAACTGCTTAGATACCCTCTAAGACTTTTCTAGAGTCTACTGATCAACACGATCACTCTAGTTACAATCTGCTTAGTTCACTCCTAAGACTTCCTAGAGTATTCTGATCAACACGATCACTCTAGTTCCTTACAACTTAATGTAATCAATTCAAGAGTTTACAAATGCTTCTTAAAAGCGATAATCACAACTGTGATATTTCTCTTAATCGTTTAAGCTTAATCTCACTAATATATTATAACAGCAATGTAGTGAGCTTTGATGAAGATGAAGATTCTGAGCTTTGAATAGAACAGAGTTTCAGCAAGTTAATATGAGTTGTTTTTTTCAGAATCGTTAACCTTGCTTCTCATCAGAACTTCATATTTATAGGCGTTGGAGAAGATGACCGTTGAGTGCATTTAATGCTTTGCGTGTTCCGTACAGCATCGCATTTAATGTTATATGCTTTTGTCAACTACCTCGAGCCTTGTTCACGCTGTGTCTACTGACGTTGCCTATAATAGCTTTTAACGTTCCTTTTGTCAGTCAGCGTAGCTTGCCACTTGTACTTCCTTCTGATCTGATGTTTGTGAATACAACGTTTGAATATCATCAGAGTCAAACAGCTTGGTGCAAAGCATCTTCTGATCTTCTGACCTTGAAGTGCTTCTGTGCGTGATACCATCAGAACTCCAGTGCTTCTGATCTCATGTTCTTCTGATGCTTCCATAGACCCATGTTCTGATTCTGCTTCGACCATCTTCTGATGTCTTGCCAGACCATGTTCTGATGTTGCATGCTGAACCCTTGAGACAAATCTTCTGAGCGCTGAATTATGCATACTCTTTATATATTTCCTGAAAAGGAAATTGCATTGGATTAGAGTACCATATTATCTTAAGCAAAATTCATATTATTGTTATCATCAAAACTAAGATAATTGATCAGAACAAATCTTGTTCTAACAATCTCCCCCTTTTTGATGATGACAAAAACATATATAAATGATATGAATTTGCGATCAGAAAGAGCAGACGGCAAAAGACAAATTACACAGCTATAGCATAAGCATATGAATATGTCTCCCCCTGAGATTAACAATCTCCCCCTGAGATAAATAATCTCCCCCTGAAATAAATACTCGAAGAACTTTAATAAAAAGACTTCCCTGATTATTTCGGTAGAGACGATCACATAAGCTTCTGTCTTCAGAGAGTTCATAGCTTCTGACTTCTGCTTCCATTGGACAGCTTCAGAACTAGAATTTCTTTAGATCCCTAGAACACTCACAGCTTCTGATTCCTGCTTCCATCTAGGACAGCTTCAGAACTTGAATTTCTTTGATCTTCAGAACATTCACAGCTTCTGATTTCTGCTTCCCTCGGATAGCTTCAGAGCTTTGAATTTCTACCAACATCACTTCATGCTAGATTTGTATCAGAACATTGTTGAATGTACCAGAGCATCATCTGAGCATCTCTACATCCTGAAATGTTACAGAACAAAAACTAAACGACAAAAGTCAGCATGAACGAGTTAGAACATAAAATGTATGTTTGAATACATTATATGAATCAGAGCCATATAGGCTAAAATAATGTATCAGAGCAAATAATGTATCAGAGCCATAACATTATATGTATCAGAGCAAATAGAATTTTGTCAAAATAAATAGACAAATATAGATCAAATTCTATCATCAGTGCTTCTGATAGTGCTTCTGATTCATTCTTCTTTCTTGCTTCTGATCTCTGAAGCTTGACAGCACTCGGCTTGCTTCAGTTTCCATGGTTTTGCTTCTGTGTTTGCTTTTTGCTATGAAGATTCTCTTCACTTCTTTATACCTGCAAAACACTTAAACCATGTAGAACTTGCAGTTCTTGTTAGTGAATGTGTGGGAGCTTACCCAGCAACTGATAGATTTAATCAAATCATTTATCATTTATCTTTCTCCCCCTTTTTGTCATAACATCAAAAAGAATATTTCAAAAGATTTAGATGCATAAAACAACAAATAGAGTCACTGCAATGTAAAACAAATTTTTCATTGATAATCAAAAAAAAGGATTACAAGAAGTTGTTTAACAAGCAGATGCAACAAGGAAAATAAAACAACTAAGACCAAATCCTAGGACCCTAGCTACGACAACGTCTGTGCCAGCATGCCATGAAGGAGTGAAACGCCTCATTGACTGCTTCTTGGGCTTTCAGGCGAGGGATCAGGGAGACTTGGTCCTGATGCAGATCTTCCACCATCTTTACCGGAGACAACATTCTCAGCGGGTGAAGATGAAGAGATTTCTTCAGAAGAGATTAAGGGAGAGGAAAGGTTAGATGAAGAGGAAGCTGAGTCTTGAAGGTCGAAAGATGAGGAAGAAGATGGAGATGATGGAGGGCTTTCACCAGGAGGATGAAACACACGTCTAGAATAGTTTCCAGACAACATTGCTTCGAATGGATTCACCTTGAGAGGATCATAGGTGATTTTGATCTTTTTGGGTTTGGAAGGTGATGTTTCAACAGCTTTTCTTTTGTTGTTTTGATCATTTTCATGATTTCCTGGGCTTGATGAAGAGTTCATGATGGGTTTGCAGAAAAAGAACAGGTAGGGTTTGATATGGAAGAGAGAGAGAGAGAGAGAAAAAACTTGATGAGGAATGTAAGGAGATAAAGAAAGATGAGAGGGAAAGAGAAGAGTTTGAAGAGTATTTAAAAAGAAAATAAAATGAAACGAATGATGAAAAGCATTTAATGTTACGTGACGTGAGGAGAGATAATAAAGACAAATGAGGTGACTAGCACAGTTACCTACTTGACAGATAAAAATAAATTGCACAGTTATTTTTATCCTGGTTCGTTGTTAACTAAACTACTCCAGTCCACCCCCGCAGAGATGATTTACCTCAACTGAGGATTTAATCCACTAATCGCACGGATTACAATGGTTTTCCACTTAGTCCGCAACTAAGTCTTCCAGAGTCTTCTGATCACACACTGATCACTCCAGGAACAACTGCTTAGATACCCTCTAAGACTTTTCTAGAGTCTACTGATCAACACGATCACTCTAGTTACAATCTGCTTAGTTCACTCCTAAGACTTCCTAGAGTATTCTGATCAACACGATCACTCTAGTTCCTTACAACTTAATGTAATCAATTCAAGAGTTTACAAATGCTTCTTAAAAGCGATAATCACAACTGTGATATTTCTCTTAATCGTTTAAGCTTAATCTCACTAATATATTACAACAGCAATGTAGTGAGCTTTGATGAAGATGAAGATTCTGAGCTTTGAATAGAACAGAGTTTCAGCAAGTTAATATGAGTTGTTTTTTTCAGAATCGTTAACCTTGCTTCTCATCAGAACTTCATATTTATAGGCGTTGGAGAAGATGACCGTTGAGTGCATTTATTGCTTTGCGTGTTCCGTACAGCATCGCATTTAATGTTATATGCTTTTGTCAACTACCTCGAGCCTTGTTCACGCTGTGTCTACTGACGTTGCCTATAATAGCTTTTAACGTTCCTTTTGTCAGTCAGCGTAGCTTGCCACTTGTACTTCCTTCTGATCTGATGTTTGTGAATACAACGTTTGAATATCATCAGAGTCAAACAGCTTGGTGCAAAGCATCTTCTGATCTTCTGACCTTGAAGTGCTTCTGTGCGTGATACCATCAGAACTTCAGTGCTTCTGATCTCATGTTCTTCTGATGCTTCCATAGACCCATGTTCTGATTCTGCTTCGACCATCTTCTGATGTCTTGCCAGACCATGTTCTGATGTTGCATGCTGAACCCTTGAGACAAATCTTCTGAGCGCTGAATTATGCATACTCTTTATATATTTCCTGAAAAGGAAATTGCATTGGATTAGAGTACCATATTATCTTAAGCAAAATTCATATTATTGTTATCATCAAAACTAAGATAATTGATCAGAACAAATCTTGTTCTAACAATCTCCCCCTTTTTGATGATGACAAAAACATATATAAATGATATGAATTTGCGATCAGAAAGAGCAGACGGCAAAAGACAAATTACACAGCTATAGCATAAGCATATGAATATGTCTCCCCCTGAGATTAACAATCTCCCCCTGAGATAAATAATCTCCCCCTGAAATAAATACTCGAAGAACTTTAATAAAAAGACTTCCCTGATTATTTCGGTAGAGACGATCACATAAGCTTCTGTCTTCAGAGAGTTCATAGCTTCTGACTTCTGCTTCCATTGGACAGCTTCAGAACTAGAATTTCTTTAGATCCCTAGAACACTCACAGCTTCTGATTCCTGCTTCCATCTAGGACAGCTTCAGAACTTGAATTTCTTTGATCTTCAGAACATTCACAGCTTCTGATTTCTGCTTCCCTCGGATAGCTTCAGAGCTTTGAATTTCTACCAACATCACTTCATGCTAGATTTGTATCAGAACATTGTTGAATGTACCAGAGCATCATCTGAGCATCTCTACATCCTGAAATGTTACAGAACAAAAACTAAACGACAAAAGTCAGCATGAACGAGTTAGAACATAAAATGTATGTTTGAATACATTATATGAATCAGAGCCATATAGGCTAAAATAATGTATCAGAGCAAATAATGTATCAGAGCCATAACATTATATGTATCAGAGCAAATAGAATTTTGTCAAAATAAATAGACAAATATAGATCAAATTCTATCATCAGTGCTTCTGATAGTGCTTCTGATTCATTCTTCTTTCTTGCTTCTGATCTCTGAAGCTTGACAGCACTCGGCTTGCTTCAGTTTCCATGGTTTTGCTTCTGTGTTTGCTTTTTGCTATGAAGATTCTCTTCACTTCTTTATACCTGCAAAACACTTAAACCATGTAGAACTTGCAGTTCTTGTTAGTGAATGTGTGGGAGCTTACCCAGCAACTGATAGATTTAATCAAATCATTTATCATTTATCTTTCTCCCCCTTTTTGTCATAACATCAAAAAGAATATTTCAAAAGATTTAGATGCATAAAACAACAAATAGAGTCACTGCAATGTAAAACAAATTTTTCATTGATAATCAAAAAAAAGGATTACAAGAAGTTGTTTAACAAGCAGATGCAACAAGGAAAATAAAACAACTAAGACCAAATCCTAGGACCCTAGCTACGACAACGTCTGTGCCAGCATGCCATGAAGGAGTGAAACGCCTCATTGACTGCTTCTTGGGCTTTCAGGCGAGGGATCAGGGAGACTTGGTCCTGATGCAGATCTTCCACCATCTTTACCGGAGACAACATTCTCAGCGGGTGAAGATGAAGAGATTTCTTCAGAAGAGATTAAGGGAGAGGAAAGGTTAGATGAAGAGGAAGCTGAGTCTTGAAGGTCGAAAGATGAGGAAGAAGATGGAGATGATGGAGGGCTTTCACCAGGAGGATGAAACACACGTCTAGAATAGTTTCCAGACAACATTGCTTCGAATGGATTCACCTTGAGAGGATCATAGGTGATTTTGATCTTTTTGGGTTTGGAAGGTGATGTTTCAACAGCTTTTCTTTTGTTGTTTTGATCATTTTCATGATTTCCTGGGCTTGATGAAGAGTTCATGATGGGTTTGCAGAAAAAGAACAGGTAGGGTTTGATATGGAAGAGAGAGAGAGAGAGAGAAAAAACTTGATGAGGAATGTAAGGAGATAAAGAAAGATGAGAGGGAAAGAGAAGAGTTTGAAGAGTATTTAAAAAGAAAATAAAATGAAACGAATGATGAAAAGCATTTAATGTTACGTGACGTGAGGAGAGATAATAAAGACAAATGAGGTGACTAGCACAGTTACCTACTTGACAGATAAAAATAAATTGCACAGTTATTTTTATCCTGGTTCGTTGTTAACTAAACTACTCCAGTCCACCCCCGCAGAGATGATTTACCTCAACTGAGGATTTAATCCACTAATCGCACGGATTACAATGGTTTTCCACTTAGTCCGCAACTAAGTCTTCCAGAGTCTTCTGATCACACACTGATCACTCCAGGAACAACTGCTTAGATACCCTCTAAGACTTTTCTAGAGTCTACTGATCAACACGATCACTCTAGTTACAATCTGCTTAGTTCACTCCTAAGACTTCCTAGAGTATTCTGATCAACACGATCACTCTAGTTCCTTACAACTTAATGTAATCAATTCAAGAGTTTACAAATGCTTCTTAAAAGCGATAATCACAACTGTGATATTTCTCTTAATCGTTTAAGCTTAATCTCACTAATATATTATAACAGCAATGTAGTGAGCTTTGATGAAGATGAAGATTCTGAGCTTTGAATAGAACAGAGTTTCAGCAAGTTAATATGAGTTGTTTTTTTCAGAATCGTTAACCTTGCTTCTCATCAGAACTTCATATTTATAGGCGTTGGAGAAGATGACCGTTGAGTGCATTTAATGCTTTGCGTGTTCCGTACAGCATCGCATTTAATGTTATATGCTTTTGTCAACTACCTCGAGCCTTGTTCACGCTGTGTCTACTGACGTTGCCTATAATAGCTTTTAACGTTCCTTTTGTCAGTCAGCGTAGCTTGCCACTTGTACTTCCTTCTGATCTGATGTTTGTGAATACAACGTTTGAATATCATCAGAGTCAAACAGCTTGGTGCAAAGCATCTTCTGATCTTCTGACCTTGAAGTGCTTCTGTGCGTGATACCATCAGAACTTCAGTGCTTCTGATCTCATATTCTTCTGATGCTTCCATAGACCCATGTTCTGATTCTGCTTCGACCATCTTCTGATGTCTTGCCAGACCATGTTCTGATGTTGCATGCTGAACCCTTGAGACAAAGCTTCTGAGCGCTGAATTATGCATACTCTTTATATATTTCCTGAAAAGGAAATTGCATTGGATTAGAGTACCATATTATCTTAAGCAAAATTCATATTATTGTTATCATCAAAACTAAGATAATTGATCAGAACAAATCTTGTTCTAACACCAACCACTCAACAAACGTTACGGGTACAAATATATACAACAATTATACAAATATAAAAGAAAACGCAAGTATACAATTTTGTGCACAAACCAACACATATGCACAAGTATGGAACACACACAACTATTATCATACAAAAAGAGAAAAGTGGTGAATGTAAACAAGTAAATATATACAAGTGAAAATATACAAGTGAAACTATACAATATATACGATATATACAAAGATCAAGACCACGGAAACTATTGCGATGCAATTCAAACAACCATCCCCGGCAACGGCACCATTTTGTTGAATGCAGTACAGGGCAAGCAACAAACAAGATTTGGAAATATTGATCCAGGAATTATCGTCCTCAGAGATGGAGAGATGCCATTCAACAGTTTCTACGGTTTTGAACTTTGAATTGAATGAGCAAAAAGTAAACAAAGATATAGACAGGAAAGAATAACAAACACATTCTTAGAAGAGAAATAACTTATCAGGAATGTAAATATATTCACTCTTCACAAACATACACTTACCAACCCATTATACTCAACCTACGATACTCATCTATGTTATCACGTATCTCTCACATAAGCGTGCATCTCTGGAGCACAAACGAGATCATCTCATAACTAAGGTTATCTCTAACGCGAAGTCACGAGAACATCCGTGTTCTCGCGTCGGCGATCTCTCGCGCGCCGCTCAAACACGAAAGCATTAAGTACAGATACCCACAGTGAATGTTAGCTCTAAATCTTTCTCTAGAGTTCAGAACCAACAGATTATCATCCTAGATAATGATTCAAGAAGTTTATCTCTAAAGCACCCCAAATCCCCAGCATAGAGCAAAAATCCAGGATAACATCAACACAGATTCGTAAAGAAAGTTAAATATAACATTATAATCGGTAAATATACATAAGATTCGAGTAACTATACAAACAAACCCAACCAAAGAGAAATACACAAAGAAAAAGAGAAATGAACCGAAAATCTCCCGGTTTGTCAACTCCGTTCGACGCTCAATCCACCCCCGATCATCCTTATGCAACCTCCGAAGTTGTTTTCTAAGCCAATTCTACTCTAAGAATGAAGTTGATGGTGTTGGGACTCAAAAATACCCAACCCATAACCTAAAAATGTGATTTTTCCCCTTTTTAACAAGTCTGAAAATCCGCAGGTCCGCTGAGCGGATCAGAGTCCGCTTAGCGGAGTCTGCTAAAAATCATATTTTGTTTTCGCCATAACTCGAGAACCGTAACTCCGAATTGCGCCCGGTTCGAACCGTTGGAAAGCTTATTCAATGCTCTATCCAATAATGAATGTGTGAAAACCAAAATGATGATTTTGGTCATCCTTATTTTGAGTCTTTGGAAGTCCGCTTGACGGTGGCTAAGCGGGCTTTCACCAAAATTGCGAAATCGAAGTCGTGCCTTTGACACTTTATTTCTCAAGGCTCCTATAAGCATGAATACCTATAAAAACAAAGGAAAAACTATCAAATGGTATAAAAGTATATGAAAATACAACTATTCACAAAGTATACGTATTTATACACAAAACGGGGAATTATTCAAACGGTATTAACAAAAGTATCGATAAATGCCACTGTTTACATACTCAAAATAAGTACATTTTGGCACTTATCACCCCACCAAATTTCATTAAAATCTGGACAACTAACTATACAGCCTATTTCGACTATCGGGACTATTTTCAACATAATCCTGCTACTAATGTTATCGTCTAAACTTCATGCTAATTAATCAAGACTTTCTATTAATTAATTCCTACTGATTCAACTTCATCACTACTATGCTAAACTTGTTACACAAAATAAGCATCTGCTAGGCTTATGCTAACCTGCTATCATTTTTGTTTCTGCTAGCTTGAATCTTGATTACAATTATTTCCTACTTTCTACTAACTTCCTTTCTACAGATTATTAATAGGCCAATTCATTTGATCCAATTCAAACTCATTACTACCAATAATTCTCCCAACTGTTCTTAACATAACAATCTGCTATTTGCTACTAAACTTGATTCTGCTTGCACTTGTTTTTCCAATTTTGATAATCTATCTTCTACTGATTATTATTGTTATGATTATTTTTATTCACTTATATTAATTACATAGAAGAGTAATGGTATAGTAACTAACCAATACCCAGAACAAAACATGAAACAAAACACGTGACCCCCACTACACAATAATACACGAGGAGAGAGAAGGAAAGGGCTGAGACGCCCACCCCAGGGGCCTGAGGCGCCCGCCTCCACTGGGTGGTGGGGCCCACCTTCCTCTCTTCCTCCAAATCCAAGATTGAGACGTGCGTCTCCAACCTCTTTTCCTCCTTTTTTTCTTACACAATTATGTTCAACTTCTAGTATAATTTTCTGCCATTTCTTCTAATTTTCGATCCTGATTTTCTTAATTTTTCCAGAATAGACTTCGATTCAATAATCCTAATCACATCGTATACCAAATAGGAATTCCAAAACAGAACAATATCAATAACAGCAAGATGTATGAGTTTCATTCAATACGAATGCCACCACGACAACTAAAATTTATTAGATTCACACACCACAAATTCAACACAACCTAAACACAACATAGTAGAAACTACAATCCCAATCCCACATACCAATGATCATATTCCCGTTTATAAGATTTCAACCCCACCTTTACCTTGGATTGGAGATCGCTTATAATATCTGATAGAGTCCAAGACTTTGCCCTCTTTGCCTTTTCCCAACAATCCTCGATCGATTCCTTTTCTGCCAAAATCTCGTTCCTCTTTGCCGGCGATTTCATTTCACGATCTGTTTCCATCAACTTCCCAAAACCCTTATTTCTTTGTGCTCAGCAAAACCTAATATTTTCTTTTTAATCCAATAAATCAAATAATAATATAATTACTATTATTTCTTAATGGGCCTACTAATCGTACACCTCGACATCGCTATATATACCACACCACAACTAAACCAAACTAAATAATAATATTATTACTAATATTATTTCTTCAACAAAATCAACTTTATTAATTCTCCGATTAACCGACTAAATAATCCAACTTGAACTTAGTAATTCCGATTGGCATATCAATCCAATTAGCCTCTTAAAATAATACCGAAAGATCCAATTTCAACTAAATTCCGATAAATAAATCCTTAATAATTTAATTAAATAATTAATTAAATCTGGGGTGTTACATAACCCATTTATTTTCCTTATTGTAGCTGCGGGGGATCAGATCGTAATCCTCCTTACCAAGTCCAGCTCCATAAACCTCTGAACCATCTAACAACGGGTATTTATTCCAATTTTTTTGCAGGTTCCACAACTGTTAGGCTAAGTGACCGGGTGAGGGTCACCTAACTTTATAAGTTGCATTCCTTATTTTCAATTAATCTACATTAGAATCATTCACTTATTTTCATCGGCTTCCCTGCGTAGAGCATGCTTAAGCCGGAGCCAACTGCTAGAATAAACTACTTAAGAACTCAATTTGGGGTGATATTTAAAGGCTACAACATAACAATTATCCAGACCGATCTCTATAATTTAGAGATTTATGGTGTTAAGACGATACTAATATTTCAGGAAATTTCCCAAGTCTCTATAACCTGTTCTAAAGTTTGTCTAATAGCCTACAAATTAAAAACAACCGCTGTTTCTTTTTGTAAAATTGTCAGTATGGCTCAAGAAAAGGATAATATTCAATAAACAACTAGAAACCATGCAAAAGATTCAACAACACATCCAATGACTCGATAAACAAACTAAAAACATGAGAAATACTAGAAATCAATAAATCTAACTAAAAAGCATAAAATCTAACTAGAAAGCGAGTAAAGTTACTCTCTGTCACTTAAACCAAAAAATGTCTTCAATGTTTCGATTCAAGGTAAGAAAAGGAAGAATAGAATCTGGTGTGTTATGCTAATAATGGCCATGACGGCCTCACACATTTATTCCATGTGCTCTTCCTCAATGGGCTCCTCTAGTGCTTCTTCCTTGCTCTTCAGTATGGTATCCATGTCGGCCTCTTCCCTGTTGAAGTCTTGTAGTGTCTGAATAGATGCTTGCATAGAGAATTGATTTTGTTGCATTTCTTAAATATACCTCATAATGTCCTGTTGTTGCATGTACATGGTGTACAATAAAGAGTTAGGCCCCTCCTGAGGGAGCTCTCCAATGTGGTCTTGAAGACCGGATAAAGTACCTGAAAAATAGTCAGAAGCATGTGGTGTAGTGTGTGCATGTGAAAAATGAGGTGGAGGAGAATTATGAACCAGTGAAACATGTTCGTACCTATTATATTCATCAGCATTATCATGATATGCTGCCATATTGGTGGGAAAGGATGTGGGTAATGATTTCGTAAATAGGGGAGTGTCTAAATCATAAGTCCAGTTGGCCCATAATCGTATATAAGTATGTAAAGGCCATGGTAAAAAAATACTCTCAAAAGAATCATTATGAATTATAAGATGAAGCCCACCTTCCTTTCGGTTTTTAAAAAGCCGCATGTGTCGAACACAATCAAGATCAAGAATGCGGTGTGGCAGAGGTACCAAGTTGGCAAGCTTATCATCAAGGCCTATAGCATGGGCTAATGAGGTAATTAAGCCTCCAAAAGAGATAGCACCTCTTATATTGGCGCTTATGTATGCTATCATAAAAGGGATTGAATTGACCTGTCTCCGGTTAAGGGAAGCCTGCAAATAAAACATTTCTCTCGCATTTGTTTTGTTAGTATTCTTCCGGCCAAAAAATAGTATGTGCCAACATTTGGCGAAAATAGCTTTTGAATTGATTCATTGTGATTTATGGGGGACCATATAGAATCCCTTCTTCATGTGGCACATTTTCTTTTTTTGACAATAGTAGATGATATCTCACGCGCTGTTTGAATTTATTTACTCGTTGATAAAAGGGAAGTGTCTCAAAAACAATTCAATTTTTTCACTTTGGTGGAAAGGAAATTTAACAAACATGTCAAGACATTTAGAAGTGACAATGGGACAAAATTTACTTGCATGAAGAATTATTTTCTTGCTCATGGAATTAACTTTCAAACATCTTGCACAGGCACAACGCAACAAAATGGAAGGGTTGAACGAAAACATCGCCATATTTTGAATGTGGTGCGGGCACTACGTTTTCAAGGTAACCTACCTATTGAATTTTGGGGTGAGTGTGTACTAACTGCAGGTTATCTAATAAATCGAACACCATTCGCTGTGTTAGAAGGGAAAACTCCATATGAGATATTGCACAAACAAGCACCTCCACTTGAACACTTGAGTTTGTTTGGGTCCTTGTGCTATGCTCATAACCAAGGAAGGAAAGGAGATAAATTTGCTAGCAGAAGTAGAAAGTGTTGTTCGTTGGATACCCATATATGGTAAGAAGGGTTTTTTAGAACAAGATTTGGTTATGCACTTTATCTCTAGGTTTTGATAATAACAACACATATATTTTATATGTAAACAATTTCGTTTCTAATTTTTTCTTGAGTGTGCAAATCAGAAGTTATGTATAATTTAGGACTGTTGTCTAAAGAATCATCAGAAGTGTTGTCATCAAAAAGTCTATCTGCTTTACTTCTAAAGAGACATCAGTAGTTCTATTGAATGCTGAATGTTAATCAGAATGAGATCTTCTATGTACTTCGCATCAAGCTGCTGCTTCAGAAGTCTCAAGTGTCTCAAGAAGAAATAGGTCAACAAGAAGTTGTTGATTCATGTCAGAAACAAAGCATGCATCAACTACAAGTTGTTGGTTCTAAGATCATGTATCAAGATATGTTCGTCAGAAGAGCTGTTGCTCGTTATTCTGAAAACATAGTCAAGACCAACTGATACAGATAAAAAATACGACTTAGTTGTTTTGACTCTGTTCAGATATCAAGACGTGTTCCTCAAATATGTTGTTGCACTATTATCTGAAGATATTTTTCTTTTGTGAATGGCTCTGATACCACTGCTTGTATTGTTCGTGTGTTCTCACCTCAAATCAATTATCTCTTCAGATACATATTTGATCTAGGAAGTCCTGCATCGGATTTCAGAAAGGCTACTGTCATTATTTCTGAAAGACAAAGTTCTGTTCCTATTGGTTCTTATGTTCTAATGATGTCATAACAAAGTAGTTTCTGAACTACTCATCAGATACATCATCAAAAGAATAAAGAAAAGAAAGTGGTCTCTTCCAAGCTTACTACTTCAGAATCAAAAGTACATCATTTGAAGACAAGATCAATAAACTTTCTCAAGAAGATTCAGTACAACAGTCTACTCAATAAATCATAAATATCAAGATGTTCGTACTATTCAAAAGAGGTCTTTCACGCCATCACGTCAAAGCTGCAAGCTACAGGCTAAGGAAGTAACGTGTTCCAATATCCAACATCTACACTTCTATCTGTTGGAAACTAACCGTTAGATTTTAGAAAAGACTCTTTTATCCTCGTAATGTATCTTTCTCCGAATACTATAAATGAAGATCAAGACTTCAGAAGAAAAGTAGTTGGAAGGTGAACAACCAAAACTGTTATAAGACAAATAGCCAAAGCCGCAGATTTCTACTACAGGAGCTAAAGATACTGCTAGTTGCAAATGCCAATGCCAAAGATGTTGTTCGTCACAAAATTCTAAAGTTGCAATGCTACTACAAATGCAAAGAAGCAGAAGCTCAATCGAAGCAAAGCAAAAGTAGTTGTAACATTATGAAGCTGGAGAGGACAAAGAAAGAAGAGAAGAAGATTACTACAAGATGCAACTCAACTTTTTGTCATTTACATCTTTGTAGAATCTTGTAAAAAGCAAGGAGCTATTGCTCTTATCTTGCTCAACACTTTTGTGTTGTTTGTACTTAAATCTTTTGTGTAATCTTCTTTTAAGAAGCAATCTTGTAAACACAACTGATAATCAATTTTTATTGATTGTTCCATGAGTGACTATTCTTAGTCTGTATACTCAAGAAGACGGTGAAAGTTTTTCATCATGGGAAATCTTCTTTAAGGGACCAGTTGGGTCAGAATTCTTAAAGGAGTCGTTGATCGTTATATCTCTTATGAGACCAGTTGGGTCAGATTTCTTAAGGGATCACTAACAGAATAGATCAACGTGCTTTAGCGGAAAATCTTCTTTAACGGGCCAGTTGGGTCAGAATTCTTAAAGAAGTCATTGATCATTATATCACTTAAGGGACCATTTAGGTCAGAATTCTTAAGGGATCACTAACAAAATGAATCAATGTTTGATTGTTAGTCGCCGGTGGTTGGCCCGTGCAATTGTAATCATTTCTATGATTAGTGGATTAAGTCCTTTTCTAAGGCAAAATCAGCTTGGCGGGTGGACAAGACTAACCTTTTCTAAGGGGAACCTAGATAAATGAATGTGTCATCTTTCTCTTTATTGCATACGTTAATGTTTATCTTAAACGAATATTTTTCATAAAGGGCAAAGTTTAGAAAACCAAATTTAAACCCCCCATTTCTTATGTTTTTCTGTACCTTCAGGGTTGTCATTTGTTTGATTTGGAAACTAAAGATTTTTTGTTTCTCGCGATATTGAGTTTTATGAATCAGAATACCCTTACATAAATGATGGAAAGTGAAGATGTTTTGGACAGCACCTTCGGCGATGAGGAAAATGTGGAAGTCAGTGGGTGAAATTGATGAAAACATAACAAATCCAAATGATGAGTATTGTGAAACTTCTCAGGAGGAAATATATGTGGTGCCTGATCAGCCTAGTCCATTGGGGAGAGGACATATAACTAAACAACCTTCCACTCGGCTGCGTGATTATGTAACCAACACCATCCAGAAGTTAAGCCCATTCACAAGTTCATCCTCTCCAACTCACCCCCAAGTGCGCCTTATTCTATAGCACACTATGTAAATTTTGACAAATTCAATTTTGCACATCGTGTCTTTCTTGCAGCAATCACGCAAGATCAAGAACCTACTACCTGTGCTGAAGTCGTAAGAGATGATAGATGAAGAGAAGCCATGCATAGTGAGATCCAAGCTCTTGAAACTAATGGGATGTGGACAGTGACATCCTTGTCCATAGGGAAGAAAACACTTAGCTACAAGTGGCTTTATAAGATAAAGCATCACTCAGATGGCTCCGTGGAGAGATTTAAATCTCGACTAGTGATTCTTGGAAATCATTAAGTAGAAGGTATAAATTACAATGATACCTTTGCAACTGTTACAAAAATAGTAACAGTTAAGACAATATTGGCTATTGCAACAACAAAAAATTGGAAGTTGCATCAAATGGATGTACACAATGCATTTTTACACGGGGAGCTTCACGAAGAAGTGTTCATGAAACTGCCACCTGGTTTTGTTGTCCAACAGTCCGATAAGCTATGTAAAATTAGAAAATCCTTGTACGAATTAAAACAAGTTCCAAGATGTTGGTTCTCCAAACTTTTCACTACCCTCAAGAATTATGGATTTACACAATCATTCTATGACTATTTCCTGTTTGTGTTGAAAAAATCAGAACTGCAACTTGTGGCCCTAGTATATGTGGATGATCTCATTGTCTCTGGGAACAATCATGAAGCCATCAATCACTTTAAGACCTATTTGCACACGTGTTTCCATATGAAGAATTTGGGAGTTTTGAAGTACTTTCTTGGTGTTTAGGTAGCTCGTTCCTCAACCGGTATATTTAATTTTCAACGAAAATATGCACTGGATATAATTGTAGAAGATGAACTTCTTGGAGCAAAACCAACAAGCACACCTTTGGAATAAAATCATCATTTAGGGCTTGTTGATGGCAGTTTCTTTGTCAATCCCGAACAATATAGACGATTGGTAGGAAGACGTATCTATCTTTGTTTTACGCAACCAGAATTGTCGTATTGTGTGCACACCCTTTCTCAATTTATGTAGCAGTCGCGAGAAGAACACTGGGAGGCAGCATTACGAGTAGTTTTTTTCTTGAAAGGTATCTCAGGGCAGGGAATCCTTTTACAAAAAGATTGTGATTTAAAATTGTATGGCTGGCGTGACTCAGATTGGGATGGATGCCCCTTAACACGACAAACTCTCATTAGATGGTTTGTGCTTTTGGGGCAGTCACTAATTTCTTGGAAATCAAGAAACAACATATTGGGTCTCGTTCCTCTGTAGAAGCTGAGTACTGTTCCATGGAAACCACCACTTGTGAACTGAAATGACTTATGGGCATTTTATCTTGTCTTCATGTTGATCACCCTCAACCTATACAAATCTATTATGATAGCCAAGCAGCTTTTCATATTGCCAAGAACCTGGTGTTTCATGAGCGTACTAAGCACATTGAAGTTGATTGTCACTTTGTAGGAGATGAGATTGCTAAAGGAATCATTCAATTGATCCATGTCTCCACTCATACACAGTTGACTGACATATTTATCAAAGCTCTTGGCAGATCACAGTTCACCTCTTTTATGTCACATAAAATAATTAAAAAATGCACATGTCAACTAATAAATATTCATCATTTAACACATGTCAACTAATAAAATAATAAAATAATTTTACATTGTGAACTATTAAAGATTCATCATTTAATCAAGTCACATAATTAATTTAAAAATATCAAAATAATTTGACAGAATACCGAATGATGATTAGTTGACAGTTTTTTTCTAATATTTTCTTGTAGATTATCTTAAGAAAAATTTTAATTACGAAATTCGCATGAAATTTTAGAAAATATCTTATGCAGAAAATTAGTACATATCAATTTAAGGGATGTTCGTAATTATTCAATTATCGAGATATTTTTATTTTTGCAAAACACATCTTTATGTCATTGTTAATTTTTTTCTATATATAAAGCAAGTTTTTAATATCAACTATAAATAGGGGTGATTTTTAGTCATTTTTAGCTAGAAATCACCTCTCGATCAACACCGTTTTTCTTTCTCTTTTTATTTAAATAAGTGCTTATTCATATAGATTTGCTTCTTTTCTTTTGTGTACTTTTAAGTTTTCATCGTCTTGTGTGATGTTTGTTGGTTTTTCCGTCTTAGCATGGTGTTTGTTGATTTTTCGTCGTAGTACGGTGTTTGTTGGTTCAGATTGACACATTTCCTTCAAATCATTGTAGATCTGAGGAAGACTTGAGCGTCAATGTTGCATATCCAGAAGAATATTCTTGTGACTTTTATTTTGTCATATTTGTAGGCATAGGCACTTTCATGTTGCCGTTATATGCTTTTAACATAGATGTTACAAGATTGTTTGCAGATTCATCTTTTTCAATTTTTAGTGATCTTGAATTTGTTATGATTGATGTATTTTTCAATTTGAATAAATATCTTTTTAGTCCAAAAAAATATCAACTATAAATAAAATATCCTATTTTTTCAACACAATATAGTTATTTAATAAATTTTGTATAAATAGTTTATAAGAATTATTTTTAAAAGATGGAAATATATTTATTGTGATGAGAAAGAAGAAAACATGTTTTATATGAAAAAATTAACAATTTAAAAGTGTGAATTATATTATTATTATTATTATTATTATTATTATTATTATTATTATTATTATTATTATTATTATTATTATTATTATTATTATTATTATTATTATTATTATTATTATTATTATTATTATTATTATTATTATTTTACAAAACACTCTTTAAAAAAAATTGAAAAAACTTACCTATTGATCACTCAAGTCTGTGACTTTTATATGGTTATTTTGTCCTGATAGAGAGGCAGAAAAAATGTTTCTCTTTCATTGAATATTCAAAAGCATTAGACTCAACTATTAATAATTTTCACCCCTTAATTATATGACAGTATATATCTTCATTACCTTTATTCTTTCTGATTTTTGTCATAACATCTTTCTTCACATACTCTCTTTTTCTTCTTTCCGTCTCTAACAATTGTTTTCAAATTCCCTTCTTATTCTAAAAAGCTTCACTTCCTTTAACAAATTAACAGAACCAAGACTAGTCTTGTTTTCTTAATTTGTTCATAAGTGAAAGCCAAAAACAATAAAGCTTTGAGAGAAACCAAAGATACATATGAGATATGCGATGTCTGGTTCGAAATCCAAATATATGATCCTGTGTTTTTTTCTGACTTTGAATTTGTGTCTTCAAGAGTTTGAATCCAACGCTCAACTCATACCACAAGATGAAGGTACGCTTCCATTTCTTATGATCAATGCTTCTTTTTTTATTATTATTGATTGGTAATGAAACTGCCTTTGAGAGTTCTTAACCACCTTTTTCTAAGTTCTTCTAACCGCTCCCACTTGTACAGTATATAGAAATTAACTACTCTAATATTCTGATTAAGTACTTAATTATTGAAGTGTGTGAATTTATGATCCAATGATATAATAATGCTTATTTTAGGGTAGGACCATGATGATACGATAGGAAACACTGTAGAAACTAAGATAAAGTTGATTCACATGATATAAGTAATTATGGAACGTTGAAAATAATGTTTCATAAATGATGGCTAGTTTGAGAAGATTGATTATGTACAAAAGTCAAATTTCGAGATGCTGGAATGAATACTATACTGCATGGCTGATGTCAAATTCAAACATGTATCATTTTTCTTTATTTCATTGAATATTTCTTAGTATTATTATTGTCAATAATTAACAATTTGGTAATGGTCACTTCAACCAAAACCAAAACCAAAACCAAAACCAATTACTATCATTGGACTTATTTTCAGCTTTCATTTTCCTATATCAAGGGAAATAACCTCATTTTCTGCAATGGCTACAGAGCTGTTGAATTTGGGTGCACTTCAATTTAATTAACTATCTTTATCTTTAGTTTGATCCAAGATAGTAACACTAACAATCTATAAAATATTTATAAGTTTAAAACTACTATTTTCATTTTATCAATAATACTTTTACTTAAATATTGTAATGATATTATTAAGATGTGAATCAAATATTGTAGATCTATTTTCGGTATATCTATAACATCTAATTACTATATTTTTGTGTCTATAAATATTTTAAATTTTATTTTTAGTTTCTATTAAAAAAATAATATATTTTATTTTTATAAAAATTTTATACATGCAGTTTTAGTTCTTATTATTTTTTAAAATTTTGAAAACGATTTAACTATCTTTAAACTTTTAAATTTTTGAATAATTTTTTTCTTACATGTTTAGAATACTATAAAATATTTCTTTACCAAATTATAATTTTTTTCAAAATAAGAATTAAATATAAATTTTTTAAAATTTAAAAGATAATAATAAAAGTAATGCAAATCTCAACTTAGAAATCAAAGTTTGAGCTCTTTTTTTCGAAGAACTTTTTATAACGTTCTAAACATATCTGTAAAATAATTATTCAAAAATACACATCAATTTAACGATTTGACTAAAACGACATACATAATAATTTTGTGGGGACCAACAATAAAATTTAATAATTTTATAGAAATAAAAACATATTTAACCCTATATAAAATATTATTAGTTCAGTTGAATAAATAATAAATAATTTAAATTACGGTATATTTGGCCATCTAATTAAATAAACTATAATGTTAGCCATACATCAAATTAAATACCTAACCAATTGACCACATATTTATATGCCATTAACTAAATATCAAGTTGTTGTGCAAAAACGACTTTGACTGCCTAAAAAAGAATAGCTTTTTGACTTGAAGTAAAAGGATATAATTAAATAAAGGTAAATTCAGTTAATCTTATTCGATGTGTATTAATTGTTAAAGATGAATGTAATTAATGGTGTAACTAATTAAAGCTTTGTGTATTTTTTACAGTGAAATCTCTACAAACAATATCAGATAAACTAAAGAACGTGAATTGGAAAGTAACACAACGTTCTTGCATTGATGGTAGAGGCTTTGATAATGATAATGTGGATGATGATACCGTCAGGAATGTCACATGTGATTGCACTTTCCAAAATGAAACTGTTTGCCATGTCACTAGCATGTAAGTTTTTTTCTTTTCTGTGTTTAGAATTGTACTTTTTTATGGAATACTGATACCAATTTGGCTATGGCAGTTTTCTAAAGGGACAAAATATAGCTGGAATCATGCCTAGTGAATTTGGAGATCTTACTCAATTGAAAATACTGTGAGTGGTTGTAAATTTAAATTCTGTTTTATGGAAATTACTAATACTAGTGAAATTTGAATCTGTTAAAGAGTAAGTGGAACTTCTATTATGTGTTTGTTTGCAGTGATCTTACGCGGAACTATCTCAACGGCTCCATTCCGACGAGTTTTGCTAACAAATCTCTAGTCGTTTTGTAAGTCATCTTTATTTTTGTAGTTCATTTGTCTCACCGGTGCGAAATTCAGCCTCTTTTTAAATAATTGTTGTTAGAGATATTAACATTAGTTACAAATTAGTTACACTAGATGAGAGTTAGTTATTGGTTGTAAGTTAGTTACAAATTGGTTATAGTTAGTTTGACTCTTAGTCTATATAAGTCTCATTGTATCACTTTAATGGTAGAAGATTTCGTTTTGATCAATACAAAGCTAATGATCAATGTACTACTGGTATTTGATTCAGGTCGCTTTTGGGAAACCGGTTAAGTGGTCCGATTCCCGCAGAAATTGGAGATATTGCTAGCTTGGAGGATTTGTAAGTGTTGCAAAGAATTTTAATGTTACGTTAAAAAATGATAGGGTTTTTGGAAGTTGAATACTTGAATGATTATGTTGGTTTGCATGTACATAGGGTTTTAGAAAATAATCAACTTGGAGGACTACTTCCTGCTAGTCTTGGAAATTTGAGCAACTTGAAGAGACTGTAAGAATGTTTCTTTCTTCTACTCATTTTCATTTTGAATTATTTCCGTGTGCTTTTTCTGTGCATGGCTAATTGTTTCGAATGATTTCAAATGAATCTGCAGGCTTCTTTCTTCGAATAATT
Source organism: Vicia villosa (assembly GCF_029867415.1). Lineage (NCBI taxonomy): Eukaryota > Viridiplantae > Streptophyta > Magnoliopsida > Fabales > Fabaceae > Vicia > Vicia villosa. Next base: position 787,972 of record NW_026705049.1, read on the forward strand.
TTACTGGCACGATTCCAGAATCATTTAGCGAACTAAAGAATCTCACTGATTTGTGAGTGATATGACCTGAAACCGTGGGTTTTATAGAAATATATGTGTCTATTAGATTCTGAAATCAATGTGTGCATTTTCTGCAGTCGGATAGATGGAAGCAGTTTATCTGGACAGATACCTAGTTTTATCGGGAACTGGACCAAGCTTGGGAGATTGTTAGTATACATTTAAATCTATCACTGACATTTTTTGTTGTTGGAGAGAAAAACAGATTTTATATGTTATATCATGCTTAATATGTTTACGATTTTCTGATGAAATTTTATGTTTTGGAAGGGATATGCAGGGAACATCTATGCAAGGTCCAATTCCCCCTACCATATCGGGGTTGAAACTTTTGACTGAGTTGTGAGTATCTACGCCCTTTCTGAATAGGATTTAACAATAAATTGCGTGTAGACTAACAATCAATTGTAATCGTTACATCGTTAAAAATGCTTCGTGGGATTGGTTAAAATTTGTTGACAAGGTATCAAAACTAAACTCTTTTCACTGACGAAATTTTTTTTGTATCAGGAGAATAAGTGATTTGAATGGACCGACTATGACATTTCCTAATCTGAAGGATTTGAAAAACTTGCAACTACTGTGAGTTGAAATATTTTCAGCCATTTTGTGAAGAACTAAATGATTTATTTCCGCTTTTAATGTATTGTTACATTTCTGTGACTCAGGGAGCTGAGAAATTGCTTAATCACGGGTCCTATTCCCGATTACATTGGTGAAATGACAAACTTAGTTACTTTGTGAGTCAAATCGATACTCTATTCAGCTCAATATTATTTCTTTTCTTTTTGCCAATCATTCAACATTCCAAAATTTCTTGTTTTTGGAATTTGAAATATCTGTAATATGTAATAATTCACAAGACCATTACTTCAACATTAAGTAAAATATATACTTACTTCTTGCAGAGATCTAAGCTTCAATATGTTTACTGGTTCAATCCCAAATTCAGTTCAGGGATTGAAAAGGCTAAATTACATGTAAGTGAACATTCATTTACCGACCGACCATAAGATTAACCAAAATAATACCTATCTATATTTTGATATCTAGAAAATTTTGATTTAACTTTTCTGTTTGGATGTAGGTTTATGACCAATAATTCTTTGAGTGGACCGATTCAAGACTGGATACTGGACTTCAAAATTAACATGTTAGCCTATTTCATTTACCATCATGCTTTTTCCAATCGCATAATTTAAACACTTTATTGTTATTAATCTCAAGTCGTAATTGAGCTATGGAGAATTAAAATTTCAATCTATCTATATGCTTTCTTTCAGAGATTTATCTTACAACAATTTTACAAAGTCTTCTGCAACTAGCTGCCAGCAGCTAAATCTGTAAGGTTCCCTTTGTCTAGCAATCTATAAGCATTTCATTTGTGTCAATATTATTATGCTAACAACTTATTGTTTCGGAAAAGGAACTTGGCTTCGAGCTATTCGTCATCAGCGGTCACTTCACCTTCGTAAGTTCTTTTATCATTTCCAAACTTGGCCATCAATCACCATTGAATTGAATAATCAATTGAAACTAACTACATTCATTTTGTAGAACGTTTTGTTTGAAGAGGAACCTTCCTTGTGCAGGAAAACCTCAATGTGAGTGTTGAGCCCATTTCCTAGATCGAACAAGTTCCATACAACATTTTATCTGGAGCGAATTGTGATTAGATTTATTTCTGTCTTTGCAGATGATTCATTGTTCATAAACTGTGGAGGACCAGAAGAAGATTTTGATGGAAATCACTATGTAGGTGACCTGCAGGAAAATGGAATTTCAAATTTCGTTCTTAGAAATTCAGGACAATGGGCTTATAGCAGCACAGGAGTGTATATGGGAAATGTTCATGCAGACTATACCGCGTCAAATACTTATTCTTTGAATATTAATGGCCCAGACTACTATAAAACCGCTCGGCTTTCCCCTCTGTCACTTAGTTACTATGGCCTTTGTATGCAGAAGGGAAATTATAAAGTGAAGCTCCACTTTGCTGAGATAATGTTTTCTGATGACCAGACCTTTAAAAGTCTCGGAAGACGCATATTTGATGTTTCAATTCAAGTGAGTACTGAATCAAAATAATTCCGTTACATTATTTTGATGGTGTCCTAAACCGAAGGTATAAATTTAAAATGCTACATCTTCACAGGGTTTTAAATATCTGAAAGATTTTAACATTATGGAAGAAGCTGGTGGAGTTGGAAAGGGAATAACTAAGGAATTCGATGTTGATGTCAATGACAACACGTTGGAAATTCACTTATATTGGGCAGGGAAAGGAACCACGGCCATTCCTGACAGAGGTGTATATGGACCTCTTATATCAGCTATCACAGTAACACCGAGTACGTCTTTTTTTCTTATAATCGTTATTTCAACTACCGTGCTACGCCGTGTTCTATAAGCATTTCAACTTTGTTGTAGACTTTAAAAATCATTCAAAAGCATTGTCTGCTGGAGTTATTATTGGAGTTGTGGCTGCATCATGTGTGCTTGTCTTACTCGTAGTGGTTGCCCTTTGGAAGATGGGTTTCCTTTGTGGAAAAGATATAAGAGACAAAGGTAAGATTTTCAGTCCAAAAGAACATTAGTTTATCGTACATGATTCGGTAAAAACATGATTTTTATGCATCCATATTCGTCGGAGGCATAAAAATTAATGTATGGATACAAAAATGAGAAGAAATTTAAAAGAAAATGCTGATTTGCAAATCTTTCATCTTGCAGACCTTCTTGACCTTAAAACAGGTTATTTCAGCTTGAGACAAATTAAAGCGGCTACTAATGACTTTGACCCTGCAAATAAGATTGGTGAAGGGGGATTTGGGCCAGTATTCAAGGTAAACTAACTATCCAAAAGTCTTCTGCTGATGGCGCAAGACATGACGGAAATTCATACCTCTATTTTTCCACCATTTTCCCCACGTCCGTTCAATCGCGTGATAGGTTCAATCTAGTATTAACAGTATAAAATAACAGTACACAGATGGATGAAAATAGAATATGTGATTATTCAGCAAAACACACTAGAGTTCATATGGGATCTAGTGTAGTACAGCAGGCACTGAAATAGCAGCAAAGAAAGAAAAGGAAAAAAAAAGGACTGAGGCACTTCGAGAGGCCTTTCTCTCCTAGGATTCAGTACCCAAAACTGTGCATACTGATATTCCTAACAATCATTCTATTTATTAGCAGTCCTAGGATTTACTAACCACTCACAGCCTGACACCTAGCCCTGCTCAGTAGTGGTCCTAACAGAATTTGTCCTATATGCTAGCTGTCTCCTCTTTGTCCTTGCTAGCTGGCCACTCTTTCTCTCTCTTACGATTTCTCTTGTAAACTTTCCCAAACCTACCAATTCTCCCCCCTTCCAAATTCTCCTTGACCTCAAGGAGAACTTCTGGAAATTCTGCCTTCAGCCTAGATGCATTTTCCCATGAGTTTTCAAAATCAGGCAGCTCCCTCCATTTGACCAAAGCTTCCATTTCTCCTTTTTCATTCTGCCTTTGCTCTAGGATTCTCTCAGGTTTTGGTTCCAAGTGCCATTCTTCATTGATGCACACAGGTAGAGGTTGAGTTGCTACAGAAGGTGAGACAGCTTTTTTGAGCAGGGAGACATGGAACACAGGGTGTACCCTGGTGTCTTCTGGTAGTTTTAGCTTATAGGCTACTGCTCCAATCTTCTGGAGTATTTCATAAGGACCATAATATCTGGGACTTAGTTTCTGATTCACCCTTTTAGCCAACCTCTTCATTTTATAAGGCTGAATCTTCAAGAACACCATGTCACCAATCTCAAACTCCACAGCTCTTCTGTGTTTATTGGCTTGGCTTCTCATAATGTCTTGAGCCTTAAGTAACTGCTCCTGTAGCTCTTTTAACACCACATTCCTCTCAGCAGTCAGTCTATTTACTTCATCTACTGCTGATGAAGTATCTCCTCTTACCAACACAGGAGGTGTTCTCCCATACAAGGCTTCAAAGGGTGTAGTTCTTAAGGAGCTATGGTAATTGGTATTATACCAATGTTCAGCCCAAGCCAGCCATTTTGGCCACTGTTTTGGTTTCAGCCCAGTGACACATCTCAAGTAAGTTTCGAGACATCTATTCACTACTTCAGTTTGCCCATCAGACTGTGGATGGTATGCACTGCTATACTTGAGCTTGGTTCCTGCCTGTTTGAACAATTCTGCCCAGAAATGACTTAAGAACACCTTGTCCCTGTCAGATACTATGGAGATGGGAAATCCATGTAACCTGACTATTTCTTTAACAAATACTTCTGCAATATCCTTAGCTGTATAAGGATGACTGACAGGTATGAAGTGGGCATATTTTGTCAGTCTATCCACCACTACCATAACCGTGTCTACCCCTAAAGCCCTAGGTAAACCTCCAATGAAATCCATGGAGATGTCACTCCATGTTTGAGTGGGAACAGGCAGAGGTTGCAGTAATCCTCCAGGGCTCAGTGTCTGATATTTGTTTCTCTGGCATACTTCACAAGCTTGGACATACTGCTGTATTCTCTTTCTCATTCCTTCCCAATATACAATACTGGCTATCCTTTTGTATGTCCTTAAATAACCAGAGTGCCCACCAATGGCAGTATCATGGAATTCTTTCATGATCCAATCAATCCTTGGAGATTGCTTAGGGATCACAATTCTGCCCTCATGATACAACCTGCCCCCCTTTAATTTAAACCCCTCTTGACTGGAAGGATCAGTCAATACTGCCTGAACTATAGCTTGCAATTTCTCATCCTTCTGAACTTCTTCTTCTAAGCCCTCCCAAGCTTCACACTGAACAGTAGTAATACTCACATACTGCATTTGTCTTGATAAAGAATCTGCTGCACTATTCTCTTTCCCAGGCTTGTATTTCACTTCAAAATCATACCCCAACAGCTTGGATAACCATCTTTGTTGTTCCTCCCCCATGATTTTCTGCTCAGTAATGAATTTTAGACTCTTTTGATCCGTGTGTATTTTGAAATGTCTCCCTAATAAATAAGGTCTCCACTTCTGAACTGCAATTACAATTGCCATTAACTCCCTTTCATACACAGACTTTTGTTGTGCTCTATCTGATAGGGTCTGACTCATGTAAGAAATTGGTCTTCCCTCTTGCATAAGGACAGCTCCAATCCCCTTTCCTGAGGCATCAGTCTCCAGCACAAATTCCTTCTCAAAATCAGGTAAAGCTAGCACAGGGACAGTAGTCATGGCTACCTTAAGAGCTTCAAAGGCTGCCTGAGCTTCCCTGTTCCATAGGAAGCTGTCTTTTTTCAGTAGTTGAGTTAATGGCCAAGCCACCTTCCCATAATTCCTGACAAACTTCCTGTAGTACCCTGTCAGTCCCAAAAAACCCCTCAATCCCTTCAAGTTTGTTGGTACTGGCCATTTCAGCATGTCCTCAATCTTCTTTGGGTCAGCTGACACTCCTTCTCCTGAAATCAGGTGTCCCAAATACTCAATTTGTTGCTGACCAAAGGAGCACTTCTTTCTATTGGCATACAGCTGCTGCTCCTTGAGTAATGTCAAAACTTTTTTCACATGTGCTTGATGTTCCTCACTGCTCCTACTATAGATGAGGATGTCATCAAAAAAAACTAGACAAAACTTCCTTAAATAAGGCCTTAGAACCTCATTCATTAAAGCTTGAAAGGTTGAAGGAGCATTTGATAACCCAAAGGGCATTACCAAGTATTCATAATGGCCCTCATGGGTTCTAAATGCTGTCTTGGATACATCCTCCTCCTTCATTCTTATTTGATGGTATCCAGCCTTCAAGTCTAGTTTGGAAAAAATCACAGCTCCCCCTAATTCATCTAACAATTCCTCAATGACTGGAATGGGGAACTTGTCAGGAATTGTGGCTTTGTTCAATGCCCTGTAGTCAGTGCAAAATCTCCATCCACCATCTTTCTTTTTGACCAATAGTACAGGGCTTGAAAAAGGGCTGGTGCTGTGTCTCACTATCCCAGCCTGCAGCATATCCTTTACTATCTTCTCAATTTCATTCTTCTGATAGAAAGGGTACCTGTAGGGCCTGAGATTTGGGATGGCAGCCTCATGCTTTAGTTTAATGGCATGATCATGAGCTCTCACAGGGGGCAGTCCTGTTGGTAAGTGGAAAACCTCCTCAAAAGGCTTTAAAATCTCTTCCCACACTTCCTGTTCTCCTGCTGCCACAGTAGATTCAGGCTTCATTTGTTGCACAAAGAACCCAAAACCTTCATCCTTCAAATTCCTGATCAAGGACTTCCAAGTAGACTGCCTCACACACAATGCAGGATCTCCCTTGATCACATAGTTCCTTCCCTCCTTTTCCCACTTCAAACTGAGCTCACTAAAATTTGCTTCAATTTTCCCCAAGCTAGCTAGCCAATCCATCCCTAATACCATGTCATTTCCTCCAAGCTCCATCATGAAGAAATGCTGGCTGAATTCCACCCCTTGCAGTGTGAATTGTAACCCTTCACACACTCCTTTGTTCTTCACTTTCTCTCCATTTCCCACCTCAATCACATAAGTTGGAGTCTCTGCCACCTTCAAAACCAATTCCCTAGCAATTTTTGAATCAATAAAATTGCTAGTAGCCCCAGAGTCAATTAGGGTTAGCAGCCTCTTATCCTCCACTTCCACCCATACTTTAAATGATTTGTTTGATGTGAAACCATCCCTGCTTTGTATTGACAGTTGTAAGGTTTGCAGCTCTTCTACTCTTTCTACCACCACCATTTGAGCTTCTCCCGGTTCTTCTTTTCCATCCTCTTCTCCACTACTATCTTCACAAAGTTTCAAGCTCATATGCTTGAATTTGCAAACATGCTCTCTATTCCACTTGTCCCCACATTTGAAGCATAATCCCTTCTTGCTTCTTTCTTCCAATTCTGCAGGATCCAATCTCCTTCCTTTGCCTTTGTCACCCCCTCCCATTTGACTTTTCTCACTCTCTTTCTTAAAGCCTCCCACCTCTGCTGGATCTTTAAGTTTGAAAATTCCTCCTCTATCCTTCCATGAGCTTCCCTTCTTAGTCACCACCTCATTTTTCTCCTCAATCAGCAAAGCCCTGTCCATTAAATCAGCTAGATCCTGACTTTCATACAGCTTTAACTCAGCCTGGATTTCTTCCTTGAGTCCATTTAAAAAAATGGAGTCCAGCATGATTCTCTCCTCCCTCCTCAAAGGTGCCACCATCATCTCAAACTTTTCTCTGTACTCACCTACAGATCCCTTCTGCCTCAAACTCAGCAATGGTCCTAAAGGATTGTGCAACAATCCAGGTTGGAACCGGCGCATCACAGCAGTCTTAAACTCATCCCACGTCCTCAATGGTGTTTGTTCTTCCCACCATTGGTACCAGTTTAATGCTCTCTCTTCCATTGCCAGCATTGCTACATCCAGCTTATCCTTCGCCCTCACCTCATTCAACTGGAAATAGCGTTCCACTTTTACCAGCCACCCATACGCATCTTCCCCTTTGAAGACAGGAATCTCCAATCTTCTACGACCTCCAAAGAGTCGTGGACGACCCTCACCTCTATGGTGATAACGGTGAGGCTGTGACTCTCGTGATATGGAGCTCCGGTCGCTCCCTTCTTCTTCCTCGTCGTACCCCTCACCCCTACGTGGTCGCTCGTTCCTCCTTCGCCGTGGTTGCTCCAAAATCAACTGGCGGATTTGCTCCACCGTGACCTGCGGCCTTGCCTGCTGCTCTAACACCAGCTGGCGGATCTGTTCTATGGTCCCTTCAAAGTTTTCCATTCTCTGTTCTATAGCATCAACTCGGTTCTCCATGATGTGTCGTGTAACCACCATTCAGTGTGTTACTGCAACCAAGGCTCTAGATACCAAATTGATAGGTTCAATCTAGTATTAACAGTATAAAATAACAGTACACAGATGGATGAAAATAGAATATGTGATTATTCAGCAAAACACACTAGAGTTCATATGGGATCTAGTGTAGTACAGCAGGCACTGAAATAGCAGCAAAGAAAGAAAAGGAAAAAAAAAGGACTGAGGCACTTCGAGAGGCCTTTCTCTCCTAGGATTCAGTACCCAAAACTGTGCATACTGATATTCCTAACAATCATTCTATTTATTAGCAGTCCTAGGATTTACTAACCACTCACAGCCTGACACCTAGCCCTGCTCAGTAGTGGTCCTAACAGAATTTGTCCTATATGCTAGCTGTCTCCTCTTTGTCCTTGCTAGCTGGCCACTCTTTCTCTCTCTTACGATTTCTCTTGTAAACTTTCCCAAACCTACCATCGCGCATAGTATCTTTACGAATTTATATTGAAGCAATGGCTTATAATGCAGGGTGTGCTGCCAGATGGTGATGTCATTGCTGTTAAACAGCTCTCCTCCAAATCAAGGCAAGGGAACCGCGAATTTGTTAACGAAATTGGAATGATATCTGCTTTGCAGCATCCAAATCTTGTTAAGCTCTATGGCTGTTGCATTGAAGGAAAGCAGTTACTACTGATATATGAATACATGGAGAACAACTGTCTTGGCCGTGCACTTTTTGGTGAATTAACAATAATACCTTGGAGTTGTGGGTGTACGTGAGTGTGTTTTCTACTTCAAAACCAAGATTTAACTAAAAATTCTTTTTTCCTCCCCCGGCATTTCGACAGGTCATCAGGAACAGAAGCTCCACTTGGATTGGCCTACAAGAATGAAGATATGTCTTGGTATAGCTAAGGGATTAGCTTATCTTCATGAAGAATCAGCACTGAAAATAGTACATAGAGACATTAAAGCAACAAATGTATTACTTGACAAGGATCTGAATGCCAAGATCTCTGACTTCGGTTTAGCCAAGCTTGATGACGAAGGGAACACCCATATCAGTACACGGGTAGCTGGAACAATGTTAGTACTTGCAATGGCTATTACCCTGAATCCAAGTTTTTGTTCAAATTTAGTTGATATTTTATTATTAGCATTAACATCCCAGGCTAAATTCATCATTGGTTAACATGCATTCTACTGCATGTTTTTGTAATCATTTACGATTCATTGTTTTGTGAAATCATCACTGACTCTTGGGTGCTACGTTTTTTAATAGTGGATACATGGCTCCAGAATATGCTATGCGGGGTTACTTGACTGATAAGGCAGATGTATATAGCTTTGGAGTTGTAGCTTTAGAGATTGTTAGCGGAAAAAGCAACACAAATTTCAACCCAATGGAGGAGTTTGTATATCTTATGGATTGGGTATGTTTGAACTTCCTTTTTGACTTTTTGAGTTTATGAAAATCCTTTACTATCAAAGTAGAGATCATCTCAATTTCTTAAAAGAAATCGAGAACACTAAACTCGTCCTCTTTCTTTCTTGTTTCTGTTATATTTATGGTTTGTCTAATTTTCTACTTCATATTTACACGCATCGTTGAAGGCCTATGATCTCCAAGAGCAAGGACGCCTTATGGAGCTGGTGGATCCAAATCTTGGTTCAAGTTATTCCACAAAGGAGGCCATGAGAATGCTGAACTTGGCATTGTTATGCACTAACACATCTCCCACTCATAGACCACCCATGTCATTGGTAGTAAGCATGCTTGAAGGTAAAACTCCAATCCTAGCGCCCTTAATCAACCGCGGTGAGAGTGGCCGCCATGCAAGACTCAAAGCCTCTGAGTTGCTGGCAGAAGATAGTCAACCTCTTGATTCTTCTACATTTTTACCCGAAAGCATCGATAGAAGACATGGATCATCAAATGGTCCATGGGTTCCCACCTCCATATCTCTTCAAAGTAAAGATGATTTTTCTTCAAGCAGTAAACTTCCTTAGTTTCACATGATGTGTTGAGACAGGATATTAAATTTCAAGTTGTTTTGTGAAGGTGATAGATATATAATGTATAAACTGCAGTGTGACAACATATCAAGAAGATAAGAAGCATCAAAGTTTGGTCCATAAGGTTTATAAATGCATAGCTCATTTACATTTATTTATTGCTAAATTGTGATTTAAATCGTTTTTGTTTTATTGATTTAAAGAAATTTAGTCATAAATATATAAAGTAATAAATGTTTGTTTAATCATTAGTCATACCCTCCTTGATCCATGTTCAAACTTTGTGATGAATAAAACTTTTTTTAACAAGCTTTTTTATTTTTTTTATTAAAAGGCTTTATTATAAAGTTTATTTTAAACCTAGTAACCTCTTAGACTGATTTTGATTTAGTTGAAATGAAGTACACCTTTGTAACTCTACTAGCGAAAGCTACTAAAGTCTCAATTTTTTCAAGAGTATGGATTGTTTGTCATCTTTTATCTTGTGTTTGTCTTTGGAGAACTAGCTAGAGAAAGCTTTTCTTTATTATCATTTTAGACATGGATTAAGTTTTTAAGACACAAAAATGAGTCACATTCTATATTCTGTACCTTTTACTCACAAGTGCAAAACGAGAAGGATTTTAAAATTCTTAAAGTCAGAGTAGCGAACTTGAAAATAAGTTTTTTGAAAAACTTTTTGTTGAAAATGGCATCTGCCATATTTCTCCTATCCTAAAACTCCGCAGCAAAATAGAGTTGTAGAGAGGAAGAATAAGACTTTGAAAGAAATTGCCAGAACAATTATCAATGAAACAAACATGGCTAAACACTTCTGGGTTGAGGCAGTTAACACAGTGTGGTATTTAAATTCTGGAACTTCCAACAGATGTCAAGACAGATGTCCCAACAACACACAATGTCAAGATAGATGTTATAACATCTGCTGACTTACAACACACTTACCAAAACTGGAAAAAAGTTGCAGAATGATAAATAACACAATGAATTGTTAACCCAGTTCAGTGCAACAACACCTAATCTGAAACTACCAAGTCAGGAAGAAAATCTCCTTTTAGTAGTACTAATTCAAAGCCTAAATAGTCTCAATTTATAACTTCTCGCTTAATCCCTATCCACTGGTCAAAAAGTTATAGTGTAAGTTAAAAAAAATTAATGTTGCTAAGCCAAAGCTATGTCTAAAAAGTGCACATATAAACTTTTTCAAAAAAATTCTCAAGTATTGGTCAACATTAACCGACTGACGAGTGACGACCTAGGCGGCAAAGAGTAAAAAATTGGAGAGAATACATTTTGGCGGGAGTTTAGTCCAGGGATCATCTTCCTTCCTCCATCATTTCATCAAATCAAAAGAGACAATAAACATCAACACACTTTCACTCTCACCCTCACCGGAATCCAAACTCACTCTCACCACCGCACAACACCATCAATGTCTTCTTCAATCTCAGATCCAATCACATCCTACTCCCACACTCACCGCATCGTCCTCCTCATAGATCTCGACCCACTCCTCCAAACCAACAACAGCAACCATTACATCAAAACCATTCTCTCCACTTCCAAAACCCTACTCTCTTTCCCTCCCCTTTCTTCATCTCTCTTCGCCTTCAAATTCTTCTTCTCTTCCATTCCACCCCACATCTCCTTCTCCAAACTCCACCCTTTTCTCCCCAAACACTCTTTCTCCTTCGATCACCCTTCCCCCACTTTCACCCTCCTCTCTCAAATTCTCTCCTCACTCCCGAATTTCCCTCTCCCATATCACCCCAAAGCCGTACACCTCATCGATTCCATCACACAGCTTCTCCATGATTACCCTTGGGAGTCCGATTCCGACTTAACCACACCTCTCATTCCTCCTAATTTAATTCTATTGTTTACTCCGTTGCTCAATTCATTCAATTCACTCGCTGAATTCTTCGAATCCAGCGAGGAATTGTTGCGAATTGAGAGCTCTTTCTGTGATAATTTTTTAGGGTTTTTCGGGAATGTGAGCCGCCGGTTTGGCTCTAAGGGTGTTCATTGTAGTTGGATTGGTGTTAATAGTGATAGTAATAGATTGAGCGAGAGTGGTGATGATGATAATGAGGTTGGAGTGATACGTGGGCTGTTTGAGATTGGGGCTAGGAAATTAGGTTGGGGTTTTTGTTCTTTGGATTCAATTTTGCTTGGTTCTGCTCTTGTTCCGTTTGGTTTGATATACCCCAAAATTGGGGTTTCGTGGTTTTCTGTTCGTTGTTGTTCTAGGGAAGTTAAGGTTCAATTGAATCTTAGGATTTTGGATGTTAATGGGAGTCCAATTGACTATAATTGTTGTGATCTCGAGGTTTTAGATTTTAGGGTTTTGGGTAGAGGGGAGGATGTGAATTTGCAAGGTGGTGGTGGTTGTGGAAGAAGGAAGGAGAGGCTGTGGAGTGTGTGTTCGGACGGGACGCCGAAATTGAAAGTTATGGCTGTGCGCAAGTGTGACGCGTTTGTTAAATTGAATGGTTGTCTCTCTGATTCGGTTCTGGTGCGTGAGGTTTTAGGGGAATCTAAGAAAGGGGATTCAAGTGAGTTTTTCGCTGATAGGGTACTTGAACTGCTTGCAAGTGAATTTGGATTTCAGGGGCGGCGGAAATCTATTCCTGTTTGGGAGATATTGTTGTGTTATCTTTATAAAGAAGATTGTTGGGCTTTGGTGTCGGTTGACAGTGGCAAAGGTGGTGGTTCTTGTGTTGGTATTCTTAGGCCTTTTACTGTTTCTTCGGCTCTTTTATCTATCTTGGAGGATCCACAATTGGCTTCTGATTTTGGTGCAGCAAATATGGATTCTTCTATCAGGACAGGTATTAGGGAATCGGATCGCAAATATGACAAGAACAAGGGTATGCTGGATTCTCAGGTCAAGAGTGCTGTGGGAATTAAGGGTAAGCAGAAAAAGAAGATGACGGATTTAAATGTACTTCAAAACCTCACGTGGAGCTCTTTTTGTGATTTAGTGTATGATCAGTTTGAGATGGACCTGCATGAGGTTTATTATGCAATGGAATGTAACAAGTCAAAGAAGTTGAAGTTTTTGAAATGCTGGATGAAACAGGTGAAGAAATCTAGTTGTTGTGATCTGAGTTTGTCAGAAAATCCCAAGCTAAATCAGAAAATTGCCGAAGGGTCTGACAGTAAATTGAATGAGTTACCTCAAAATGGTGAACAGCCAATGTCACTGGTGGTTGAGTCAGATGGAATTAATGCTGGGGTTGCTATGAAACAGGATGATGCTGTGCTTGATTGTGAGTCTGAAACATCTCAAGCATTTTTTAGTAATCTTTCCAGCAGAATTCAACAAGGAATTGAATCTGATACCATAGACCTCCTAGCTTTGTCAGAGCGACTTGTGAATTCATCTATATACTGGCTATGTATGAAGGTTGACAGGGAAACAATTCCTCAGATAGATTCTCATATGAGTGATAATAAGGCTTGTGGTAGTGTGATTGCGTCTGAACTAATAAAGCTACTGTTGAAGGATCCCAAGGAGATAGCTGCAAAGCATAAAAGCAGAAATCCGTCCTCTCAGTTATCTGATGCAGCAGGACCAACTACAATAATCACAGAACATGCAGTTAGAGAGTATCCTTTTATTTAGTTTCAGTAATCTAAATTTTTGATGCATATTTTGTTTTCTAGTTCTAATCAGTTTTATAATTTGTGAATTTTAGCTTCATGTTTTTCCTTAAGTGAGAATTAGATATGAACTACAGATTTTATTTCGAATGGAAATTTTACAATCAGAGATTGGGTGTGGAATCGAAGATTCCACTAAACAAAAGTTTGTCAAACAAATATGTCTGCTCTTAGAGAACATTCAGTGCCACATGGAAGGGGGGTTCTTTGGTGATTGGAACCTTGAAAATTATGTGGCAAAGATCATAAAAATCAGGTACACACTTGTATAACTCGATTGAGATATGTTGATTGATACCTCCTCTGAAAAGTTATATTATGCTTTAGCAATCATGACAATATATGACATTTTTGGTGCTTGCTTCTTGTTTTACTAGAGTTTGTATGAGGTTCTTTTTGTTTGATTCTCTTTTTTCCATGGAAAGCATGCACGCTTATGTTTGTTAAACCTGCCGAATTTCAGGTATTCTCACACCCTTGAAGATATTGTTCATAAAATCTACAACAAAATGGACCTGCTTCTGTTTTCAAATCAGGATGAAGCCCCAGATTTTTTATTTAATAGTGAGGACAGCAGCAAATCGTTGAATCCAAAAGTATACGGGGACGAGATGGGTGAAAATGATGTTATTAACGGACCCTTTTCAGCAGAAAACGAGGTTTTTCATTTGCAGAAGAATGTCAAAGGAAAATCCCAAAGGAATACAGATGGGGGTTGTGATAAAAAGCTATTTGAAGCTGTGGAGAGGAGAGAGAGGGCACAAAGATTTTCATACATAAAAAGTCGAATGCCTGCTCTGCGAGTTTGGGCCCCAAAACAGAAGGCTATGAAATCCAAGACAGATCACCTTTTTAAGATTCCAAAAAGGAAAGACAGATCAAGGGCATGTTATGATACTGTATGTGAGACACCAATGACAAAAAACACACGGTCAAGCCCACAGTCAATTGGTTCAGATGATGACAGATACATGGCTGATGGGAGTCAAGTATGTGGTTCAGTTGCCAAGGCATTGTTTCAGGTATGATCCTTGGTGTGATTAAACCATACCTGTCTTTGACTTACAGAGAAGTTGTACATGCTAACTGGAAGAGCGAATTGAGGCAAATTCTGAATACTAGATATGACCCAACTTAAAATAGGTGTTTCTGATTCTCAGTATTCAACCACTAATGGTGGATTGTTTTTGTTTAGACTCTGGATTCTAATTGGTTTCCCATTATTAATTTACACACATCTCAGCTGATTCATTACATTATAATAGTAAATAAAACGTTTTTTCAGTTTGATGCATTTGTATAGTCGGAGTTACATACATCTCAGCCGATTCAACCACTTTGTGTGGTTATTATTAGTTTTTTTTTCAAAGAGTTGTTAAATTACTCTTGAACCTTATCAACTGTGTGGTTAATTTCTCTTTCTAAATAAACCCACTATAGCTCCGCACATTTGATATTCCTTATTATTTTTTTCGAAAAGCAACTTCATTGACATTGTGTTCTTCCAGGTATCCAAATAAGGAATTTTTAATAGATTGTTTTGCCCCATAGGTATTTTACAATTGTATATTATATCTCAATTGTATTTATGAGTTTTCAACTTCAAGTACAAGCTTCTTGTTGTTCGCAATGTGTTATTGCTTTCTGTTATCTTCTACCAAGTGTATTATTGCTGTAGGTCTGAATATTCAGTTATGTCAGCATGTTGGTGAAGTTTGTAAAATTTCAATAAGGATTGATTTCCAAAAGACAAGATTAGGTTCTCTCTGGATATCTCTCGTGTTAAGCGTGTTAGACTCGCATTATATATGCGAGGAGCATAAAGTCCTCCTTAAATTGTAATTTTGACACAAGATATGTGAATGTGTAAGATAGCCGTCAATGGTGGGTGTCTTTGTTTATTGTTTTTGCATTCCTAGTTTATGGCTAAGTATCTGCTTGATATTTTTTCTGTAAATGTTATGATGCTCATAACCTGTTTTTATGGATCCTCAGACTTAAGATCTTGTATCAAGTTCAATCTGTCACTCATTTTTTAGTTACGAACTATTGTTGATTCATAGTTTATACTGGTTTGAATACTTTTTTTTCCGTGAGAATACTGATTTGAGTGTAAATATGACTGCATATTTGGTATCATTTATGGTGGTTATGAGTAAGTGGGGATTCATGACTAGTTTCCGTTAGATTTTTTAGTCAAAGAATTTCTATTAGATTTTCTTCTCACTATTCAATTGTTTATAATTATTTTAGCTGGGAGTTTGAATATCATAATTGTTAAGACTATAAAATTGCCCAGTTTGATTGCAAAAAAGGCCTTCCAAGTCTCCAACCATATATATAGCCATGATCACGGATGGGTCTGAGAAAACATTTGAGCTTGTGTTTTTTTGATGGGGAATTGCTAGTCCACCCTAAGTGGTAGAAAGGCGTCCTATTAAAAATTTAAAAATGCCTCTTTAATTTTGGAGATGCAAGTGGTAGAAAAACGTTCTATTAAAAATTTAAAAATGCCTCTTTAATTTTGGAGATGCATTTCCAGACACACTCTAGTCGCCACTGAAACACACTTCAATTGAGCATTGTCCCATATCTTTTTAAAAATTAATTTCGGAGATAAATCTCCGGGCAAACTCTATGAATTTATTTCTAATTTTACACACCACTGACTTTTTTGGAAGGTCATTTCCGGGATTTGTGAATCGGGAATTTGAAAACATGTCACCTTTGCATGTCAGTTATTTTTGGAGATGCACTTTTGGAAATATCAAACGTGATTTTTAATAAAACATCACCCAGCATGATTAGACTCCATAACCATTTTTACCCAAGACCCTTTCAAAAAACCCTTCAATTTTCTATCAAGGTTTTCACCTCAAAGCTTCAAACTTGAGTTTCATTACATCAAAAAGAGCAAAAAAAATTTGAAATTTAAGATAAAGATCTTTTATTTCAATCCTCATTGCTCACATTAATCTTGTTGTATAATTGATAAAAATTATGTTGGTTTCGGAAATGTATTTTTGGATTTTGTATGAACTCCTTCGGAAGTATATTTCTGGAGGCTGTCTGTTTTCGTTTTCAATCGTCTTTGAATAATCTACGTTACTGTTTGCATTAGATATGATGCACTCCAATATTTTTTTCAAAATCTATTGTATCTACGAATGCCAAACGTGTTGAAGTGAAGAAGGAAGATGTTGGCAACCAATTTGAAAATGGAGAAGAATTTGAATTTTATGATCATATGCTTTAATGGATTTGCATGGAGGCATCCAAATTGAGAGTTGGTGTTGTAATTGGAAGATTCGATAATGGTTCAGATAAAAGAATTGCTTTTGTGACAATGAGATGCGAAAGAAGTGAGAAGTATAGAACTCCTCTACGGAAATTCAAACGGGATGACATCAGTTCAAGAAAATGTGAGTGTCCCTTTAAGTTGTGTGGTTATCTTTTGTCAAATAACAAATGGAGATTTAATGTGATATGTGGTTTACATAACCATGACATGTGTGAAAAGTTAGTCGGTCATCAAATTGCATGTCGCTTCATGTAGAAAGAGAAGGAAATCGTTTCACACATGACATTGAATATGGTACAACAGAAAAACATACTTGCAACTTTGAAACGCAAAAGACCCAGGAATATCTAAAATATCAAGCAAGTGTACAATATTTGAGTCTTTAATAACAAGACGTTAAGGGGGGGGATAAAACCAACATGCAACAACTATTGAAACTTCTAGATGATAACAATTATCTATCTAGGTACCAAACGTGCGGGGATGAAGTAACCGTTCGAGATATATTTTGGACTCATCCTGATTCCATCAAGTTGTTCAACACGTTTTCTACTGTGCTCATCATTGATTCAACATATAAGACCAACAAGTACCAACTTTCATTATTAGAAAACTGTTGGTGTTACTCTACTAAGAAGACTTATTATGTCGGCCTTACATTTCTAGAGAGCGAAAAAGAGGTAAATGTTACTTGGAGTTGGAATTTAGTGGTGTGTTGGGTAATGTTGAATGACAAAGAAGACGCATCGAAAGTATTTTCACTGACCGCGATTCCACTTTGATGAATTTAGTTGCAAATTTATTTTCTACTTCTTACACATTACTTTGTAGGTATCATATAACAAAGAATGTGAGAAGTTGTGTTAAACCCGCGATAGGGACGAAACAAATTAAGGGTGAAGAAGGAATAATTGTCAAAGCTAGCGTGATAGTGGAAAGAATAATGGATGTATGAAATGCTATAATAAATTTTTCTACAAAAAAGTTATATGTTAATGTTGTTATACATTTCAAGAAAGTTTGTGAAAAATATTTAGATTTGTTGAAATATGTTGAAAGTACTATTTTAGACTAGGTGAAGGAGAAGATTGTTTGTGTTTGGACCGATCAGGTTAGACACCTTGAAAATTCAACAACTATCCAAGTTAAGTTTGCCCATGCTACACTCAAGAATTGGTTGGGAGATAGTAAGGGTGATTTCTGTAGAGATTAGGACTATGTGAATCAAATGCTCCAAAATCAGCATAATTAGATACATACATCATTTGGCCGTGGCATCACAGTGTTGGAACACAGATTCAAAAACAACAATCTTTATTCTTAGTTGGTCGATAACATATTTCGAACAACACTGCATTTTATTTTACACAGAGACAAACAAGCTGAGAATGTATGACCCGATAGCTTAAAGTGTGGTTGCACACTTAGGAAAACATATGAGCTACCATGTGCTTGTCTAATTTCAAAGAAGGTGAAGCTTTATAGCCCAATACAAAATAGTGAGGTTTGCACTCACTAGAAAAGGCTCAAGTTTGATGATGATGGTGTAAAGAATGAAGGTTAATCGAATATCTATATCTTGATCGAATGGGAAGTGATACAAGAGTGATTTTTGAAAGCCGATGACAATATAAAACTCCACACCAAATAGCAATTGAGAAAAATTTCTTATTCACAAACCACAGACTTGAAACCAACTTCTCAATCGTTAAAATAAAAGGTGCTCCTAAAAAGGTCAAACCAACACCTAGTGACAATTCAATGATGCGGTTTCCTTCCTATTTTGAACATGTTGACAAAAAAAATTCGAATTCTCCAACTGCAAAATCTCAAAATAGCGTTTTCAAATAATCTTGAATTAGCAAAACAACTCCACCAAAAATCCCATTCATCGATGACATGTCGGGTTTTATGCACAAATACATTGAACGGGTTGTAAATGTTGAAGGTGGCGGTAACTACGGTTTTTGAGTTGTTTCTGCTTTATTCGATAAAGGAGAAGAAGATCACACACTTGTCCACCCATCAACTTAATCAAGAGTTTAGGGGCCATAAAAGAATCATATGCACGACTATACGGAAAAAAATAAAATTTGGATGCAATTTATGAATCTCTTGTTTATTGCATTAGTGAACCATCAACAGAGGATAAAAGGACGGACTTCCCTGAAATGAGACATCTTATAGCAAGTGCGTATGAAAGAGCGTGTATTGATATGATAATATACAGTTTCTTGGAAACATTTTTTCCATTGCGCACTGCCCCACCTCAAAATCTAAATGATCGTATTATATGTGTTGGGTGGATTTCAAATCCATGACACTTTGTTTAAGTTTATTTAAAACCAGGATACCTAATACCATTGACATCATCGGAGTAGACAACTCATTCAACAACGAAAGCCAAGACTTGGCCAAATCATTTTGTGTAAAGGATGTAAAAGCTCACCAAATTGAGAAATATTGAAAGAGAATCAAATAAAAAAAGTGAAAGGCGGTACCACCCGTAGATATAGATTTAGTCGATGACATGTTTCGATTCATTTTAGTTTTTATTTAACAAATGTATTTATGTGGTTAGACATGCTTTATATGTAATCTTGTATTAATATTAATGATGTCTAATATATACATTTTCAAATATTACAATACATGTTTAAGTTTCTAATTTTTTTTTGCATTTCTATACAAGTTCTGTTTCTGCCTATTTCAGACTTTTATTCAGTTTTGAGTGGTTAAGAAAATATATATTCGGAATAACATAATAGGATGGTACCGAAGATGCATCTCCGGAACGTCTCCTGGTACAAGATATAATTTTTAAGGTCCATATTTGTCTAAAACTACTATAAGTATAGGGCTTTTATCTCATGTTTCTTACCAAATCATATTATGTAACACCCCAATTTTTTAAATTTTTTTATTGAGTTTGAAGTGTTTTTGAATTATTTAATTGTTTTTATTTAAGTTAATGAATTTTGGATGTAGTTTTATTATATTTAAATTACTGTAGAAGTGAGAAATGATAGTTTAATATTAATTTAGAATTTAATTATATTTTTAATAATTTAATTAATTATAAGATAAGGGAAATTGAGACGTTGGAGAGAAAATTAGTTTTTTAATAAATTAGGGACGAGGTGGAATTAGTGAAAATTGAGAGAAATTGTAGAATTAATTAAAATAGTAAAAATATGATTTTTTTTTTTTAAATTTAAATAGAGAAGGTGAGTGAAAAATTTTCGGTACTTAGAATTTTGGGAGAAAAAGGCTAAGGAGAGAAAGAGGCAACCTTAAAAGAGCTTTTGAAGGAGAAGAGGAACTTCATAACCGTAGCTTCAAGCTTTGCTGCGAATTCAAGGTAAGTGGGAGAAACTATTCATGATATGGGTGTTTTGACATAAATGATATATATGATCTCTTATCCTCTTTCCTTTTTCTTTTCTTACTCATCTACTGATGAGGGTTTTGAAGTTAGAGAAGGTTTGTGCAAAACCACTCTAAGGAGTTGTGATATGATGTGAATTTTGTGCTCTTTCGATTGTTGATTTTCGTGTAAATATATATGTCTATTCTTGAGTTTTGATGTTCATGAGCATATATTTTGAATTGATAAAATATGTTGATATTTTATGATAAAATGAGGACGTAAATGTTGAATCTGTGATGTTTGAGGTGATAAAATGTTATATCATTCAAGGTTGTAATTTACTATGCGTTTGGGGTAGTTAAGACTCAAATAGGCGAATTTTGAATCTTTTCAATAGAGAGATAATTCAGGAATCTCAAAACTTAGAAAAAATAGAAAAATCCCCAAAAGGCGAAAATTCGCAAAATCAGGAAAAGGAGTTGTGTGGGAAAGGTGGTGGCGGCGGGACGGCAAAGCTAGAACACTCGACGGTGAAGATCATCGGATTTCGGCCACACGGCGGCGCTGTTAGCTAGAGATTTCGTTGGAAGAAAATATTCTTTGAAAAGTTAGAGTTCGAAGAAGGATGGTTACTGATGACCATTTCTGAGATTAAAAATGGCTACTGATGGCCATGTTTCGAGGATGTTGTTTAGGTTGAAATGAAGATGATGAAGATTGAAGCTAGTTCGAAGTAAATTGTCTTTAAGACTTAAACATTTTTTACGAAACACAAAGAGTACTGAAGCTTGCCGCGTTTCCGTAAGCATTCTCGGTTTTGATCACGTTGCCACGTATTGAAAGAGGATTCAGGCGGGAGGATTTGAATTTCGAAATAGTCTGTGTAACCGAACAAGGACAGATGGCAGCCCGGGGATTCGAAGCGTATGCATGTGAGCAACGTGGCATCATATTAGTGTAGGACCATTAGGGTCGAAATTAGTATAAATAAGGGTCTTAATGTTAGGATTCCGTATGTTCATTTTGTACAAATCACTCATAAATCACTCAAGTATCAAGCGTTAAGAGAACGAGTTCGCTGAGAAATGTACGTATGACACCAACACTATTTGAATACTTTTGTATCTTTCTTTATTCAAAGTATCTTTCAATTCCTTTATCTTCTATTTAACTTTCATTCGAAGCACTTTACATTTCTGCACTTTATATTTCTGCACTTTATATTCTTGCACTTTATATTTCTGCAATTTACACACTTTCTATATTTCTTTGTCGAAATTGTGTTAACATGTATAACAAGTGTTGTTTCACATGAATAGTCATATGATCACATCACAAACAAGTTTTCGAAGCAAGAACAAACAAACATGAACCAAATCATATCAAAAGACAATTGTTTGACTATGTCTTAGGATCAATCTAGTCGATCCTGCGAGTAACCAAAGTAGATGGGGGGCAGCACTGAATCTAATGCCCCAGTATATGTTGAAAAGAATTGGTATGTTCGATACTGATATAAGGCCACATAATATGGTCTTGTCTAACTACGAAGGAAAAATAGGGAAAACTTTGGGAGTCATTCAAGTGAATTTAACTGTGGGTTCGGTCACAAGGCCAACGATGTTCATGGTGATACCAGCAAAAGCGAACTACAATCTTTTGCTAGGAAGAGAATGGATCCATGGGGTTGCTGCAGTGCCTTCGACAATGCATCAGAGGCTAACTATTTGGAGGGAAGATGGTATAGTGGAAAACATTGAAGGGGATCAAAGCTACTACATGGCTGAAGTCAACCAAGTCAATAAAACCAGTTTCGACAGGAACTTGGCTAACATAGGGCCTTGCCATGCCGCGGAAGATATATACACCCCAAATAAGAATGCTTTATACTATTTATCTTTACACCCAAATGGATTCCAATGGAATAGATAAATAATGGACGGTCTAGAAGATACCGCACCAATGGCGCATTCACCAGCAATACGGCCAACAGGCTAGGATGACGATGTTGATGATGTCTGAGTCATCCTTCTTCGAAAGGATTTCGGCTTACATAGCCAAGAACAAAAGAAAAATGGCTCTCGAAGCCGAATTATTAAACATGACTGCCAATGCAATCCAAAAAGAGGCAGAAGCGATGGGTCCTGGGATACATTTTATCCCTCAACCTCCTGACGACATAGTTCAAGTTGAAAAGATCTCAGGTGAAGAGGCGAATCAAAAGTTGGACGCGATCTATGACGAAGAACCCTTGGGATTTGAGAAAGACCCAATGGCGTCAAATATAAAGATGTTAGCCCAAGATCCACTCGAAGAAGTAAATCTTGGAGACGAAAATCAGAAGAGGGTAACATACGTCAGTGCAAAATTAGAGCCAGCCTTGAAATCAAGAGTCATTGCGTTATTAAAAGAAAACAAAGATTGCTTCTCCTGGGATTACGATGAGATGCCTGGCTTAGGGAGAGATTTGGTCGAATTAAAGCTGCCTATAAAGGAAGGGAAAAAGCCCATCAAGCAAACTCCTAGGAGGTTCGCACCAGAGATTCATTCGAAGATCAAAGCAGAGGTCGAAAGACTTCTCCGTTGCAAGTTCATCAGAACTACAAGGTATGTTGAATGGATTGCTAATATTGTGCCAGTTATTAAAAATAATGGTTCATTAAGATTATGCATAGATTTTCGTGATCTGAATGCAGCAACTCCTAAGGATGAGTATCCCATGCCTATGGCAGAAATGCTAGTGGATTCAGCCGCAGGCTTTGAATATTTAAGTATGTTGGATGGATATTCTGGATATAACCAGATCTTCATTGTAGAAGAAGATGTGACCAAAACAGCTTTTCGTTGCCCAAGGGCAATAGGCACCTACGAATGGGTTGTAATGCCTTTTGGTCTGAAAAACGCTGGGGCAACTTATCAAAGAGCAATGAATTCCATATTCCATGATTTTATAGAAACTTTCATGCAAGTATACATAGATGACATTGTTGTAAAATCTGTTTCAGATCACAGTCATCTGGACCATCTGAGCCAATCATTCGACAGAATGAGAAAACATGGCTTAAAGATGAATCCCCTTAAATGTGCTTTCTTTGTGCAGACTGGAGATTTCCTAGGCTTCGTGGTCCACAAAAAGGGAATAGAAATTAATCAGAATAAAACAAAGGCTATTATGGAGACGAAGCCTCCATCCACGAAGAAAGAACTACAATCTTTACTGGGAAAGATAAATTTCTTAAGAAGATTTATCTCTAACTTGAGTGGACGTACGCAAGCTCTTTCCCCCTTACTTCGATTGAAGCAAGGAAGGTTCGATTGGCATGTTGAACATCAAGAAGCTTTTGAAAAAATCAAGCAATATTTGATGCATCCACCAATATTGTCTCCCCCAAATGGGATGAAGCACATGCGCCTGTATATCTCAGCTTCGGATAATACAATAGGTAGCATGTTAGCTCAATAAGATTATAATGGCATCGAAAGAGCCATTTATTACTTAAGTAGAGTACTCAATGATGCAGAGACTAGGTATAGTGCAATAGAAAAACTCTGCCTTTGTTTATATTTCTCTTGTATTAAACTCAAGTATTATATAAAGCCAGTTGATGTTTATGTTTCATCTCATTTTGATGTTATTAAACATATGCTATCAAAACCAATATTGCATAGTCTAATTGGCAAATGGGCTTTGGCTCTTACTGAGTAATCTTTAATATTTCAACCCCTTAAGGCAATGAAGGGTCAAATCGTGTCAGACTTCATTGTTGACCATGCAGTGGTTGAGAACCCTCAACAATATGTAGAATTGAAGCCTTGGAAGTTATATTTCGATGGTTCAACGCATAAAGAAGGAAGCGGCATTGGAATACTAATAATTTCTCCTGATGGAATTCCAACAAAGCTCAAGTACAAGATTGAAGGTCCCTTATGCTCTAACAACGAAGCTGAGTACGAAGCACTGATCGCTGGACTTGAAGCTTTGTTAGAATTGGGGGCAACCAGAGTCGAAATTAAAGGAGACTCGGAACTAGTGATTAAGCAACTGACGAAGGAATACAAATGTATTAAAGAGAATTTGATCATGTATTTTGTCATAGCAAATAGGTTGCTTAAAAAATTCGAGTATGTGGAGTTAAAACACGTCTCAAGGATGAATAATAAGGAAGCGAATGATTTGGCGCAATTAGCCCCAGGATACAGGGTATCAAAGAAAAACTAGAAGAATTGATCGAGGTAAGAGGCAAAGCAATGGCCACGAAGCTCTCCCCAAGTGATCTGGAGAACTCACAATTAGGTTTCGCTAACAAAGAGGAGTTTGAGGTTTTAAATATAGACTCCTTAGCAGATACAGATTGGAGGAGTCCAATTGTGAACTACTTGAAAGACCCTTCGACAGACACAGATAGAAAGGTAAAGTATCGAGCCTTATCATACTTCCTGATGGGAAATGAATTGTTTAAGAAAACCCCTGAAGGAGTTTTGTTAAAATGTTTGGGTGAAGCTGAAGCATATTTGGCTCTCTCGAATGTACATAGTGGATCATGTGGTGCACACCAAGCGGGGCACAAAATGAAATGGCTTTTGTTTCGATATGGAATGTATTGGCCCTCTATGTAAAAAGATTGCATAGAGTTTGCAAAGGGATGTCAAGAATGTCAAGAACACGCAGTATTCAACATGCTCCTGCAAACGAATTAAGTTCAATAATAAAACCATGGCCTTTCAGAGGTTGGGCACTAGACTTTATTGGAGAAATTCGTCCCACGTCTTCCAAAGGTCAAAGATATATCTTGGTAGGAATAGACTACTTCATAAAATGGGTTGAAGCAATACCACTTACAAATGTGGATCAGGAGGCTGTGATTGAGTTTATTCAAAGACACATTATATATAGATACGGAATCCCAGAAAGTATAACCACAGATCAGGGATCAGTGTTTACTGGTCGAAAGATGCAAGAATTCGCCAAAGAAATGGGATTCAAATTATTCACATCTACACCTTACTACGCTCAAGCAAATGGACAAGTCGAAGCGGCAAATAAGGTAATAATTGGTCTCATAAAGAAACATGTAGGGAAAAAACCTAAGAATTGGCATAAAACTTTGGACCAAGCACTCTGGGCTTGTCGAACGTCACCAAAAGAAGCTACAAACACCACACCTTTCCAATTGACGTTCGGGCACGACGCAGTACTCCCAGTTGAGATATACTTGCAATCAGTCCGGATCCAAGACAAGCAGAAATTCCCCCAAACACATATTGGGAATTGATGATGAACGAATTAATTGATCTGGACGAAGATAGACTTCGAGCGTTGGAAATGATAAAAAGACAAAAAGAAAGGGTGTCGAGGGCATACAATAAAAAGGTGAAAGGTAAAACATATATCAATAATGACTTAGTTTGGAAAGTTATTTTACCTATAGATCGAAAGAATCAGGTTTTAGGCAAATGGTCCCCACACTGGGAAGGACCCTTTCGAATTTTAAAAATATTCTCAAATAATGCTTATGAGATAGAAGAATTGGCAGAAGATCGCAGGATCTTAAGAGTGAATGGGAAGTATCTGAAAAGATACAATCCGATCATGCACGAAGTAAAAATCGCAAAAACGTAGATATTTAAAGTATGCTACGTAGGCCAAAATGGTTGAACAAGCACCAAAATGGCTTTGTATCTGAGGGAGCTATGTGGTAAAGAAATTAAGAAAACAGAGCAATGTCAAAATATATTTCATTACGATGGGAAGAGTACATTCATTTTGGAAGATTGTGCTTCCATGCACAATAAAGGCTACAAAAATAAAGGCACACTAGAAGCTACCAAAAGGAGCGTTCAAAATTATGAACAATAAAACTAAGACCTATAACGCCTCCAACAAAGCCTCAAACAACGCACCCTCTAGTTAATCCTTTGCTCTATATCTTCCAAGGACAGTAGGGGCAAGCTTTCTGCTTCGAAAAGATCTAGAGATCCTTCCATGCGCATTCTCCTTACTACACCCTTTTTAAGGAACATATAAGACAACAATCTTCCATAAGGAAGGCATGTCACTACGCCTTGACGAGAGGCAGCCATAGCAACAGCTTCGACAAGCTGTTTGAAGATCAACAACGGAAAGTTGATTTTCCTTCCCTGGAGAGCACAGAGTATGAACTCCAGATCTTCCACCATGATGCTGTTTTGATCCTGGTTTCGTGGGCGAAAGTTGCCCACTAAAAGTTGATGCCAAATCCTAATGACCTTGGCACTAAAAGGATCATTAGCCATGAGGGCCCTCAAGACATCAGAGGTAGTCATGTTAATGGAGTTATCATCAAACGCTTCTCCAAGATTATCGCATCTCAGCAGTTCAGTGATAGTCACGGGAGTAATGGTAATAAGGGCTCTTCGAACCTTAGACACAATGGTGGTCCTTCCTTCTGGATCTATACGGAGGGACGCAAACATCCAGAAGTCTGCCAACATGTTTGGATAAACAGACCCCTCCAGGATTCCCTGGTAAAACTAGAGTTGTTGGTTGGCAAAGAGTGCGTCAACATTGATGTGGTTCTCATCGAACTCTTCCACAGAGAGTTTGAATTGCTTTTTGATGGAGGACCTGATGGTAGCATAAGTTAAAGGTTGTGCCATCTTGAATAAGGGAGTAGAAAAAAGAAGTTCTTCAAACTCTGTATTTAAAGGAGTACAAGAGGAGGAGAGAAAACTTAGATAAAAGTATGGTAAGAGGATGAAGAAATGAGCAGAATACTAAGGCTTATATAGAGGATGTTGGACATAAAAGAGTGGTTATTTTCTATGTTTTGATTGGACCGCGTTTGGTTTCCCCAAGAGAAGTTATGGATTTCGCCGTTTCCCGCCTTGGAAGTTGAAGTGTAATCATTTTAGAAACTGATACACGCACGTCTCAAGTAGACGTTTTGAAAAGTGATGTCATCATTTAATGATGGTTGCGGCTAAGGGAGTGGAAACGTCAAGTCTAGGCTTAAAGAGGCTGCGAGGAGTAATCATGCCACATAGGTACACTATTAAGGTCATTATGATAGCTGGAAAATAATTTTTTTGACAATTTAAGAATTGTTAAAACATTATTTGTGATAGCTGGAAAATAATTTTTTTGACAATTTAAGAATTGTTAAAACATTATTTGTGATAGTTGCAAAATATAATATATAGATAATTGGAAAGAAAAGTGTGCATGTATTCCTGGGCTAATTTTTATTACAAAATAAAGACAAAGTACTAAGCTCAAAAGATGTTACAAAAATTGGAACAATTAGTAAAAGTCCTTGGGAAGACTATCCCTCATCTTGGCGTATTGAGAGGCCAACAGCGTCAGACGACGTTCGATTAGTGCTTGTTGTTTGTTTAGTTTTTCGATCTCTGACACTAACTTCTGTACCATCTCGAGATGTTGAATTCTTGAACTGCGCCATTTCGTTCAACTCATGCTGCTGAGATTATTTGATCTCTTCTTGAAGGGATTTAGCGTTGCTTATTTTCTCTTCGAGACGTTTAATTTTCTGCTCCCAGGATTTGATGTTTGTCTCACAAGTTTTATATTCTTCTTGGCGCTTTGTGTGCTCGAGCTCAAGGCGCTAGCCTTGTCTGTTGCGTCGTTGGCAGCCTTCCACGAAGAAATGTGAGAAATCATCTTCACCTTGAGTTTTTCATCAACATCCCGTTTACGGAGATTATCATCTTGAAGCTGATCCAGAAGAGAACTTAGCGAGACAATCACTTCGGAGACTTCGTCCGAGACTTGGAGTAGATCCACTTTCTTCAAAAGATTGATCAAACCAAAACAGCTGGTGGAATCCTTGAGGGACACCTATTACGTGAAATAAAGTTTGCTAGGACAAGAAGCCATCAAAGAGTTGTCAATCGAAGGGACAAATGCATACCTTGAAGGTTGCCTAGATCAATGCTGAGATTTGAAGTGTTAAGATCAGAAGTAGCTGTGCCTACGTCGTCCTATATATACAAGGTAAAACGTGTACTTAGCAATTGAAGTCGAATATTAAAAATCGTTACAGTATGAGATTCAATACCTTGTGTGGGACGTTATCGGGACTTGAGTTATGACTTTCCACAACTGGAATAGTACTAGCAGCCTTTGCAGGTGATACATCCGAAGATACTTTGTCACTTGATGAAGTAAGCCTTGAAGTCCCAGATTCCTTTTCTTTGGATAAAGGAACGGTGAGCTTTTGTCATTTCTTCGCAGCTTGTCTGGTACGAGGAGTAGATTTATCTTCATCATCTGAAGCGCTGGTATTGGAAACCTTTCATTTTGAAGGTGTTGGAGGCTTCGAACCCTGAGAATATTCATATTGAACAAAGCGATTAGCGTTCAAGATAAATGCACAAACTATAAGGGAAATATATATACATACCGTTGGCTTTTTGCTGGTAGTGACAGTGTCACTCCCACTTGCTTTAGCGCCTTTCGAGTCTCCAGTCTCTTTTTGAGCAGCTGCTTCCTTGGTAGCTTTCTTTCGACCTACAACTGTAAACAAGAGCAGAAGTTAAGTTGTGGATAAGAAAGGAGAGTTAATCGAAGGATTGTCCAAACCCCAACCTTCAGGTATTGGAGTCAGGACACGAATGTGCTCAAGACCTATATGAAGATGTCCTTTGAAATTATCCAGGGTATGCTTAGTCGGAACCACTCGTTAAGCGCGTTTTTTAGATTTTTCCTGAAGGATTTTAAAGGCATTCCCACACACAAACCAGTCTGGAAAAGGAGGACTTAGAGCCACACCAAAATCAGCACTAGGTAGTGGAGGAAATTTTTGAGGATTAAGTTCAAAAGCCACTTCATAGCGTAGTTCGGGACGAACGTACGTGGGCAGTTTCAGCTTATCCAGTTTAGCAGAAATTTTTTCACGTAAAGTGACCGCAGCTTCACGAACGGTCCGACTAAGATCATCAGGCTTGTAGATAGTTTCAAAGAATTTTTGAAAGGCTTGAATTTCTTTAATGTGAGTCGAAGTACCTTTTTTGAATCTTGCCTGCACATCAGCAAAAGCTTCAGTTAGTTCTTGAGTAAGACTCTCAGCATCGAAGATTTGCGTGGTATAATAATCTGTCCACCACTGATGGAAATCTATGGTAGAGTAAAATGCGGGTTCGAAAGAAATGGGAGAGAGAGTGGTAATGCCAACATATTTTGAGATCTTTGATTCATATTCGTCTTCAGCTAAATGCGAAGTGTGTAGACACATGTGATTTCTCTTATCATACATGCATTTTGGCCTAAGTTGGACCAATCCAAATTGTCTCGAAACAAGATTTGGTTGGTAACAAAGGAGACAACAATGGCTCTTGGGAGATTGTAGTCGATGATACAACAGTTTAGGCGTCAGAAAAGCTTCCCAGATAACCATAGATTCAGCTTGTTGATCTGGAGTAGTTATTGGGAATTCTCGGGTGAACCATTCAGGACCTATTTTCCTCTCTACAAATGGAGCCATAGAAGGTTCGAACTAGTGACGTTGAGCAAACATCATCATGTATGCTGGGAAAGTTTCATGAAGCTTCCCTGATTCTTCTTTAGGAGTTAGGTAAGTCAACCTAGTCCCTTCGACTGTTCGGTTCTTGATTGCCGTGTTTTCTTCATCAATACTACCTTTATAAGGAAGATGTGCTTCGAAAGTGGCATTAAGCCATAGTTGCAATAACCAGAAGGGTCCAGCGAAGAGGAGAGATCATGTCGTATAATTCTTGATAAGATCTGCTGCTTCGCCAAGACTCTCATAGAGGAATCCTAGAATTAACTGGCTTAAGTTTAACTTTTTACCAGCATTTATCTGGTTGGCCATACAGAGATACCATTTTTCCACCTCGATAGACCTGGAGCAAAAAACACACCTCGAAAGCCAGAGTGCTAGAAACGCAATATGTTCCTCGTCTGTAACTTTAGTAGATGTTTTGACATGATACCTTTGTGTAATACGGTGAACTGACTTTATCAAAATGTCGCGGTTTAGCATGAGTCGCCACCGACTTTTATTTTATCCAAACATCAGAAAGGCTAAAAGAACAGGAAAAACCTTTTAAATAAAAACTGAGTTCGGGGGATAATTATGCAAAGGGAAGGTGTAAAGCACCCTTTGCATCCATGGTTATCCATGGGCTCTTAATTGCTTTGCTCGTTTTGAAAAGAAATGTAGAAGAAGAGAATACGGACTCTAGCTCGTAAATGAGCGTAGCCATTTTGAAGGTTTATGAGAAAGAATATGAAAAAGTTTTAGCCAGAGCAAGGCAATTAGGGGCAATTACCTTAATAATGTAGAAAATCAGTTCTTTTAGCCTTTCAGAGTGAAAGGGTATATCCATGCCATAAGAGGGCAGGAAGCCTTTCATTTGGAGGTTGAAGGGTCGTCGCAATATCATTCGCCATAAAACTGTCCCATGCCATAGAGAGGCAGGTAGTCTAAGGGAAGGATCAGAATAGCCTTTCGTAGGCAACCAGGGGATACCTCAGCCTTTTCGTAGGCAACTTCCGAGGGTCGAGGTCATATTAGTGTATCGAAGGCAGCATCATTAGGGTCTTATGACCTTTGCATAATCGAGGCAACATGGCTGAGGTATCCTCGTATTCGAGGGACATGGCTATTCTGCAAAAAAACACAAGGCAACAGGCAACAGGCAACAAAGAGGTTACCCAAAAAGTGTGCGTGGGTGCAACAATCACGTTATTCAATTCAGAAAATTATCTTGTAATAATTAAGTGATTCTAATTTAATTCAGAGTTGCACTCCCTAAAATTACTAACCACGACAATTAATATTAACAGCATAATAACAATATGGGGAAGGGGAAAAAGAAACCAGCGGGGGAAAGGGAGAATGAAACCAGCGGGTTCGATAATAATTAAAGCAAAAAAGATAAAAGAGATTAGAGTTTAGGGTTACCGACTATTGAGCTTTGACAATTGGCAAACCCTGAAAATTGGAAAAGGGAGAAATAAACAGAAAATAGGGGTGAGTGCATTATCGGTTCCAATGCAGGTATGGTTAACCCTAATCAATAAAAATAACAATAAAAGAAAAAGGGTAAAAGAAACTTAGCTTCGATTGATGAAGGTTGATAGTCGGAGGTTGCCTTGAGCATTGACTCTGACCATCTGAGAATTGATAGGAGATAATAGGACGTAAGTGTAGAAGGATTCCATTGACAGCGGGAATCAAACCCTAAAAATAAATAAAAGGTAAAAGGAAATTTAAACAAGAAAGAGATCAGGACTTAGCTTATGGCTTGACGTGGCGCGTAGTCGGAAAGCATTTGAAAAGTCAACCCTGAAAAAAGGCACAGAAAAAGAAATATTTTTTCATTGTATGCGTGATCTTTGCAAACCCTGATTAGGGTGCGAATTAAATATAATTGATAGAATAAATAAAATCAATTTAATTAATTATTGGTTTTTCAACCTAATTAATTAAATCGGTGAAAATCAGGTTTCGATTAAATATCTAACCTAATAAGTAACTAATTAATAAAAATATTGACATAACTGAATTAATTAAACAACTAAATTAAATTAATTATTTAATCAAAAAAAATTATTAATAATTAAATCTAATTAACTAATTATAAAAACAAAAATTATTAAAATAATTATGATTTTTAAATAAACAAAACTATTTTACAAAGCTTATTACAAAGACAATTTTAAAATAAAATAATTATAAAAAAAACAGTAAGAAACAAAATTAAAATAAAATACAAAAACTTAGCTTGTGGGATCTAGTGTTGCAGGTCTGTGAGAGTCCATGAAGGAGCTGATGAATGCTGGAGCGTCAGATCCATCTTGATGGTAATCAAAGGGCCTTGGCGTGGGGATGTATCGTAGCCGCGCATAAGGTAGCCACACCGGATCCATAAGAAACAATATGGTAAAAATTAGTGTGGCTTGGGGGACTCGAACCCAAGTTTTTAGCATTGCCTACTACGCCTTTCCCATTTATGCTACTGTGATTAAGTGATATGAAAACAAGCTGACCATAATATAATATAAAAAAAAAGACAAAAAAATTTAAAACAACTTCCCTTCGCGCCCAGGCCGTCGTCGTCTTCGCTTGCTTTCTTTTTTCTGGAATTTTTTTGCTACGATTTAGCCATGGTTCACCTACGAGTCATGCCATAGCTATCCCCTGTAAAATCAAATCTCAAGCAATATGCAGTATCAATTCCATATGAAGGCATGGTTCGATCGGAAAACATCATCTAAATGTGATAGCATCATCGATTTGGCCTAATCACACTTACAGTCGAAATCCCCAATTCAAACCTCAGAAACCCTAACTATGGTGGGTCTCCAATACTGCAACAAAGCATCAATTAAATGGCGCAGGAAGCTTCCAAACACTATCACGATGCAGAATATATGTCCATATGCTATTTATGATGAGTATATGAATGGAATCGAATTGAAATAACATAAACGCAAACCGTGAGTTTTTGTGATGATTCCGGATGTTAATGGATTCAAGAATGCTGTTAGAGCTCTTGATCGTTGCTGAATGTCTAAAAGTTTCTGAATTGTTGTTGATCGTTGCTGAATGTCTAAAAGTTTCTGAATTGTCCTTAAACTCAAAAAACCATTTCAAGCTTTTTGGAACTTTGTTAGAGCTCTTGTACGATTTCCAGCGGTTCCATTTGAGCCTTTTATCTTGATGATATTGGTTTTGACAAAAACCGCTTTTGGTTGACTTTCAAAAAGGACCTATAATCTTTTGATCCATATCTCTCAAATGAAGCACTTTTAGACTTGGCATGTGAGAGACAAAGTTGTAGAGAATTCAATTTCCTTCAAAATTAGCTTTGGATGGGAAATTTCTGATGTTCCATGTAGGAGTTATGGCTGGTCAAAGTTCAGTTGACTTTCTCCTATGAAAACCCTAATTTAGAAACTTTTGGAATTGTTGATTTCTGATCTTCCCTTGATGAACCATGATCAATTCTTGATCAAATGGTGAATGATACTTCAATATGAGGATCTTGACAAAAAATCAGGAGTTTTGACTTTACTTTGACCACAGTTGACTTTTAGATTAACCCAGTCGACTGTTGACTTTCTAAACAATTGAGTGACCAATCCTTTAATCTGAGACTTGATACTTGTCATAGAGGTAATGTGAGATATGCTGGGCCATATAGAATACCTTGAAGCCATTGATTCATTGATTTGAATTTGAATAGGAGAAAATGTATGGGCAAATTTTGGGGTATGACACTCTGGATAAAAGCAGTATAGGTGACTTTCACTTCATTGAATTGGATGGTGTCAGTATCCATGAAGTTGGGATCGAAAACTTCCCTAGTTGGTCGAAGCCCTGTGATAGCGGCTATATCGAAGAGGGTAGGGGTGATCATTCCACAAGGAAGATGGAAGGTGTTATGAGACGCATCCCAAAAATACATTGATGCTACTAACATGGTCTGATTATATTCTAAGCCCATTTTGGATAATTGAATTAAATCATAAATCCCTAGTTTCTTCCAAAATGAGGCCTTTTGGCTTTCTACTTTATTCAGCCAAGCGTAATATAGGTCAGGATCCTTCGCTAAAGGGATTGACCTGAAGACTTTTAGGAAGTTGGTTGCGTAATTTAACCTAATTTTCTCTAGAGCTACATTGGTTTCGGTTGAATCATCATCTACCTGGGTATTTTTGGCTAAGATTGGATTACACTCTTCATCTATTTGGTTCTTACTGAGTAATGGCCTAGTTTTATAATAAGCAGGAAAGAACTTACCTAGAGAAGGGTTATTTCCTCCAGGTAAAGGACCCATGTAGGCATGAGTTTTCCCAAAAAGTTCAAAAGGAATAATTACCTGAGAAGCGTAGATAGTACAAATTTCTGCTGTATTTGGGTCTGGCATACATTGTTGGTTTCCAATCTATGTGGGATGTTAAATCTTTTGAACAGGTTGAAGAGTGTTTGAAGAAGACGCCATGGATGTATTTGCTTCAAGAGATTAGGTTAAATCAAAGAGGATTTCTTTTTTCTAAGGTGGTTGCAGAAAGATGAAGGGTGAAGTTATATGAAAGCAAAGGGTTAAGTATTTAAAGGTTTAGTGAAATCCTTTTCAAATCTTTTAAATAAAGGTTAAAGACACGCGGCAACCGGTGATTTAATCCAACAGCGGTCGAACATTTATTAGCTTACTCCTAGTATATAGGAGCAATGATCACAAGTAATGACAAAACGTGGGAGTATACGTTTTGAAGAAACGTTTTTGAAAATGACAAGACGTTTTGAGAGATGAGTCATAAATAATTATGACAGTAATTAAGTATCTTAGAACTCTAAAAAATGAGTAAAACGAAATCTCATCATGATAAGAAACGCCTATTTCTCTCGTTCCATCGAAACAGGCATTTATTGGGGGCAATTTGTTAGCTAGAGATTTCGTTGGAAGAAAATATTCTTTGAAAAGTTAGAGTTCGAAGAAGGATGGTTACTGATGACCATTTATGAGATTAAAAATGGCTACTGATGGCCATGTTTCGAGGATGTTGTTTAGGTTGAAATGAAGATGATGAAGACTGAAGCTAGTTCGAAGTAAATTGTCTTTAAGACTTAAACGTTTTTTACGAAACACAAAGAGTACTGAAGCTTGGCGCGTTTCCGTAAGCATTCTCGGTTTTGATCACGTTGCCACGTATTGAAAGAGGATTCAGGCGGGAGGATTTGAATTTCAAAATTGTCTATGTAACCGAACAAGGACAGATGGCATCCTGGGGATTCGAAGCGTATGCATGTGAGCAACGTGGCATCATATTAGTGTAGGACCGTTAGGGTCGAAATTAGTATAAATAAGGGTCTTAATGTTAGGATTCCGTGTGTTCATTTTGTACAAATCACTCACAAATCACTCAAGTATCAAGCGTTAAGAGAACGAGTTCGCTGAGAAATGTACGTATGACACCAACACCAATTGAATACTTTTTTATCTTTCTTTATTCAAAGTATCTTTCAATTCCTTTATCTTCTGTTTAACTTTCATTTGAAGCACTTTACATTTCTGCACTTTATATTCTTGCACTTTATATTTCTGCAATTTACACGCTTTCTATATTTCTTTGTCGAAATTGTGTTAACATGTATAACAAGTGTTGTTTCACATGAATAGTCATATGATCACATCGCAAACAAGTTTTCGAAGCAAGAACAAACAAATATGAACCAAATCATATCAAAAGACAATTGTTTGACTATGTCCTAGGATCAATCTAGTCGATCCTGCGAGTAACCAAAGTATACTTTATAGTTTGGAAGACTAGCGGTTGTTTACCGGAAATCACCGTAAACAGGCGCACACATTCGACAGTGCGCGGGAGGCGTGACGGCGAAAGTTTCCGAATTTCGACGTTGCAACGACAATGTCGGGATCGACGTCGGAGAGTTTTGCAGTCATGTTCGGCGAGTTTCGAGTCATTTTCGATTTTATGTCCTATGTATCATTTTCCGTGTTTCAGAATTTTCCAGTTCATTTTACAAATCTGTAATGGTTGTTAGAGTTAAGGCGAAGGTTTTGGAAATCCCTTGCCAAATGACAGTGAGACAATATATCAATATAGGCAATTTATAAGACGAGGTTGTTTTTTGGAAAACTCTTGCCAATTACAGTGAGGCAATTTTAGAGTCAATGCAAGAGTTGAGGGAAACCCTTAGAGTGATTTAAGGCATTTGAGTTATTTGGTATATTTAGAGTTATTTGAAATGTTTAGAGTTGAGTTTGAAATGTTTAGAGTTGAGTTTGACTTATTGATGTGTTTATAGTTGAAGTTTATATGTTTAGAGTTGAGTTTGAGAATTAAATAAATTAAGTTTGAGTTATCAATATGTTAACATTGAGTGAGATTTAAATGAGTTGAGCTATGGTTGTTCTTGAGATCTTAAAGGATATGCCTGTAACTCTTAATTTTTGAATAAAATTTATTAGAGTTAATTGTGAGTTTTGTGAACATCCCTTGTTGAATATTGATGGTTATTGTTGTTTTGATGTTATTGATGAGTATTGTTGAAAAATAATTATTTTAATTACTATGCTGAGTTATGATGAAAAGTATTAAGTTATGCTGAGATGTTTGGTTTAGAGAGAACCATTGTTGTGGCCTTGTATTGGCGATGTTCATTCTGAATTTTAGATTCAGAGAGGAACCAATGATGAGTATTGGAGTTGGAAGTTTGAGACAAGTATTGAATTTTTTTGTCGCATTCATGCATCATGTATATTGGAGATAGGTAGGACTTCGGTCCAATGACGAGTTGGACTTCGGTCCTGATTCATTAGAATAAAGGAAATGAATACATAGCATACTTGATTGCATTTGTGAATAATTATTATGGTGGATGGATTGTATGCTTGATTAATTATGCTAATTGTACTATCCTTGATGTTTATACACCTTTAACATATGAGAATGTATTTCTTACCCCCTGTTTGTTTTCGTGTTGTTCTTTACTTCTGTGGTGCAGAAACTCAGGTAAAGGAGCCTTAGTTGTTGCTTGGGTTGGAGGACGACGTAGTTCACCTTCTCCATTGTTCATCGTTTTTGAATTTATTTAGTTTTCGCATGTCATTTTGATAGTATAACACTGATATAATTATGTGACAATTAAAGTTGAGCCTTAGTTGTTACTCGGGTTAGAGGATGACGTAGTTGGCTTTCTTCATTGTTGAACTAACTAATTTATGATTTGAAATAAAGTTTTTTTTTATTATAATACAGTTAAAGTTGAGTTGTTATTATCTAAATTCCACTGCTATAATTTGATAATTGAGAAAGATATTTATGATGGGAAAATGTGACACTCTTGTTTACTAAACTAATCCACTTTATTTCATAAATTAAGTGTTTTAGGTTTACGGTGTTACACATTACACCATAACAAACATTAATTGGCATGTCACAAATGTCTACTTTAGAGGCGCGAAACTCTCAATGAAATTTAAGTTCAATGAGTATACTTCTCTTACAAATCTAAAATAATTACTGGAGAATCTCCTATCATACTCTAACAATCAAAAAATTGTGAAACTCGAGTACCATTCTTCTTCAATTGACAATAAAGGGAAGATTGAGTTCAACAACATTGAGTTGAAGACAGGTGTAAATTTAAGAGCTATGTGGAACATTAAAAAAAATTAAAATCGAGGTGGACACGGTATTTTCAAGATTGATCGAAGATATTATTAAGATGTTAGAATGTCCACCTGGATGATGAAATGTAATGTTCGATGTATGTTAACGATTACGTATGTAATGTTTCATTTTTTATGTTATCAATGCTATTTTTTTTCATTCTGGATTGCATCTTTCTGGTTCTGTGATTCTTTCTGCTTCAATATGATCCGAAAATAAACTCCCACAAGGTTAATAGAAATACATTTTTAGAAGCAAATTAAACAAAAATATGGGGCGTCACTCAAAATGAAATTGGGTTGTGTGTTTGGGATACGTTAAGAGATGGATCTCTGGAACCAAGGGGTATTTTGGATTTTTTACGAGGGTGTGGTAGCAATATATAGGATGCCTTAATCAATTTCCTTTTTGATGTTATGTGGTATGCTTTGATTATAATGATCATAGATTACAAGTTGCATGGAGTTTCAACATGAATACACAATATCATTAACTTAACATGCAAATAAAATACTTCAGTCACATTTAATCTTGTAAACTTCTCATCTCTGTGCTGCCCTAAAATGATATGTGATGTAGATTCCATTGACTAAACATATTTGAAAAATTCCATTCGCACCAACATAATAAATATTGTGGAGTAGTTTATTTATCGCTGACATTTGCACTCACTCATGATTTCCATGATCAGAGCAAACCCTCATAATGGCAGGCATAGGTTGTTGGTCACAGGCCATGCCTTTTTCTATAAAAGGAAAAACTTTTTTCACTCACTGGATACTAGGTGTCTAGTAGATTCATATTTCTACACTAATGCACTAGAATATACTTTCAAAAACATGTAATTTACAATGGCTCATGCTTTAGAAAATGATAAGACACCCTTTACGCTCTAATATGTCGGAGACCAATAAGTAGCGACATAGTCACTAGGTTAAGTATCTATATTCCACATGTTTTTTTCCCTTTCTTGGCATAAGGCTGTATGGCGGGCTCTAAAGACAGTCTATTAGTTGGTGTTCAACCTTTTTCCTAACCATGCATTCATTCCTTTCAATTAGATGAGTTTTAGACGTTTTCTTTGCTGGAAACGCATAAGAAAAACATAAATGTGGTAACAAATGAACAATCTCAAAATAAGGGCCTCCTTGACCAAAAACTCACCCGGATACTTGTCTTTCCCGTTTTCTTCTCGATCTAGGGTGATCATGGCATGATAACTCGTGACTTTAGAGTCATCAAAAGTGGAAAGTGAGGGGTACCATTCATTTCATTTCTGACCATAGAAGCATATTTTCTCCCTCTAATCCTCACAAATTTTTCCTTCCAATTTTTGTAGTGTTTTTAGTGGGATTTTAGAGGTGTTTCACGTTTGAGAGCTAGAGCCTCCTATTTTATGGGTGGAGTCGCCTCAAACGTATTTCTTCAAGTGACCTTTCTGGGAGAGGTGTTCGATCTCCTTCTTAAGTTGATATAACTCTTCTTTATGGTGTCTTTTCACTATGTGAAATTTACACCGCATGCTTGGCTCAGATTCCATGTCATCTGACATGGGGTTCGGCAGAAGAGGAATTTCGTGGGTGTGGAGAACCAATTTGTTTGAAGGCAGCCCTGTCCCTGACAAGCGAGGTAAAATGTATCCTGCACGGTTGTTGCGAGTTATCTGGATTTGCGGTTGTTGATTGTAGCGGGGACAAAATTGAGATCAAAGCCATTGATTGACTTGACTCATTATTTTAGTGAAAGTCGCCACCACGCTTTATTGTTTCCAAAGGAAATGGGAAAAGAGCGAAATAAATTCAAAGAAGTTTTACATCTAAACTAATAAAAAGCCGAGATCTTAGGTACGAGGGTTGATTATGCAAGGGGAAGGTGTTAGCACCCCTCACATATGTGGCACTCCACATGAACCTTTTTGAAAATTTGTGTAAATAGAGTTGTGTGTAAAAGAAAGTTTATTTGATTTTTAAATTATGCTCGGCAAGAAGTTTACATCTTGTACCTACATTCCTCCTCAGTGCAATGGAGAATTCAGAGCAAATGTAGTTCCACTTAAAAGGAAAACAAGAGTTTAGTTTAAAATCGGATAGACACTTTGTCGTCTCAGAGGAGAAAACTCAGCTAACCATACTTGAACATGAGAACAAGTGGATTATTTGCATCACAGGTGAAAGAAGGGCTCCAACTCGGATAGAGATCAACGAGTATGCCACTAACTCTTTCAAGTGGAAAAGAATCAACTATATGAATCAATATCAAGGGGATAGGGTATTACATCTCGACTATGACAATTATTCGTGTCTAATCTTTAAAAGAAAATGTTTCAAGATAAAAGCCACAAAGGGCAAAAGATGTGAAATAAAGATTTATTAAAAAGAATTTTAAAAAGTTTCAAATTCAAGAAGGTTTTAAAAAAGAGATAGGGTTTTGAAAATTAAAGAAGGAGATGAGATGAAGGGACTATCCTAAAGCATAAAGTAAAATCTAAGGTAAAGGAACAGACTAGCGAACAAGAAGCCAACACTTGACCTAAAGAATTCAATGTAAACTCAATACCATCCTTTGGATTATCATAACCAAGCAAACTCAATACCAAGTACCATATAACATAAGTCTCAGGTGAACATAACATCTCCATATGTATAACTTGCACAAAGCTTTGGAAATTCACCATAAGAACTTGAGACAAAAATTGGGCAGAGTAACAGTTGTGTCTAGATGAATTCCCAATCACAATGCCTTGGAATTAAACCTTAAGGACTTTATACAGAATAACCTGCACACACAAAGAAAACAACCCAATATCTTGGAGTTTACTCCAAGGACTTCCAGAATATCTACAGAAAAATAACCAAGGTATCAAGGTCTCAGTCCAATAATCCATCCTCCGAGCTCAGGGTATAGTAACCAAAGTCCAAGTCCACATTAAATTTTTTATGGTTCAAGTTGATTATTAATGTTTTAAGAACAAAATAAGAGGTCCACATGAACAAAATAAAAAGTGCATAAGCATAAACATATGTCCAAATGGACAAAAGGAAAAATAGACATAAACATAAAGATGATATATGGATAATAAACGGTAAAATAAAAGCATAAGATAAAATAGAGAATATAATAAAGAAAAATAATAAAATAAGCATAAAAATAAAAGTTGATGGTTAATTGTTAGAAGTTAGTAGCCAACACGAATGATCAGTGATGATTGACTAATGAACCTTCGGCCAAAGTTTATGAAAACTCATCAGAGGATTTGTAAGACCAAAGCCTCCACATAAAAATTTTCCAAAGGTATTGAGCCAATTGTCAAATAATCAAGCATCCTTGGGCTTATAAACATAGATTTAGGCCACAAATGATCATTTTTTCAATACGAGACATTTTTCGATGCAGGAAATTTTTTGATGCAGAACAAATTTAGCGCTATGTTAAGCAATCGCCAAGTAACTTATATAGAAGTTACCCTACAACGAGGCCAGTCAATAACAATTTATGTGCTTAAAAAAATTAGAGAAATGATATGTAAATCATTCTCTTAACATTTGCAACACATGTAAAATAACAATAAAAAACATGAATTCTCTTAACCATCATGGGACTTCACTTT
Organism: Vicia villosa; assembly: GCF_029867415.1. Taxonomy (NCBI): domain Eukaryota; kingdom Viridiplantae; phylum Streptophyta; class Magnoliopsida; order Fabales; family Fabaceae; genus Vicia; species Vicia villosa. The sequence goes on from NW_026705049.1 coordinate 828,967, forward strand.
GATGGTTCATTAGAGGAATGATAAGACAATAACCTCTACACAATGAACTCCTCAAAGCTTGGACCCATAAGTTAAGAGAGAGGAGGTGAAGAGAGATATTGTAAAATCACAAAAAAATATTGAAAAAAATTAACAAAAGAAATCAAGCATTTTAAAACAATTATTTTATGTATTTTTAATATATGAAATAAAATAATATAATTTTTTTTTATACTTTTGATATAAAAGAGAAATGTAATTAAACCAAATATATATTTTTTATTTTAGAAATTAAAATAAAGCATAAACAAGCATTTAAAGAAATAGAGACAATTAAAAGAAAACAATTAAAATATGGGCTAAAAATAAAGCAAAAGAAGGAGATTCACTGGGCTACAGGGGTGATGGTGAGTAATTCGCTGGGCTAGTTTGGGTAAATGCCCAAGAGCAAGCTGAAGTTTAGAAAGAGGGGTGTGAGCGTTGGACAACTGTGCAACATAGTAATCAAGATTGGGCTTTTGAATTCACTTAATCCAACAACAAGAAACCGTAAAAAAAGCAGTAAAATAATTGCCTCTCCCTAGGGGTGGGAATAGGCCAGACCGACCTACAGGGGCCTATAGCCCAGCCTAGTTAAGGCTAGGTCAGGCCAGACTTATTTAATAAAGAGGTTAGGCTTAGGCTTTTTAAAAGCATATTTTATTAAATAGGCCAGAATTAGGCTATTAAAATCCTATGAAGCCATATAGGTCAACCTTTATTTTCATATATATTTGAGATATGCTAAATAGGTTGGCTCATGTATGCATATATATTAGAAAAAATATCTAAATAGGGTAACCTATGTATGCATATATATATATATATATATATATATATATATATATATATATATATATATATATATATATATATATATATATATATATATATATATATATATATATATATATATATATTAGAACAAAACTTAAATAGACCGACATATATATGCATATATAGGCCAATCTATAAGGCTTCTTAAGTAATATGGATTAGTTAAAAACTTTAATGAGATACAGGCTTTTAAATAGGCTTTCAGGCATACCAGAATTTCAAAAAGGCTAGGCTAGGCCAAAAAACTGAGCCTATGATAGGCCATAGGCCAGGCTTAAGCCTTTTAAATTTATCTTATGCCAGACTCATGCCTTCTAAAGCCTAGCCTAGCCCATTTCCACCATACCTCTCCCCCCATTCAGTATTTTCGCCTCTTTCCCAAATGTTTTTACACTTTTTTTCTCTTTCATCCCATGTTCTTCAAATTTCTTCTCTCTCTCTCTCTGCTCTCATCCAAACTTCAAACAAATTACAGGTAAACTGTTTCCAGTCGCACAAAATCGAAGCATGGAAAATAGTTATAGCCCTAAAATCATATCAAGAAAGCTCGAGCAGTAACATGGAGGAAGGGGTGATCCGAATCCATATCCTTTACCGGTAGGAAATAGAGTCTTCTCAATGAACAAAATATGCGGTAATTCTCCTCCCTGCTTTCAATCCTTTTCTCCTTCTGAATCGGTTTTCGGTCTGCTTCTGTTTTGATTTTGCACTGTGGTTGTGCGTTGTTGTTGGATGTAGTTGTTGAGGTCGATGTTGTGCGTTGTGGTGATGCTGTTGTTTTGAATTGGTTTTGAGAGTTGAGGTTTATGAATGATGCGGTTTACAGATCAAAAGTTGTGGATGGTATCGCTGATTATTATGGATCTATGGAAGGATTTAGTGAATTTGCAGATGAAGGTCTTTTGTGTTGGTTTGTAGGTTCTTTGTAGGGAGATTTAGGAAGTGAATTTTGTTGTTGGATGTAGGAATATGAAGATGGAATTACGTATATGTTTGCAGTTTTGAAGAAATTGGTGTGGTGATATGAATGTTGGTTCAGATTTATTGAAGTTTGTGAAGGTGATATGATAGAGGTGAGTGATTCAGAATCATTGTGATGTGGTTTTTTTTAAGGTTGGATGGTCTGTTTCAGAGTTGATAGAAATTTGGAGGAGGTTTATCTAAAATTATGCAGAGTAACGACATCTTTTCCTCCCTTCCTTTTCAGTGTGATTAACAACTTTATTTATAGCAAGAGATTGAGGGCATATGAGGGAATCCGATGGAAAAATGGTGAGCTGTACTGAGTGAAAATCGGGATCGTGTGGAGAATATGACCTCAAGAATTTTGAGAAAATATCTGTTCAAATTTTGTTTTATCTGCATCTTGACTTATGGTTTGAAACTTAAACTTAAGATGGCTCAAAATTGGCTCCATGGCTTATATTGCTTGGACTTAATCAATTGGACTTTGGATCAAATGAAAGTGGGCCTTCAATTTTGTATCAAATGGGTCAAATAGCCTTTGTTAATTTCATCTACAAAAAAAAAATAACAAATACAAGGTAAAAAATATAAAAATAATTCATTAATTCTAATATTAAAGTCCAACTTAAATCTAAGTTGAACTTTAAAATTAAAATTATAAATCCAACAAGGATTAGTAAAAAGATTACTATAAAAATCGAATAAAAATGTAATTGAACATGTCATATATTTTTGATTTTTTCTCAAATGAAATGCAAATTGACACGTAAAAAAGCGGGGCAAAAAATTAGGGTATGACATTGGCTCCTTAACTTCTATGGCTTTCTTCTTTGTGTAGCTCTCCCCTCCATTTATGTAGCACTCTGCACGCGTTACTAATTCTTCCATGGAAGCAACAAGCCTTTGGGTGAGGAATTCATTAAAATGCCCATCCCTTAGTATGTTCTAGAATACTCTTATGAATGTCTCCTAGTTGGGATGAAGGACCTTGATAGTCCCCTAGTTAAATTGGGCGAGGTACTCCCTCAAATATTCTTAAGGGTCTTGGAGAACGTTGAATAAGCTAGTAGTAGACAAACTTTTATGCATACTCACCGAAAACTGATGGACCCACTTCTTTATTAGGTCTTGGTAGATGGTAACTGAGAGTTATGACAGACTCATGTACAACCATAATACCGCGTCCATGAAGGTGTTAGAGAGAAGCTTGCACTTATGAGAATCAAAGGATTTAATAATTAGCATATGTGTGTTGATGAAGGCCTAATGTTCTTGGGGGTCTCTACATCACTCAAACTTAGCAAATGATGGTGGCTTGAAATTCTCTAGCATGAGGCCTCCCCATATTTTGTTAGAAAGAGGTTGGAGGTTCATAACCTCTATGTCTTCAGGGGGTTAGCTTCCTCCTAGGGGTGCTGGAGGTGAAGGACGTTGTCCTCCAATGCTTAATTGTGGCGACGCAAATCATCGATAGCAGGACACATCTGTGTTATGGCGTCCTGGTCACCATCAAAATCATTGTAGGCTGAAGTTTCTACCCGCTTGTTTATCATATTTGATAGGGGGTTGAAGATGTGGACAACAACTTGACCATCTAATGCAAGGGTGGCCCAGGTCATTTTTACCAGGGCCACACAATGAACGCCAAATGTACTTGCTAAGAAAGTACAATGATGGAAGCCTTGTGTTTGTAAGGAGGTTTGAGATGTTTTAGGATTGTTGATGGTGTTAGAGTAAGCTCGCGCATAGTGGTGAGAAGCGTTATTTTTTTTTGTGAATTTTTGGTGAATAGAATATTCCTTTATTAACCATACAATTTAGGTATTTATAGAGATATATCGAGTATGGAATTTTAGACCTAGAGAGTGATTATTCTTGCTCTCTCTAGTGCGCGAGAAATGGAAGCCATTATTCCCCATATTCTTCTGGAGAACGTGATTCCTCTATGACTGAGCTTCCATATCGTTATTGCCAAAGAACACATCAATCCCCACATTTCATATGTGGGTTATAAATGGTTTATCCTAAGCCCAACAGAAGACTAGTAATGTGATCAATGAGTGAGAGTTGTATTTAATGGGCGCATGTTGTGATCAATAGACGACTAAATTCCAAAATTTCAACAAGGTGTTGCATTCCCCCATCCTCAATAATATTTATATATAGCTTCCTCTAAAAATGAATTTCAAAAGATTATATAACTCTTTTAAGAAAAATTGTAGATTTTAATTGAATTTATTTTTTAAAATTAGATGTTTTAAAAAAGTGTACTAATTCTTTATATAATTTCATATATTCTTTCGGTAATATTTATTTTATTGAATTTTTTTAGTAAAAGTATTTGTTTTTTTCTATTATAAAAATATTTCTTAAAATTAGATTGTTATTGAAAACTTGTAAGTGACTTCTTAGATATAAAAAATCAATTATATAATTTAAGAAAACATTATAAAAATCACAAATAATAATTGTAAAATAATTATTATCATGGTATTTTTTAAAATTAAATATTTTTCATGATCTTTTGAATATATCAAAATTCATTAAATAAATAAATATATTTTTAACAAACGAGATTAATATAGGTAGATAAATACATAAATATATTTTTTAACAAATATAATTAATATTCTTTAAAATATAATAAATAAAATTAAAATAAGAGAAATTTTTATGTAATATAAAAACCCATAAATATATTCTATAAAAACCCTATAAATATCTTGTGATTCACTTGTAGTTTTTTTACTACAACAAAATCACCTGTAGATTTATCACCTAAAATTTCAATAGCGAAAATCTATCGGATATTTGTGGCTTTATTATCCATCAGAAATTCCGAAAAATAAATAAATCCGGCTCTGAAAAAATTAACGCGTTAAAAATAAAAAAACAAGAAAGAGGTCAAAATTGGTTACTATTGCCACATCAGATTAATAGTCCACGTGGCATAATTCTATTTGTTAACCCACGTAAAGATCTCCTCCACCATTTCTCCTATTTGAATCGTAAGAAGCTCTGGTTCTTAGATCCAGTTATCACCGCAGCAGAGGAACCAAATTTCTTCCTCTCTCTCCCCCTCGCAATCCCTATTTCGATATTTATCTCTAAATTCTCAACCGATCGGCGATCTCTCACGAATAGGTAAACCTCTTTCTCTTTGATTCATTTCCGAGATTCTCAGATTCACAGATCTGTGTATATGTATGAAATCGTTCGATCTCCGTTTTGTTTTTTTTTGCTATTCGCTTTATACCTTCGTGCATGATTGCATGTGCATTACCGCTGTGAAATTCAGCTATGCTTTGTGTCTGTATAAACATGTTGATTGCTAATTGTTGATCTATGCCATGCGATAAGGGTTTTGTAGTCGTATGTTTGTTGCATGGATGTCGCTGAATGGATTGATACGGATCTAGCTGTATCGAGGCAGATATTTGTTCGCATGATTTTTAATTTCGGTTTCATGATGATTCTATGAATGTGTATGTTATGTGATTATCAATGTTTTTTTTCTTCCTCTTTTCATTGTTTTTAAACCATATATAAAGGTTTGTTGGATCATGTATTCCGGGAATTAGAATTAAACTGAATTTTTTTGAGACCAGAAAATGATCTATTGTTTTTTTTGAAATGAAGAATTTGCTTTGTAATGTGATGTAATTGATTTGAATTTTTTCATTGTTTTCCTCTGTTTGATTCGATGCTCAAACCCAAAATAATTTATGAAGTCTGCATGTTTAATTAGTTATTTCTCTTGCAACAGAATGAGAGTTAGTCCAAGCATCATAATTTGATATTTATACATCTGATCTTAATGATGCAGGTTAACTTAGTCTAATCTGGTAAGATGGGAGGTGGGTTTAGAGTGCTTCACTTAGTCAGACCATTTCTGTCATTCCTTCCTGAAGTTCAGACTGCTGATAGGAAAGTGCCGTTTAGAGAGAAGGTCATATATACTGTGATCGCCCTGTTCATTTTTCTGGTGTGTAGTCAGCTCCCTCTGTATGGAATACACTCAACAACGGGTGCTGATCCGTTCTATTGGATGCGTGTTATCCTAGCTTCAAACCGTGGAACTGTTATGGAGCTTGGAATCACCCCCATTGTCACTTCTGGACTGGTGATGCAACTTTTGGCTGGCTCAAAGATCATTGAAGTGGACAACAATGTTAGGGAGGATCGTGCTCTCTTGTAAGTATTTTATTTGTTGCTTATGTTATTTTCTTTCCTAGTACATATGATATTCTCCCCATTGTGTATGCTGGGTTTATGCTGGGAATTTCAGATAGTTTCATTTGTAGCTCTGAATTTGTTATACTTGCTTCTTTTCATGGTGCCAGAAATTAATCTGGCATATGCTCTGGGTTGTCTTATGGTTGCCAATTCCTCACGGAATTTGCATATTTCATAGCTTTGTGCTGCCATATGGTGGAAAATTTTGTTGATCTCATGCACAATTAAATTGACTAATGAGATGAAATCCCCTTTGCTTCCAGAAATGGTGCACAGAAACTACTTGGCATCTTGATAGCTGTTGGAGAGGCCGTTGCCTATGTTCTTTCAGGGATGTATGGTAGTGTGGGCCAACTTGGAGTGGGAAATGCCATCCTCATCATCCTCCAGCTCTTTTTTGCGGGTATCATTGTCATATGTTTAGATGAGCTCCTTCAAAAAGGTTATGGTTTGGGATCTGGAATTTCTCTATTTATTGCCACCAATATCTGGTAATTTTTGTGGTGCTTTTTTTCCTTTTCTTTTCTATATTTATTTTTTTATTTTTTATGGATGGCGCTATTTTTTTTAAACCAAGAATATGCTCTTTTATAAAAAAATAACTAAGGGGGAATTGTCTCATTTTTATTCAGTGAAAACATTATATGGAAAGCATTCAGTCCCACTACCATTAACAGTGGCAGAGGAGCCGAGTTTGAGGGTGCTGTAATTGCTCTATTCCATTTGTTGATAACTAGATCAGACAAGGTTCGGGCTCTCCGGGAAGCATTTTATCGGCAGAATCTTCCCAATGTCACAAATCTTCTGGCTACTGTCTTGATCTTCCTAATTGTGATATACTTCCAAGGTTTCCGTGTGGTTTTGCCTGTAAGGTCAAAGAATGCTCGTGGACAGCAGGGCTCATATCCAATCAAACTGTTTTACACCTCCAACATGCCCATTATTCTTCAGTCAGCTCTTGTTTCCAATCTCTACTTCCTTTCCCAGGTAATGGATTCTATCATGGTATGTTGCAAATTGGAGTAAATATTTTCCCTTTTTTTTTGTAATATGGTTTTTCCTGGTTTTTACAGCTGCTACACAGAAAGTACGCTGGAAACTTCATTGTGGATCTTTTAGGAAAATGGAAGGAATCTGAATATGGAGGCGGTCACTCTATTCCTGTTGGTGGCATTGCATACTATATAACTGCACCATCCAGGTAATAGAGTTGTTTCCTTTCAAATGGTTTTATAATTATAAAGCTGTTAAATTCTTTGCGCCTAGCTTGATATAAAACTTCAATCAGTTATATATTTAATGCTATTAAATTCTTTGCCCAATTCTTAACTTGTCATTTGGAATTGTTGTTTTTTACAGCTTAGCTGATATGGCAGCCAATCCTTTCCATGCACTGTTCTACCTGGTATTTATGCTGTCAGCCTGTGCCTTGTTCTCCAAAACTTGGATTGAAGTCTCTGGTTCATCTGCTAGAGATGTTGCCAAGCAGTTGAAGGTACAGATTTGACATGCATTTACTTAAAATTCATTTGGTGTTAATAACTGTCTTAAGGCTGTGCACTATTATAACACACGGGTTTAAGACTTTCTAAAACTTTGCATGTGATAACAATCATTTTTCAACTTGCAGGAACAACAAATGGTTATGCCTGGCCATCGGGAGTCAAACTTGCAGAAAGAGCTTAACCGATACATTCCCACTGCTGCAGCATTTGGAGGGATGTGTATTGGTGCCCTCACAGTATTGGCAGATTTCATGGGGGCAATTGGTTCAGGAACCGGAATCTTGCTTGCCGTAACAATCATCTATCAGTACTTTGAGACATTTGAGAAGGAGAGAGCCAGTGAGCTTGGTTTCTTTGGTTTCTAAACTTCTTAGTCATCACTGTTGGTGACGCAATCGGGTTATCCCGCACCCACAGTTTTGGAGTGTTGAGGAATTGAATGTAGGTCCTTTAACACAGTAAGGAAGAAAGTAGATTAGCTCGTTATCACTTTTTTCTCAAGTGAGAAAGTACCAAGTAGTATATCACTGTAAACGCTTTTTTTTTTTTGCATTTTCTGAAAATATTTCTGTTAATTTAATATCTCAAAGTTAGACACCATCTGGTACTTTTAGAAGTTCATTAATTTTGTTTTTAAATAATTTTGCGTTTCCTGTTTGAAGATTTCTTGGAAGAGGTTTGTTATTTTTGTGAAACATCAGGCCAATTGAAACGGAATCCTAAATTGATAATAAAGTAAGAACAGGCCTGGCATAAATCATTTAGGTTCTTTCAAGAAGCTTGCAACCCCTAGAGTTAATGTGATGATAATATCACATTAAATTAACAAATGGGGATTTCTTAATGCATCCATGATTTTCTAACGCATGGGATAATAATGGGGATTTCTTAATGCATCCATGATTTTCTAACGCATGGGATAATGTCGGATGGCTATTTTTGGAATTTTGCATTGCATAAGGCAGAAAAAACATAATTGAAAAACACCTACATGACAATCAAAATACGATTGATGTTATATAATCAACGATTGATATTATATAATCAACAATACGTAAGGGATTTTAACATACGTCAAACATTACATTTCAGTAACCAGGTGGACATTGTAACACCTTGATAAAATCATCTACTAATTTTGAAACAGTTAGATTCAGCTTGATCGGAACTTTTGATTCTAAACAAAAGAAGGTTCTCCACATAGCTCGTAAATCAGCGACCGTCTTCAGCTCATGGTTGTTGAACTCAAGCTTCTCTTCTTTGTCAAAGGATGGTGAGCAGTACTCAATCTTCACAATTTTACGATTGACACCTTATGGTAGAAGGTTCTGCATCGTGAATTGCAGATCTTCAAGAGAGGGTGTATTCAACGATCTTAAATTCTCTTGATGGTGTATTGTCGGTAAAGTGAACATTTCCAACATGCCAAATGATGTTCATTCTTGTTTTTCGTGTTTTGGAATGAAACAATATGCAAAGTGAGCTTATTTATAGTAGTTGAAAGCTAACATGGACCTCACAAATCCTATCTTGTGACAAAAAACGTTCGAGAAATGTAACTCCAGAACCACCCTTTATTCCTTTATTTCAGCGATGTATTTTTTGGAATCTTTCTTGACATAGCAAACAAAAACAGAAAAGACAGAAACTTGTATTAAATGCATTTTTTTTTGACAAACTACAAAATATATTAGACACCATAACACGTTAATAAAATGTCACTTATAATAAAATAATAAATAACTACTTAAATAAACTGAAATAATTATCGCCGACCAAATCTATAGGTGGTGTCCCATTTGACTTTTCTTTGTTGCTTTCTTTTTCAATCTTGCTCAATTTGGTGTACTCTTGCATCCTTTCAATAAATTGGTTCGACCAAGTCTCATATTTGATTGTATAATGAGCTCCCAACTCTGGTGATGTAAATGGTATAGGGCATCCCGGTTTCAAATACACTTGAACAAAAATTCGTGGATTTGAAACCCACCCAACACAAGTGATACGATCACTGGAATTTGGTGGTGGAGCAGTGCATAGTAGGAAAAAAATTCCGAGAAACCGTATCTTGTAAGATCAATACATAATGTCTCATAAGCACTTGCTATGAGATGACCCATCTCAAGGAATTGCATCCATTTATCCTCCGGTGCATGTCCACTAATGCAAGGTATAAGAGAGCGATAAATTTCTTTAACTTTCTCTTTAATCCCTAACACCCATGTGTATAATTCTTTATTTCTTCTTAACTCTTGGATAAAAGTATGGCAGACAAGTGTGTGATCCTCTTCCCTTTACCGAGTAAAGCAAAAGCAACCTGAAAACCACAGTTACCGTCACCCTTGACATTGACGATCCATTTAATGTAATTGTGCATAAAAACCTGCTTCTTCTCAATGAATGATATTCTTGGTGGAGGCTGTGTAAGATATAACACCCCAAATCTACCCGATAAATTATAGGGAAAAATCTGAGTATAAATTCCAAACAAGTTCATTTGAGGTATCACATATTCGTCATCTCAAAAACATTTACGACTTACTCGCCTTCATATAGATACATAACACATGAATTTAAAACGATAATCAAATCATTACTAAAAATCACTTTGTTCAAATTCATTAATTAACTCGCAGCGGAATCATCAAACTTCATAAATATTCAAATCAAGTCGTAGCATCATTGCACGGTAACTTTAAGTTACAATTTAAACCAAAACCATATAAAAATTCAGCAAAAGAAATAATAATTAAAACAATCGTTTTATCCCCCCGAGTGCTACGTATCAGAGCAAGACACCAACTCGACTAACAACAACTAAAGACTTCATAAAATCACTTCAAAACTTCCACCGCTATCTTGAGTACCTGTCCGTTTTCCACAGTAAGGGAAACATCATTCAGAATGGGTGAGATATTGAAAAATATAAACAAAAGTATGATAATCAATATGTCAGAATTAAATCATACAAAATTACCACTTTACAACTTTCAGACGACAACTATAACAACAATTTAAAACTGTACAGATATAATAACAAAATCAACAACAATATAATAATAGTTATAACAACTATTTTTCATCTTCCAGGCGGTACCTGTCACAACAAGTCATTAGCATAACAACTTATAATTACAACTTCACAATATCACAATTCACTTCACATCGTCATATTCAACAACAACTCAAGTCACATCACGTCACAATTAAATCACACTCATGCCACATATAATGAGACTCTACAATTGCAGATGCATGTTGTACCCAGGGCTTCAGCCCCCATCGCCAATTGCCAGTTAACAGAGGCATCAAGGCATAAGCCTTCGTCACTAATTTGCCAATCCAGGTCGTCGCCAAAAATGCATTTGTATATGAATACAACAAACACACACACAACAAACAACATCATCGTCACAAAGGCATAAGCCTATATCGTCGCTATACCAATAAATAGAGGTATACATCGTCAATGAAACATCCTGCAACTTCGCATAAAACAACAACAATTATCGCCACAACAACAACTAATTTCATCGAATCAACACGACAGAATCACAACAAATAATCCATGGAAAAATTCATACACCTTAATCCCACATACAATCATCATATTCCTGGTTATATAATTCGAACCCCACCCTTACCTTGCTAAATATGGACTCTTTCACCATAGCTCTAAGCTTTTCTCCAAAAGAAATCCTTTCTAACATCAATTGGAGACACACCTAAACACCAGTTCGGGAATCATCTTATCAGACAAACTTAAAACCCTCAAAATCAAAATCGCTCCGCTCATAACTTACCTCTATGAGTCAGGAACATTGTGTCCGAGTACCATAACAATCCAACGGTTGGATTGAGAGATATTCCCGATTTGCCAAGGTGACTCTATGCTGAAACTTGCTGCGAAAATTAAGGCTTCCTCCATAATTTTCTTCTTCTCTCAAGTGCTCCTCCCTTGTTTCTCTTCTCTCTTCTATTTTTCCTTTCTCCCCAAAAATGAGTTATGAGACTCCAACTCTAAAACCCTAATTTTCTCCTCTTACTATCTCTTTTCTCTTAATGGGCTTAACCCATAATCCATCTATTACGTTTCTACTACTAAGGCCCAATTAACTATATCTCTCATACAACTTAATTAACCCAAATAACACAAACACACATACAATTAAATATTTCAAATAATTATTATATCACATAATAACTAAATAAATAAATAATTATTAAAAATACCAAATAGTATAATTACTAATATAATTAATAAAAATATTAATAAAATCGGGATGTTACATAAGAGGTGGTTTGCTAATGCGAGCTCATTTGAAAACACTTTTCTGAGATTTTAGAGTCGGTGAATAAGAAAAAAGTTTGTCAACACGTTCAAAATATGATGGACTCCTCATTGTTGAATTATCACTCAGTGTAGGTTTGACCTTATTAGGCGCTCCTTTTGTTTTTACCGGTTGAGAGGATGATTTCAAGTCTGTGGTCTCCGAAAATACAATCTTCCTCAACTGCTCTTTAATTTGGAGTTTCGTGTTGTCGTCAACCTTCAAAAATCTTGTTCGCTTCCCATTCAGTCAAGATGGAGATATTCGATTTATCGTCTTTCTTAACACCGTCATCATCAAAATTGAGCCTCTTCCAATGACTGCAGACTTCGTCCATTCGTATTGAACTATCAAGTTTCACCTTCTTAGATATAACACAGCACATGGGAGATCATAACTTCTCACAAGTGTACAACCATACTTTGAGCTATATGAACCTAAATTACCACCTCGTATGGCTTTGAGAAAAATATAATTCAGAGTTGATCGAGATATGTTGCCGACCAACGAAGAATATGTGAGGGAAAATGTGTGGTTTTCATGATGTCAAAACATTGTGAACTTGACACAATTAAAGTGGAATCAAAGAAATCAAATGGATGCAATAAAGAAAAGCATTTTTGTCTACAAGACCTCAATAGGTCGACTCACAAGTACAATAGGTCGACCTACTGCTATCATTTGTGAAGGATTTCATGTCAAGGAAAAATGCGTCGATGCATTGCCTCCTCAAGTCGACGCATGGCATTTTGAGGGAACCTCGGGAATGCGCAAGCCGACCCTTCAGGTCGACGCATCCTATCTTGGTGACTTAAGGATTCAGTGTACAAACAGAATGCGTCAACGCATTGATGGCTCAGGTCAACGCATGGCATTTTGAGGAAACCTCGGGTATGCGCACGCCGACCCTTCAGGTCGACACAAGTGTCATGCTTGGTCCAAAAACATGTGCAGAATTTAAACAGGTCGACCTATGCAGGGGAGCAGGTCGACTTATCGCTACTTTTACTGGTTTTTTGCTGTGTTTACATTGGCTAATGCAAGGGGTGTGGTATATATATATATATATATATCAAATTGATCATTCTCAAGCAAATCAACAAGAAACTTGAAAGATATACTCAAGCTTCTTCTCATCTTCAACCTTTCGCTTATTGATCGAAAATCACACATAATCATCTTTTTCGATCGAAGTAAGGAACATGCGTTGATAAGGTTCGACGGTAGACATTGGTCTTGTTCGAGTGAAGATTGTTGAGGGTGTTTCTTGTATAAAACCTTAGGGTTTTTCCTTCTACATCAAAGGTTTGATTCGAAGGTTTTTGACGATCGCTTCGCTTTGGTAATCAATTCATCCGAGCATAAGGAATTGAGGGATTGAAGATCCGCTCATCAAATTTGCTACTACCGGAGGATTGAAAAGGAAGGATCGGGGTCTTGATCGGTGAAGATCATTGACATTGACTTGATTCAACTTGAATCAAGGGGAGGAAAGAATTGTATTCAATTTTACTGCATGTGTGTAGTTGGTGATTGGTAAATTCTATACTTGTTAAACATTTTGCAATCAAATAAAAATTTCCTAATTTCATTTGAAATTAGGGGCAGACGTACTCCTACGAGGACGATAGAGGAACTGCCTTAACAAATCTCGTGTTCTTTATCGTTCTCACTTTTATCTTTTTACTATTCGTTTTGTTAAATTTCTATTGTTGAGCAAAAATTGAGGTTTGGTGAATATCGATCACCAAGTGTTCGATAAAATTACTCAATCAATTTTTGGTCAAATTTTGGTATAAACGTGCATTGTGAGTAATACTCTATTAAGTGTGTATTTGACTTAATTGATAAATTCGTTAAAACGTAATTCATAATTCGTCGTTTTTCATCCGTTCGGTTTAGTGCACATATCCGGTCCCCGATAACTCGATCGCTCGGAGACGATTAAGTGATTCAGGGAAGTCACGTTTCAAAAGCTAAAATTTTCTTAAGTTCGAAAAAGGTGGTCTATTCACCCCCTCTAGACCATTCCTATCGTCTAACAGAATATAGAGTGTTGTGTTTAAACTTGTGTTCCAACACTGTGATACTACGACCAAATGATGTTTGTATCTCATTATGCTAGTTTTGTATCATTTAGTTCATAGATTCTCAATTCACACACAAATCACCCTTTCTATTTCCCAACCAATTCTTCAAATAAGCATGAGCAAACTCGACTCGATTTGCTGTTGTATTTTCAACGTGCATAACCTGATCGGTCCAAGCACAAAGAATCTTCTCCTTTACCAGGGCCAAAATTATGCTTTCAACATATTTCAGTAAATCAAGATATTTCACACACACCTTCCTGAAGTGTATAACAACATCAACATATAGGTCTTTTGTAGATACACTTATTATAACATTCCATGCATCCATAATTTTTCAACAATAATTCCCGCCTTGACCATTTTTCCATCTTCGACCTCTATCTGTTTTGTTCCTACCACATGTTTAACCCGACTTCTGACATTCTTTATAATGTGATACCTACAAAAGTAATGGATAAAAAGTAGGAAATACCTTTACAACCGAATTCATTAAAGCAGTATCACGATCGATAACAATTACTTTCGGCATTTTTACTTGGTCCTTCAACATTGACCAACAAACTTCTAAAGCCCAAGCAAAATTGTCCTCTTTTTTGCACTCTAGAAATGCAAAACCGACAGAGTACGTCTTCTTAGTAGATGTAACATCAATAATTTCTAATGGAAGTCTGTACTTGTTGGTCTTACACGTTGAATTAATTATAAACACAGTGGGAAATGTATTGAATAATTTTATGGAAATATAATGAGTCCTATATATATATATATATAAATATATATATATATATATATATATATATATATATTACTGTTACTCCATCTTGACATCTCCGGTGCCTAGATATGTGATTGTTATCATCTAGAAGTTTTAAGATGTGTTGCATGTAACACCGCAAATCTACCCAATGGTTTATAAAGGAAATCAAAGTGCAAAATCTCAAAGCAACATACTTGAGGCGTCATATTATCAACTTAAATACAATTCATATACAAGCTCATTAAACAGATATGTAACATATACCAATTGGGGGAATTCATAACCAAATCAATTTTTAAAACACTGTAGCGGAATCATAAACTCATAAACTTCTAAGTAATAACATCTTTGTCAACATAAACAAAACAACTAAACAACTTCAACAGAAACAAATCATAATCCAACTTAAATATGACAATAGAAAACAAGACAAACGTCAATCCCCCCGAGTGATACGTATCAGAGCAATGAACACCAACTCGAGCTACTAATGATAAACGGCTACTCCACATCGTTACCTGCACGTTACCAAAAAAGGGTAACATTCAAATAGAAGGGGTGAGATATCAAACAGTATAAAGGAACATATGATAGTACTTATAGCAAAGATAAGATCATACACTATTCACCACTTCTCATCTCAAAGTAACTTGCATCACAACAACAATGTTAATAATCAATCATAATAACATATTCAAATTTACAACTAACTCATCCATAATTACAACATTCACTTCATAATCACAACCACAATCAAATGCAACTCAAGGTGCGACTCAATATTATGCATATGCATGTGGTACCATTTGGAGTAAACTCCCATCTCAAATATTTTCCACTTGGGCCATCGTCACTTTTCCATTTTCAGGCCATCGTTGCTTTGCCATTTTCAGGCCATCGTCGTTGCCATTTTCAGGCTAATGCAAACTATGCAATGGATGCGACTCAATGATACAACATCCACAAACACAACATTCACAACACTTAACAACATCGGCTAAACATCATCAACTCAATTCCAAGATTCAATGGCAACAACAACAACATCATTATTATTATAGTAATTCATCACTTCTCAATCACGTCACTGTGTCATATCAACATACAACATCATTTCACTTCTCAATACATTGCAATATCGGAAAATACAATTCAAGAAAAGTTTTCAAAAATAATTTGAATCATTCTCATTAGATAGACATTGATTTCAGCTTTATGGAGGTTCAAACGGCGAGTAAGAAGGAGTTACGGATCAAAAGATACAACAATTAGAAGTTTCAAAAAGTTTTTGACAGCAAAGTTCGCTTAGCACGCTTCAAGCGCGCTTTGCAGAACTAAAAATAGAAGTGAACCACTTTCGCAGCTCCGCTTAGCGGGCCAATCTCGCTTAGCGGCCTCGTGAATTTCAAAATTCTTCCCAGATGTTTTTTAGCGGACGTGCAATTTTGCAGAAAAATAACAGCAAACACAGTTCTGCGAAACAACTATCCCACCTCTCAAAATCACTTCCAGTCAACAATTAACAACAAATATAACCAGTATTGAACATCCATTAACAACAATAATTATCAAAAACATGTTTAGAAGCACAATTTCATGGAATCTAGTATAAACCCTAACATTCTAAATCATGAAATTGGGAGATTAAACACAAATCAAACATACAACATCCACTCATATTAATCTCTAACAGTTTCATCAAATACTCAGCAACCATTCATCAATTTTAATATTCATCAACATCATTAACATTGCAATCTTCACATAAACATGGATACTAAGCATAAAGTCAAACCCCACCATAATCTATCATCATACAATCCCTTATCATGAAAGAATCTCACACTTACCTTGAGTTTTGGATTAAAGACAACTCTAGCTTCAATGGGGTTTTGCCCTAGCTTCTTTTCTCTTCTCTTCTCTCTTTCTCTTCTTTCACCAAATGACTCTTCTAATTTCCTATTTCCAAAACTCTCTTGTTTTGTTAAACTTACTAACTTTTTATTACTAATGGGCTCTAATTAGCACCTCTCACTTACTAACACTAACACTAAGTTAGGCCCAATAGCTAATAGTCTAACCATGCCATTACTACTAATTCCCCAGTAAAATAACATAAAACCAATTAATCACATAATTAACACATAAATCACACAACACACAATAAAATAGATAATTGAAATAAAAACGAGCGTTACATTGCATTCCGGTTCTATCCTCCTAAGCACTAATTTGTATTGATAGCGCCTATTGTACATTTTCTTGATATTTGATATATTCCCACGTCTTTTGCGCTTGAAGGTTGCAAGTATGTTTTTGTGAGATACCAAATTCAATGTCATGTCGGAAACACATTCTTTCTCTTCTGGAAAGAGGCGACTTGCAATTGGATGACTAGCTAAATTTACACATAAATCATGATTATGTAAACCACATATCATATTAAATCTCCATTTATTATTTGCCAACCGATAACTACGTAACTTAAATGGACATTCACGTTTTCTTGAATCAGTTTCATCTCGTTTGAAATTCCGGAGAAGAGGTTTATCTTTATCACTTATTTCGCATCCCAATGTCACAAATGCACTTCCTCTATTCGAACCACTATCAGAACTTTCGATCATAACACCAATATTTGGTTGCCTTTGTACGAATCTATTCCAGCATGTCATCACAAAATTCATACTCTCGTTCATTTATAAAATGCTTCAGAATATCTAAAACCTTCACTAGGACAAGTGAAGCATCTTGAGACACAATATTTTGGGGATAGCATCGGGATGCACCATTGCCTAATGTAAACAAAAACATAAAAACTAAGAAACATCCATAACAAGAAAAAAGATTGCTGGTAAATCAGCACAAACATCTTTCGAAAATGTATCTCCAAACAAGTTCATAGAAATTACGGAATTACACTTTCGGTAAAAGGGTGACCTTTTCTTGTTTCAAAACCATATTAATGTGAGGAATGAGGGTTCAAATGATTGAACTTTATCTTAAATTCCACTTCCTTTAGCTTCTTTTGATTTGATGAAACACAAGAATGGAGATTTGGAGTGAAAAACTTGATTGAGAATGGAAGGATTTTTGGAGAGGATTTAAGGAAAATATGGAAAATGAAGTTGATCATGCAGATTTCTGCTTTTAGCAATTTCACTTTTGATTTTTCAGAGATTCATCTCCAGAATAATTTGACATGCAAAAATGACAAGATTCCAGTTTCCCGACAATTTTACCGGAGTTACATCTCCAGAATTATTCTTATAATGGTTCTGAAGTAATTTATTGTATCACATTTCCGGAGATATATCTCTAGAATATTTTGTAATTTGACTCTAGGGTGGCACCAAATTTATTCGCTTTTGTATGATGTAAATGGTGTGTCTGAAAATATATTTTCGGAAATTGATGGGCAATTTCGGGTTATTAAATGATTCTTTTGAATTATATAGGATGTAATAAGAAATTCCCTAACAAATTCATAGTCATAGGGATACTTACACAATGTTTGGCACAAAGTTTTGTTACGAGCCTGATGCACTAGATCCCAAGTTTGTTATTGGATTAGGGTATACAATTCCTTGCTCATGACATCACCCTGTGCACTTGTTTGGAGTGTGATGCCATCTAGGGTGGGAATAGGTTGGGCTGAATTATGACCTGCTAAAAAAATTCAAAATCTATTTAATAGACTAACAAATTAAAAGATCAATAAGACAAAAAGTTTGTTTTCATTGACTCATTCGAGGTTACATATTGTTCTTGTAGAATACTTTTGATTACCTCCTGGAAGAAGATTCTGGCGAGGTCACACAGGAGTTTGTGAGTGTTTAACTTTAGGGATTTGAGCAATTCAAGTGGTGCAAGCTCAAGATAGAATGCGTCTTGCTTATCCCTCAGTCGTCCTATTTATAGCTGCTGGAGCAATAGTTATCATCATAAATGGAGGAACCTTGGATTCCCTCCATAATGAGTGAACTTCAATAACCTCCACCGCCTGGAAATTAAAGGACTGTAACTCCGATAACGGTAGAGTCCTTCATGTATAGATGGCAGTTACGACCTACTATGGTAAAACGGTTATGAGTCTATTCGCGATAACGCCTGCCAACCTGTAGAATCCGTTCTGGTCAGGCTAAGGTCCCTGCCTGAGTTGGAGATTTGATCCGGTTTGTGCCTTACTGTCGTGTTGGGCTGATAGCTTCTTAAGATTAGCTCTAACTCTTGCCTTGCACCTACTTCCTCCTTCAGGTTCTGGCTTCCCTGACCGGCCTAAACATTTTCAAACATGTACAAGCCTCCCGATCTAGAATTCCATAGGGATGAATAGTTCGATCGATCCAGAGTTCATTTGGGTCGGTCTGGCAAGTCGATTCTCATGTCCATCCAACGGCTTAGAAAAGATCTGTCCATGTGTGTGTGTTAGGATATCTCCCTTACTAATTACTGCATTTAATTTTTCAAATGCGCCAGTAATAATGAATATTTATGGGTAACATAAACCTACTTTATTAATCCTTTAATCCTAATTTTTAAAATTATTCAAAACGCTTGCCCTTCCTTTCTCCCTCTTTTTGCGATTTTCAAGCATTTCTACTCAAAGCTTGCTCAGAAGTGATTTCCCTTCGTTCTAGCTTTCTTCATCAGGTAATTTTTCTCTCTCTCTCTCTCTCTCTCTCTCTCTCTCTCTCTCTCTCTCTCTATTTCCTTTTATACTTTTGCTTTTCCTTTCACCATGGTTATCAGTAGAGAATGTGCTGAGTCGGGGAATTTTAATGTTCCCTAAACCGCTGAAGAGAGAAAGACTCTCTGAAAGCAATATATGGATTCATGTAAGGGTCATATAAGTCGAGTTGAATTCAACCAAATCATTCACGAGGTGTACGGTGACCTCTATGAATCTTTTAGCGACACCGACTCGGAATCTGGTCGTCAGGTTCGGTAGAGGTTCTTAGGGAAATGAGAGGATCTTTTATTGACGCATAAGTATTGAAGTATAACAGTAGCTCGGTGGATCATGACGATATAGAGAAGCTTTCTTCTAAAAGGAGTATCTCCTCTACTAGGAGTGAGGAGGACGTGATTTTGGACGTGTGTGAGAAAGGTGAAACCATGTGTTTTTCTCGTCCACAAGGTGTTGGCAACAAATCCTTTTATTTTTATCTGAACCTTTTAGACAATTTCCAAATTCAGTTCCCTTTTACTGATTTTGAAGCTGACCTGCTAACCGCCATGAATATTTCCTCAGTCCAGATCAGACCTAATGGATGGGGCTTTATAAAAGATTTTGAGTTTATATGTGAGGCTTTGCTCATCGATCTTACTCTAGGCATCTTCTTCTCTCTCTTTGAGTTAAAGGGAGTTGACAAATGAAGTTGGGTAAGTATCAACGAGTTCTCGGACATGAATTTTCTCCGAGCCAATACTTCCAACTGCAAGGATTTCAAGAACCGGTTCGTTCAATTAAGAGGGGGGAGTGAGTTCTCGGAAGTGTTATACAACTCTAATGGAAGTCGGCGCTTCCCTTTTTATTGGACCGAGAATCCGGCCCTCATTCTTGGCTACGACTATAACAAGCTAAGTGTCGATGAGATTCAAGCTCTTTCCTTCTTAAATGCCTTCTCCGTGATGAAAACCAAAGATATTATGGAGAAACCCTGCGAGCCTGCGGTGGTCTAATTATTAGGCCTAGATGATCCACCTCTCTCAGGATGTCCGGCCTCCTAGAGTTGAAGGGTGTAAAAGGCTGCTCTCTCCCTCTCCGAGGCCTCCGGCTTCGTTCCCGTGTATCCTGTTGTTGCGCATAGATTTGTTTTTTCTTCCGAAGTGCGTTCCTATCCGATTTATGGTGAAGACTCTTTGGGATGCATGGGTGGTACTCTTCCCTGCTGCTTTCTTCCTCCAGGACGCTGTAGTAGAAGAGGTCTATTGTTTTCTTTGTGCCAGTCTTTGGTTTTTGAACCGACGGCCCTTTCAAATCACCAACCCGAATATTGTCTCAGGGAGCCCCCGTGTTACGAATGGGTCTTTTGTCGAAGCAGGCTCGGTATTCTCGAGCGTGTCCGATCAGCCCCGAGCAGTTATTGGGCGAATTGTTGATAGAGGTTTCTCAATGTTTGCTCACTGGAAAGAACTGGATCATCTTCCAAACCAAGTCGGGGTATCCTAGGATGAAATCCTTAGGGAGACCATGTACCAGACTAATGCTTCACCTTTGAAAGTTCCTAGCATTAGTACGCACTTAAGAGTATTTGTAGCCCCGAGTGTGGCGACTTGATCATCGATTTCCCTGATGTGCTGTCCAAAATCGGTCATGCCATCGAAAGCGGGTAAGGGAGGAAGTTGCAGAAAAAAGTGAAGAATAGATAGCCTACCAACGGAGCATCTCTGGTCAGGGATGAAAAAGGAGTTGAATATGATGAAAAAGAATTCTAGAGATATGGTTTGAAATACAGGTAATGATTCTGATCCATGGGACGTAAACCTCTTCTTCCTCCTCTTATTCTTCCTCTTCTTTTTTCGTATTTCCTGTTGTGCAGAGATGATGGGGATTGTTCTTGTGCTCTGCTTTTGTAATGTTGTTCTTGTCGCATATTCATTGTTGTGTGTACTGAGAGTGAGAGAATGAGAGAACTCAGGGAGAGTGTTTGTTGAATAGGTTGAAAGTGTGTGAAGGTTTAGAAACGAAGTGAGAGCTTGTGTGTGATTGAGAGAGAATGGAGACTAATGGAGTGAGGTTGAAGATGTTGAATATTGCGTGTGTGAATGATGATTGAGGATGAAGAATGGATGAGTGAAAGTGGTGTGGAGAAGATGATGATGAAGATGAAGAATGGATGAGAGATGGTGAATGGTGGTGATGAGTCTGTTATATAGGTTGCTGAGAGGTGAAAAACAGTTGCAATGTTATGAAGTTATCAAGGCCCAAAAGAAATAAAAAGAGATCAGTACTGCTGAAAGATTTTATATTAGGATAAGGGATGCAATTAGCAATATTTCTATTAATGTTATTTTAGTTCAGTTAGTATTTTGGCCCATGGCCCAAGTAGTGGTTATAACCCTACTATATATTATGTAGCATGTCTTAATTAATGAGCTAAGAAGAAAAGTTTGTTTTATTTTATTGTCTCTTTATGCAACTTTAGATCTAGGTTACCAACACAAAGCTATCATTGGTGCTTCCATTGATCCTTCTCTAAACCTCCCATGGCACCTCCAAAACCACCCAACCCATCTTCTAAGGAGATCTTGGAAGAAGCTTTACAAATCTCTACATTAAACCTCAACAATGCCTTGGCCAAAAATCAAGAGCATTTGGAAGGAAGAATTGCTCATATGTCCGATGTGTTCTCCCAAAAGGTTGCTGAAATTCATTTAAGGCTGGATCAAGAAAAAAACGTGGAAGAGGATAGGTTTGAGGCTGTCATGACTACCCTTCACAAAGCCCTTCGACGTGATTCTCCATCTCAAACAGCGGCGGCTTCCACACATATAGCCAGCACTTCAGGTACCAACCCATCTTCTTCCTCCATTTCTTTTGGCTCACCCCCATTCACTCATGTATTTACCCCTTCCAACTCCCCATTAAGAACCACCCCCACATCCTCCACGCGAACATACACACAGCCACCACAAATCAGCACCCAACAAGTTTTTCCCTCTACTCCCTCATCCACCCAAGCTGCTATTCCCATTCCAAACACCCTAACAGCCTCACTACCACCCATTCCAACCATCCTCACACACACTCAGCCACCACAGGTTAGCACCCACTCTATCTACACTATTCCCGCTGGATTTGCCACAGTCACCCAACCAAACCCTTTACCACCTTATCCACACTATGTACACTCACAACATATGATTTCCCCAACTAACAATTTTAATACCCATTTTCCCCAACCGGATCTATTCCAAACACCCCAACACATTCCACCCTTACCCCCCTTACGAACTCCAAAATTAGAGTTGCCTTTATTCGATGGTAGTAACCCATTGGAATGGTTATTCCAAGCTGAACAATTTTTTGGATTTTATAATCTACCCCCAGAAAATCGTTTATCTCTTACTTCATTTTATATGAAAGGGGATGCTCTAGGATGGTTTAAATGGATGTACCAGAATCACTTATTAACATATTGGGGTTCATTTACAAGAGCTTTAGAATTGAGGTTCGGCCCATCCACATTCGAGAACCATCAAGCTGAATTGTTTAAGTTAAAACAGATTGGATCAGTTATGGAATACCAAACGAAATTTGAGCAGCTAGGCAATAAGGTTTTTGGATTTCCGGCAGAAGCAATACTTAATTGTTTTATTTCTGGTTTACAGCAGGATATTCAGCATGAATTGGCTATTCATAAACCCACCTCTATTTCCCAAGCTATTGGGCTGGCCAAACTAATTGAAGCTAAACTTAAAGAAAACAAATCCAGAAGTTCAAAACCTTTTTCATCATCCTTCCAAAAACCGAACCCTTTTAACCCAAACGCTCCGAATTTCAAACCCCCAATTTCTACAGCCACCACCTCAGTTCCAAAAAACCCCCCAACTTCCCAACCCAAAATCCCCATTCGGAAACTAACTCAGGCCCAACTTCAAGAACGCCGTGCTCAAGGCCTTTGTTTTAATTGTGATGAAAAGTTTTTTACCGGTCATAAATGTGCAACTAGCAGATTTCTTATACTGGTGGGTGAGGAAGATATAAATACTGATTTCCTAGAGGAGGAAGAACAAACAGAAGTTGCAATTGACCCAACCTTAATTGATACTTATTTTCAACTTTCACCCCAAGCGGTCACAGGCCAATTTGCTCCCCAAACACTCAAATTTCAAGGGTCAATAGCAGGCCTTCCGGTTATGGTCCTTGTGGACACAGGCAGCACGCATAATATTATGCAACCAAGAATCGCTCGACACCTAAACCTCAAAACCACACCTATCAATCATTTTTCGGCAATGGTGGGAAATGGATCGCATTTGCAATGTGAAGGCACATGTGATAATGTGGAGATAATGTTGCAAAATAAGCCTTTTACACTTCCTTTTTATCTATTGCCAATTGAAGGGGCAGATGTAGTGTTAGGCATGGCTTGGCTAAGAACCTTAGGACCCATTCAAGCTGATTTTTCAATTCCCTCACTAACCTTCCAACACCTCACAAAATCCATCACTTTGACCGGCGATCCAAAATCTACCCCAACCCTCACCTCGTTTCATCAATTAAAGCAATTAATCCACACTGATGCAGTGGCGTCATTTCATTTATTACTCATGGAACCTTTGAAAAATACACCACAAGAGCTACCCCCCAACAAAAGCACTACAGAACCTGACATTCTTCCACCACCACTTACCAAGTTACTTACCAAATTTCAAATGATTTTCCAACCACCAACAAGCCTCCCCCCCAAAGAACCCATGACCACCATATTAACCTATTACCAAACACAGCTCCCATCAATGTTAAACCTTACCGCTACCCACACTCAAAAAAAGACGCTATGTCAACTCTAATCCAGCAAATGATTGAAGATGAAACGATTATTCCTAGCACTAGCCCTTTTTCCTCCCCTGTCCTACTTGTAAAAAAAAAGATGGAACCTGGCGTTTTTGCGTTGATTATCGCGCACTAAATGCTGTTACTATTAAAGACAGATATCCCATCCCAACTATTGATGAACTCTTAGATGAGTTAGGATCAGCTACCATTTTCACTAAGATAGATTTGTGTTCCGGTTACCACCAGATCAGAGTTGCATCGAAAGACACATATAAAACAGCTTTTCGCACCTTTGATGGGCATTATGAATTCCTAGTGATGCCATTTGGTTTAACTAACGGCCCTTCTACTTTTCAGGCAGCGATGAACGACCTATTACGACCGTATCTAAGACGTTTCGTTTTAGTGTTCTTTGACGATATTTTAATATACAGTTCCAGTTTTAGTGAACATCTTGAACATTTGCAGGTGGTGTTTCGGTTATTAAAGGAAAATTTTTTCTTTGTGAAATTATCTAAGTGTGTGTTTGCAGCTAAGCAGATTGATTTCCTAGGACATGTAATTTCAGCAAGTGGGGTTGCACCTGATGCAGAGAAAGTAACAGCTATACTAAATTGGCCACAGCCACGTTCACTCTCGGCACTCCGTGGTTTTCTGGGCCTCACTGGATTCTATCGACGTTTTGTTCAGAAATACGCCACTCTCGCCGCTCCTCTCACCGATTTGTTACGTTCCACTAAATTCTCGTGGAGTACAGATGCTGATAGAGCTTTTACAAATCTAAAACAAAAAATGACCGACATGCCGGTTTTAGCTCTACCAGATTTTACAAAACAATTTAATATTGACACAGATGCCTCTGGAGTTGCTATTGGTGCCGTGTTGTATCAGGATAGTCACCCCATTGCTTTCTTCAGTAAGAAGATGTGTCCTCGTATGCAGGCGGCTTCTGTCTATGTTCGTGAGATGTTTGCAATAACAGAATCTGTAAAAAAATGGCGTCAGTACCTGATTGGTAACAAGTTCCACATTTTTACAGTTCACAAGAGCCTACGTGATTTATTACTACAAAGAATTCAAACTCCAGAACAGCAAAGGTGGACTGCAAAACTACAAGGATTTGATTTCGAGATTTCTTACAAACCTGGGAAATCGAACGTTGTGGCAGATGCGTTGAGTCGAAAATTTGAAAAACAAGAACCATTGCTGCTTGCCTTATCTTCACCCATGCCAGATCTGTTCTCCACCTTGAGACAATTTTATCACACGGATGCAGTCGGTCAGAAATTGCTCGAGTTAGCTATTCAAAACACAGCAGACTATTCAACCTCACAAGGATTACTCTATTACAAGGGCAGAGTGTTCATACCTGACCTTGATAGGCTACGACTTAGCATTCTGCAGGAATATCATCAAACACCGGAAGGGGGCCATTCCGGAGTGAAAGCCACATTAGCTCGCTTGCGTTCGTCGTTCTGCTGGCCAGGGGTGTACCTTGCAGTCAAGGAAATGGTTAAACAGTGTTCCCAGTGTCAATACAACAAATACGAAACACAGAAGAAAAAGGGATTGCTTCAGCCTCTACCAATTCCAAACAGAGTATGGGAAGACATAACCATGGACTTTATTACAAACTTACCTAACTCGTATGGCCACACCGTTGTTTGGGTCCTTTGTGATCGTTTGAGCAAGTTTGTACACTTCATTGCGCTGCCAACACACTTCACTGCTAAAGATCTGGCCGCCCGATTTACAGTTGAAATCTTTCGCCTACATGGGGTACCCAGATCCATTGTATCAGACCGTGATCCTCTCTTTTTGAGTAACTTTTGGAAGCACTTTTTCAAACAACAAGGAACTCACCTGAAATATAGTACAGCTTATCACCCAGAGACAGATGGACAAACAGAAGTTGTGAATAGATCGTTAGAGACATACTTACGTTGCTTAGCGGGAGATCACCCAAAAAAGTGGCATCAGTTCCTGCACTTGGCTGAATATTGGTATAACACGTCATTTCACTCAGCGATTAACATGACACCCTTCAAAGCTCTGTATGGCCGGGATCCTCCACAATTGTTAGACTACGTCAGCGACTCGACCAAGGAGGTAACGTTAGACTCCCTTCTACAACAATAACAACAAGTCATCACAGAGTTAAAACAACATCTTCAACGAAGCAGGCTAGTCATGGAAAAACAAGCAAATCTCAAACGAAGGCACGTTACCTTTCAGGAAGGGGATCTGGTGTTATTGAAGCTTCAGCCTTATAGACAAGTCACGGTGTCACGGAGAGAGTCTCAAAAGTTGGCTAAGCGTTTTTTTGGCCCCTATCGGATCATCAAGAGAGTTGGGAACGTCGATTATCTTTTAGATTTACCGTCATCCTCACGAACACACCCTGCGGTACACGTTTCATTGTTGAAAGCCTTCCATGGACCACCCCAAAGCACTTCTCACACTCGTCCTCCGCCACTGCATGTTAAAACAAACAACACAAATGGGACCACGGATCAGTTACACAGTAGTGGAAAAACAGTTTCAGGAAGCATTCGAAACGAAGAGACTCTTACCGATCTGACTGCAAGTTCTAAGAAAGAGGGAGCGAATGGAGTTTCCACGGTGGATCTCAGAAGCGGAAGGGAAAAGTTGCTAGATTTTTCTGAGTTGGGAAAGAAAACTAAAGAAGGAGTTGGGAAGAACACCGAAAGAAAGAGAGGAAGTTGTTTGTCACAAGGTTATGAAGTACCGTTTTATGTTCCTAACTCTGGCTTAATGGACCAAATGGACATAGGGGTAAGTACAAAAACAGCTGGATGCTTGGACCGTTTTGCCCCCACCAAATCCAACGGGCAGATTGTGTCTGCCACAAAGTCTCTGCACGGGTCTCCATACACGCTTTCCCCATGTCCCACTGCCCAAGACAAGTTCTTATCTCCTAAGGGCCAATCAGAAACCACCGTCCAGATTTCCCATTATCCTCACACGATTTCTTATCCTTTTTCCACTCTTCCTCACGTGGCTGTTTCTCCTCCACTCCCACGCATTGCTGGACCCTCAATTTCGAATTCTGGCCCACCGAATCGACCTCCTCAATCCAGCCCAAGTCCCTTGAACCTTGAGGACAAGGATCTTTATGGGCCAGGGAGTAATGTTATGAAGTTATCAAGGCCCAAAAGAAATAAAAAGAGATCAGTACTGCTGAAAGATTTTATATTAGGATAAGGGATGCAATTAGCAATATTTCTATTAATGTTATTTTAGTTCAGTTAGTATTTTGGCCCATGGCCCAAGTAGTGGTTATAACCCTACTATATATTATGTAGCATGTCTTCATTAATGAGCTAAGAAGAAAAGTTTGTTTTATTTTATTGTCTCTTTATGCAACTTTAGATCTAGGTTACCAACACAAAGCTATCATGCAACTTGAGAGCTTTTTGGCTGTTAGATTGAGAAATGAGTTAGAGGGGATCAATGGTGAGGATTGGAGATTAGAGAGTTAGTTGAGAGGATTTTGAATCTGTTAGTTATTTAGGACTTTGTTTTCTGTAAAGAGTTGTTAGAACTGTTAGGGATCAGTTAGCTACAGTGAATGTCAGTTAGGTGTTCTGTTAGTGTTTCAATTTAGAATTATGATGTGTGATATGGATCTTGTTAGGAGTTAGCGAGTTTGTTAGAAATGTTAGTTAGGTTGTGAACAAGTTAGTTATGAGAGTTTATCCTAGGTTATTAAGCGTGTCAATTGTTAAAGTTAACAGTTAGGGGGTTGTCAGAAGTTAATCTAATGGGAATTGTTAGTTGAGATTGGTTTAACAGTTGGTTATGGTTAGTGAAGGGTTTGATGTTAGTTAAGTTGTTAACAGTTAGTTGCAGGTTTGGGACATTTAGAAATATTCAGTGTGCATTAGTTTTCAGTTTGTTATGAGTTTACTTAAGGGACTAAGGTATGTGTATGGTTAATTCTTTATATGTAAGAGGCTCAATGTGTGATGATGCCATAGTGTTGTACATGATGAATGGGCAATGTGTATGGCTCCTACGTACATGAACACGTTGACCCTTAGATGTATGTTGTTGTTATGGGGTTTCATGAGCCATAATGTATGAATGTGGACATAATGTTGAAATGCCATATTACATTAGTTTCTTGAAGCATGTATGGTAGGAATCTGTTTGGGACTAGTATTGTGTATAGTAGCTTTATGGTTGTATGCATAGCATTGTATAGACTGTATGTATGGATGTATGACTTGTGCATTGGTTTGTGTAGGTTTCATTGAATGTTAATGTACATGGTTGTATAGTATGGACTTGTTTTAACAATTCAGAATTTTGTACTGGTTTATGTCATGACTATATTGGAGTGTTTGAGGTGAATTGGCTAGTGATGAATTGTGTGTGTATGGGGCTGTTTGTGTTTATGTATTTTGGCTGAATTAGTTTTGTGGCTGCATGGCATAGTTATTGAGGTTATGATATGTAGTAATGAGCTTATATGGACTACAATGACTTGTAGGTTTAAAGAATTTGAAACAGTTTGGTTTAGGCATGAATACAAATTGATGTATATGGATGCTGAATGAATGCATGCCTATTTGGAATTGCCTCAAAGTTGTATTAATGTTACATGGTTGTTTGAATTATGGATGGTCTTTTCCTTTTTTCTTTTTTTATTTGAGCTGAAGTGGTGATGAATGATCTGTTCTTGATATTTGCATTGCCTTTGAAATCGGATTGGTTTCGATTTGAAGTATAACATGTTAGGTTTTGCATTGAGCTTTTTGTGTTGAACTGACCAGTCATGACTACTTTGATGATGTTGGCTTTGATATGTGTTTGTACATGTTTTGAAAATGTTGCAAGGGAGCTCAAGTGTTTGTACATGAAGGAAGTATTTAAATGGAATTGAAGTGGAAGCTAGATGGAAGAATGGAGAAGATGAAGAGAAAATGACTTGAAAATTTGGAGATATAGGTCTAGGAGGGTCTTTTAGGAAGTCAATGGTGTAACACCCTTCTAAACCCCCGCGGCAATTAACAATTAAATCAGAGTACATGCAACCAAGGGTGCCACAATTGATAAGTAAATAAACAATTATCTGTCACTGTCATGCATTTACTAGGGAATAATCCTTCATAATTCATCAATCTCATGTTTACACGGCGGAATAAATTATCAAATAGCAATCCATCATCAAATACCACCAATCCTCAAAATTAATTCAAAACAAACAAAGTTATTAAATCAAGAGTGAAGACCCATTTTGGTCCCTCACAAATATTACACGAGTCAAATTAGTCCCTCACAAAAAAATTGACCCAACTTAATCCCTTACAAAATTTAACCGGATCATATTAGTCCTTCTGCTAATATTTTTCTCAAATCGGTTATTTTCTAGTTTTAAACCGTGACTGGACTGCCACGTTGGATTTTATTTATTTTTCATTTTTTAAATACTAAATTGATTTTTATTTTTAATTTCATTTTTAAACAATTATAAATTAATAATATAAAAAAGCCAAAATTGTTTCTTATAAGGAGTTGAACTCAGGCCCACGTGGTTAATCTTAAACAATTCTAAATTTAAAATAAAAAATACAAAATTTGTATCAATATGGTCTCGAACCTAAGTCTCTTCAGATTAAATGACAGTCAATTTAATACAATAGAAATTGATTTGTCTATTTGTAAATGATAGTCACTTTACTAACAATAGAAATTGATTTGTCTAGTTGTTATTGATAGTCACTTTACTAACCGTAGAAATTGATTTGTCTAGTTATAAATGATAATCACTTTATTAACAATAGAAATTGATTTATCTAGTTGTAAATGATACTCACTTTACTAACAATAGAAATTGATTTGTCTTGCTGTAAATAATAGTTGCTTTACTAACAATAGAAATTGATTTTTCTAGTTGTAAATGATAGTCATTTTATTAACGATAGAAATTGATTTGTCTAGTTGTAAAGTGAAAATCATTTAACTTAAAGGGACTTAGATTTGAGTCCTCATCGGTAAAAATTTATGTATAGAATTTGTTAATATTAGTAGAAATCATGGAAATTACTTGTTTAAAAATTACTCTATAAGAAATAATTTTGGCTTTTTAGATATTATTCATTGATAACTGTTTAAAAATGAAATTAAAAATAAAAATTAATTTAGTAATTAAAAAAAATCTAACGTGTCAGTCCAGTCACGGTTTAGAAGTATGAAAAGAACCGGTTTAGAAGTAGAAAAACCGATTTGAGAAAAATATTAGCAGAAGGACTAATATGATCCGTTTAAATTTTGTAAGGGATTAAGTTGGGTCAATTTTTTTTCTGAGGGACTAATTTGACTCGTGTAATATTTGTGAGGGACCAAAATGGGTCTTCACTCTTAAATCAATTTCAAAAACATAACGTTCCCAAATGTTACATCTATCAGAGCATGACACCTGACGCTAACTAAACAAAGACTCATGAGCTAATCCTCACCAAGTCGAAGCCGCTATCCTCAATCTGAAAAATATAGTGTAAGGGTGAGTCTCATTGCAATTAACAGATATTATTGCATCTTAAATAATAACACGTCATAGTTATATTAATCACTCAATTGTATTATATTTCAGACAACTTCACAAATACACAACCAACACATCATCACTTCATAACACTGAAACACATTCAATCATGTTATGAAAATCATGCATATGAATGAACTAACACAATGCATGTGGTACCAAACATCATCAATGGGAATAGCCCACCGATCGATCCAACATCTTCAAGATACCGCCCTGCTAGCACAAATTCCACACAATGGGAATTATGCCCTTCACTGAATCCTCTCTTCATCAGGATTCAGCCCTCAACAAATGATTATGAATGAATGCAACATATATAACGTACTTATACCATCATCATCATCATCACCATCATCAAGTATGTTTAAATATATATTAGCATCATTCAAATATCATCCTATTATCATCATCATACAATTCATAAGTCATCACACGAATATTACTTCAAACATAGCATGTAATTAACATATCTCATCACATATATGTATAATACATCATTCGTCAAGAAATAAATCATGTTTCAAAATAATTCGAGTTACACCTCATTTCATCATTTATACACATAGGTATCTCATGAGGTTCACTGTATTCGAAACGGCACTAAAAACAGACCAACGGTTCAAAAGATACGTCATTTTCAAGTTTGGACAATTTTCTACACAGCAAGGTCCGCTTAGCGGACCACTAGCAGGCAGAAGCGAACTTCCTTCAGACCTCCGCTTAGCGGACCACTAGCAACCCTGAACAAAAGCTAGCTAGGTCAGGTCCTCCGCTTAGCGGACCTGCGATTTTACAATTCTCAGGTCTGCGACAGACCCTGCGATTCCACACATTTTGAGTCCAAAATCGATTCTAAACATCATATACAGCCAAATAATCATCAATTGCATCATCATACATCTTTATACATCAAAACAACACATTATTAACCAATAATCTATGCAATTCATCAATTATAACCTCTCTAAACCTAACATATAATCCAATTGACCCAAACGACATCCTTAATCAATATTATCATCTAAGAATGCGATAATAGATGCTAACCGGAGAGTCCCCCCTTACCTTAGCCAAGTTCTTGATTGGTCTCTCCCTCTTCCATTCCTCTTTACGTTCTTCGTGTTCCAAACCTTCAGCTCTTCTTTCACGTTCTTTTCTTTCTTTCCCAATTCCTTATTATTTTATGAAAAATAATATTTTAATTTAGTAAAGGGCTTTACTACACAACATCCCCTTGCTTACTAACTTCTCACATGGCCCAATGCTATAAACCATTCTTTTTCCAATTATTTTCGTAAAACTCATAATAATTCTAATTATTAATTCAATTTCCAAATTAAATTAAAATTAAAATATTACGGGTGTTACAACTCTCCCCCACTAAAAGAGTTTTCATCCTCGAAAACGCACCTCAGGTAAAAAGTTCCGGATAGGAATCCTTCATCTGACTTTCAAGTTCCCAAGTAACATTCCCATCAGCTGGTCCTCCCCAAGCCACTCTGACCAAAGCTATCTCTTTACCACGTAACTGCTTCAGCTTTCGATCTTCAATCCTCACAGGTAAAGCCTCAATTGTTAAGTTATCTTTCACCCAAACATCATCTATCTGGATCACATGAGATGGATCCGCGACGTATTTCCTCAACTGAGACACATGAAATACATCATGCAAATTCGCAAGCATCGGCGGCAAAGCAATACGATAGGCCACTTCCCCTACTCTTTCGAAATTTGGAATGGACCAACGAAACGCGGTGTCAACTTATTTGACTTCAACGCCCGACCAATACCTATCATAGGAGTAACTCTCATAAACACATGGTCTCCCTCTTGAAAATCAAGCGTTTTCCTCCTCTTGTCGTGATAACTTTTCTGACGGCTTTGAGAAGCTTTCATCTTCTCCTGAATCATTTTAATCTTTTCCGTAGTTTGTTGTACAATCTCTGGCCCGATCACAGCACTTTCACCATATTCGTACCAACACAACGGCGTCCTACATCTCCTTCCATACAAAGCCTCAAACGGAGCCATACCAATGCTCGAGTGAAAACTGTTATTGTAGGTAAACTCAATCAAATGCAGATAACTATCCAAAGCACCTCCTTTTTCTAGCACACAAGCACGCAACAAATCCTCCAACGATTGAATCATCCTCTCAGTCTGTCCATCCGTCAGCGGATGATAAGCAGAACTCAATCTCAGCTTAGTACCCAAAGCCTTCTGCAAACCATCCCAGAACTTAGACGTAAATCTCGGATCTTTGTCAGACACGATACTCGAAGGAATACCATGTAGACTAACTATCTTCTAAATATACAATTGAGCCAACTTCTCCATCGGGTAGTCCATTCTCACAGGTATAAAATGTGTCAACTTCGTCAACCTGTCCACAACAACCCAGATAGCCTCACAATTCTAACAGTCCTCGGCAAACCCGAAACAAAATCCATTGATATGCTATCCCACATCCATTCAGGAATAAACATCGGCTGCATAAACCCGGATGGCTTCTGATGCTCAATTTTTGACTTCAGACACGTCAAACAAGAGTACACAAACTCAGCAATTTCTTTCTTCATTCCAGACCACCAAAACAGCTTTTTCAAATCATGATACATCTTGGTAGCACAAGGATGAATACTTAATCCACTACGGTGTCCTTCTTCCAGGATACTCTTTCGAAGCGCAACAACATCAGGAACACAAACTCGATCGCCAAACCTCAATATACCATTCTCGTCGATTCTGAATTCACTGCCTTTACCTTGGTTAATTAAAGTCATGTTATCAATCAACTCAACATCAGTTTTCTGACCTTCTCTAATCTCTTCAAGAATACCACTAGTCAGCTTTAGCATACCCAATTTAACACTATTAGGAGTATCTTCACACACCTAACTCAAGTCTCTGAATTGTTCAATCAAATCCAATTCCTTCACCATTAGCATAGACATGTGCAAAGACTTCCTACTCAACGCATCAACAAAAACATTTGCCTTACCAGGATGGTAATTCAAACCAAAATCATAATCCTTGAGAAATTCCAACCACCTCCTCTGTCTCATATTAAGCTCTTTCTGATCAAAGAGATACTTCAGGCTCTTATGATCACTGAACACTTCGAATCTCGAACCATACAAGTAATGTCGCCACAACTTCAAAACGAAGACTACAGCTGCTAACTCTAAATCATGAGTCGGATAATTCCTTTGATGCACTTTCAGTTGTCTCGACGCATAAGCTACCACCTGCTGATTTTGCATCAATACACCACCTAAACCCGTCAGTGATGCGTCACAATAAACCACAAACGATTCTGTCGGATTCGGCAAAATCAAGATAGGAGCACTAGTCAACCTCCTCTTCAGCTCTTGGAATCCTTCTTCACATTTCGAATTCCAAATAAACGCTTGACTCTTTCTTTTCAACTTAGTTAACGGCAATGCTAACTTTGAAAATCCTTCAATGAACTCTGTAGTACCCTGCAAGACCAAGAAAACTACGAATCTATGACACTGATTTCGGAGCTTCCCACTGAGATACCGCTTCTATCTTTGTAGGATCAACAGCAATACCATTCTTAGAAATCACATGTCCAAGAAAACTAACTTCTTCCAACCAAAATTCACACTTCGACAACTTCGCATAAAGCTTCTTTTCTTTCAACAATTCCAACACAATTCTAAGATGATCCACATGCTCTTCCTTACTCTTAGAATATATCAGGATATCATCTATAAACACCACAACAAACTTATCGAGATAAGGATGGAAGATCCTATTCATATACTCCATAAAAATACCATGTGCATTAGTAACTCCAAACGGCATTACCGAATACTCGTAATGTCCATACCTCGTTCTAAAGGCAGTCTTCTGAATATCGTCATCTTTCACACGAATTTGGTGATACCCAGACCTCAGATCAATCTTACTAAATACACACGCTCCAGCCAGCTGATCCATCAAATCATCAATCCTCGGTAGTGGATACCGATTCTTGATAGTGTCATACCCCAAAATTTGCCCTCCTGATTTTATTTCTACGGGTTCATGCTTTGCATATTATTTGCGTAACTGTGCATTTATTCATGCATACGTTCATTTTACGCATTTTTTATTCCAGTGTATGATTTAATGGCTCTAGTTTTATTTCACTAATTATCGTGGTTTATGGGTTTAATATTTAATTCAATCTTAATTTAAATTGAATTTTAAATTAAAACTATTAAACCATTTTAATTCATTATACAAATGTTTTATCTTTTTAAATGTATTGTTTGTCTGCTCTTACTAATGTGTTTAGGTACAAAAAGAAGAAGCACAATCTTACCTCCAAGAAAGCCCATGACCTCAAGGGAAGCCTTAATTCCATTGCTTTATATTTTTTATTTTTATTTTTATGATTTTTATTAGTATTGATTTGAATTTTTTTATTCATTTTAAAATATTGAATAAATCATAAATAAATAAAAAGTGAAATATTTGGATTAAATTACAAATCATGTTAGAAGCCAATAGAATCTATTTTTATGAAAGAATCGTAGCTTGCTTGCTTTGTGTGATTGAGAACCAAAATGGAAAGAATTCATATGGAAGATTTCTAGCAAAGATTCACCATGTAAATATATGATTTGATTGGATTGTTCCAGGTTTTGTTAACCTAAAATCAAGGTCCTATAAGTACTAAGGGAATACAAGCAATTAGGGGACCGAATTCTGCCATCAAAGTCCTATTGGAGCTCTTAAAAATTCAAGAAAAAAGTGAGAGATCAATTCAAGATTGAAGGCTGGTTAAAGAGATTTTGTGGTTTCTAACACATTCCTGGAGCCTCCCTGTAGCGAATTGGATCATCACCCACACTCGAAGCACACCGAATCGCGCTAGCATAGTCACGGTTTGTGTCAATTTCTTTCGAATTCGTTCATACTCATATACGCATCATAAATAGCATATGAATATGTTTTCTGGATCGTGAACATGTTTGGAAGAGTTCTATATTATTTAATTTACGTGTGGTTACAGATAGAAACAAGTGCCATGTTTAGGGTTTCCAAGCTTTGAATTGGGAACTATGATTACAGGAAGAGTTAGCCCAAATTAAGGGCACCGTTGAACTCGGGACGCGATTTCCCACGAAACCATGTCTTTGTCTGGAATTTATTTGCAATATATTGTGATTTTGAGTTATGCAGGCTATGGCGACGTTTGATAACCGTGGCCGAAAGTGTTTCTGAAAGTTCCAACGAAGAAGATGACCTGCAACGCGCGTTTGCGAATTTTTAAACTTCTATCTAATATTTTTTTTTTATATATTAAGTTGCGCGCGCATATTGTTGATAACATTGGGAGATGGTGCGGTTGGCAATGGCGTCTGCATGTGAATGAACGAACCTGGGTTCGATTCCCAGGCTGCCATTAGTTTTTTTTTTCACTTATAAAACGTGCAGATTCAGTATGTATGGGGTGCACACCCTCACCATGGGCACTCAGCACTTCACCAATAGATGGATAGCATTCCAGATCTAAGGGCTCAGATTGGGCTCTCCATGGTGGACATTCAAGGATACGTGACACTGAATAAAAAGCTAAGTTTCTCTCTTTTTTTTTTTTTATTTTAGTTATTCAATACTAATCATATTTAATTGATAAAACTTCTTTTAATTTCTTTCTTTTTTTTTTCTTTCTTTTTTATATAAAATTATAATCATCTTATTTCTAATGCTAGTTATTTAATAATTAAATGATTATTTTCATTAAATTATTAATAATGTTTTTTATGATAATTGTTTGTTTTTAATTAAATTATTTAGGGTTAAAAAATCCAATCGAAACCTTTTTTACCAATTAATTAATTAGGTCGAAGATCAATAATTAATTAATTTAGTTTCGTTTATTCTGTTAATTTTATCGATTTCGTACCCTGATCAGGGTTTATGAAGATCAATCCGTACACTGAAAAAATATTTTCTTGTGTCCTTTTCAGGCCGAAGCTAAGTATTCTATTTAGTTATTAGGTTAAAGTCTATTTTATTTCCTTTTAAATCAGGATTTGTCTTGCCTACATTCACTTTTGCCTTTGCTTTGTCATTTTTCAGGGTTAACCCCGAAGCTTCCCGCCAACCATATCAGATCAAATTCGAAGCTAAGTGTCTATTTACTTTATTTATTTTTAAATTTCTTTATTCTTTATTTTTAGGGTTATAATGTTTGCCTCCGAACCGATAATGCACTCACCCTATTTCTGTTTGCCATTTTTCCGCCTTTTCAGGTTTGCCAAATGCCAAAGCTTCGCATAGTCGGTAACTCTAAACCCTAATTATTACTTATGTTAGACTTATTTGTTTATTATCCCGCTGGTTTCAATTCCCCTTTCCTCCGCTGGTTTCAATTTCCCTTTCCCCGTATTGTTTTAATTATACTTATATATTAGTTGTTGTGGTTAGTAATCCTAGGGAGTGACAACCCTGAACTGAATATAGAATCATTTAATTACAAGATAAATATCTGAATCTAATCACATGATTGGTGCACACACGCACACTTTTGGGGTAACCTCTCTGTTGCCTGTTGCCTTGTTGCCTGTTGCCTTGTTTTTGCAGAATAGCCAGTCCCTCGAATACGAGGATACCTCAGCCATGTTGCCTCGATTAAAGATCATGGTCCCTAATGATGCTGCCTTCGATATACATGATCTCGACCCTCGGAAGTTGCCTACGAAAAGGTTGAGGTATCCTCTGGCCGCCTACGAAAAGGCTATTCTGGTTCTTCCCTCAGACTACCTGCCTCCCTATGGCATGGGACAGTCTTATGGCGAACGAACTCTCGATGACCCTTCAACCTCCAAATGAAAGGCTGCCTGCCCTCTTATGGCAAGAATAGACCCTTTCACTCTGAAAGGCTAAAAGAACTTTTTTTTTAAACTATAAGGTAATTTGCCCTTAATTGCTTTGCCTTGCTCTAAAAGTTTTTTTCATATTCTTTCTCATAAATCTTCAAAAGGGCTACGCTCATTTACGAGCTAAAGTCCTTGTTCTTTTCTTCTACATTTCTGAAAACAAAGAGCAAAGCAATTAAGAGCCCATGGAAAACCATGGATGCAAAGGGTGCCTTACACCTTCCCCTTGCATAATTACCCACCGAACCCTATTTTATTTAAAAGGTTTTTCCTGTTCTTTTAGCCTTTCCGATTAAATTTGGATAAAATAAAAGTCGGTGGCGACTCTTGCTTACCGCAACATTTTCGATTATAAAAAGTCAGTTCTCCGTATTACAGATAGTAACCTTGTTCAATTGTCTGTAATCCATACACAGCCTCATCGAACTCTCTTTCTTCTTTACTAGCAACACAGACGCACCCCACAGAGAAACACTCGAACGAATGAATTTCTTCTCAAGCAATTCTTCCAATTGTTTCTTCAGTTCATCCAACTCATACGGCGACATACGATACGATGTCATCGACACTGGACTAGTTCCCGGAATCAAATCAATAGCAAATTTCACTTCTCTTTCTGGTGGCAATTTGTTCACATCTTTCGGAAAAACTTCTGGAAATTCACATACCACTGGTAGTTCACTACTTACAACTTTCTCCTTCAAGTCCATCATTGAAATTAACATGAACACTGTTGCACCATCTCTGATAGCCTCATTCACTTGTCTGGCAGTCATGTTTAGATAATCAACACTAACAGCTTCAGGAAACAACACCGTCTTCGAAAAACAGTTGATATGAACAAGGTTGAACTCTAACCAGTTCATCCCCAGGATTACATCAAGTTGTTTCAACAGAAGGCACACTTAGTCCATTCTGAATTTCCTACCAAAAATATCAACCGGATAATTCAAACAAGCAGATGAAGTAGTTACTGAACCCGAGGCAGGAGTGTCAATAACCATACTTCCATTAATATCACATATTTCTAATCCCAGCCTTTTAGCGCAATCCAACGAAATAAATGAATGCGTTGCTCCAGTATCAATAATTGCAGTTAAAGGTGTGCCATGGATGAAACACGTACCTTTAATCAATCGATCTTCCGGAGTAGTCTATGACCCAAACAAAGGAAAGACCTTCCCACCAGACTGATTCTTCTTTGGCTTAGGACACTGTGGGCTAATGTGACCTTCTTCACCACAGTTGTAGCAAGTCACAACCTTCTTCTTACAATCAGCTGCAACATGGCCCACTTTATCACACTTGAAACACTTCTTCTGATCAAGCTTGCAGTCATTCTTACGATGTCCAATTTCGCCACAGTTGTAGCACCTGACAAAAGCACTGGAGTCTCCCCCACTAGGCTTCCTCCAATCACCAATGTAATACGGTGAACTGACTTTTATAATCGAAAATGTTGCGGTAAAGCAAGAGTCGCCACCGACTTTTATTTTATCCAAATTAAATCAGAAAGACTAAAAGAACAAGAAAAACCTTTTAAATAAAAAAAACTGAGTTCGGGGGGTAATTATGCAAAGGGAAGGTGTAAGGCACCCTTTGCATCCATGGTTTTCCATGGGCTCTTAATTGCTTTGCTCTTTGCTTTCAGAAATGTAGAAGAAAAAGATGTGGACTTTAGCTCGTAAATGAGCGTAGCCATTTTTGAAGAATTATGAGAAAGAATATGAAAATTTTAGAGCAAGGCAAAGCAATTAGGGGCAATTACCTTAAAGTTTTGAAAATGAGATTCTTTTAGCCTTTCAGGATGAAAGGGTTTATCCATGCCATGAGAGGGCAGGAAGCCTTTCGTTTGGATGTAAACGGGTCATCGCATTATCGTTCGCCATAAGACTGACCCATGCCATAGAGAGGCAGGTAGTCTAAGGGAAGGATTAGAATAGCCTTTCGTTTAGGCAACCCGAGGATACCTCAACCTTTTCGTAGGCAACTTCCGAGGGTCGAGATCATTTTTTAGTGTACCGAAGGCAACATCATTAGGGACCATGATCTTTAATCGAGGCAACAGGGCTGAGGTATCCTCGTATTCGAGGGACTGACTATTCTGCAAAAACACAAGGCAACAGGCAACAAGCAATAGGCAACAGAGAGGTTACCAGAAAAGTGTGCGTGGGTGCAACAATCACGTGATCAGATTCGATTATATTATCTTGTAATTAGGTGATTCTAATTTGATTAACAGGCTTGCACTCCCTAGGATTACTAACCACACAATAATATGTAGAAGGGGAAAAAGAAACCAGCGGATCAATAGTGCAATAGGTCTAAACAAGTAATAATTAAAAAAAGTAAATCAGGGTTTTAGGGTTACCGACTATTGAGCTTTGACGGTTGGCAAATCCTGAAAATTGGAAAAGGGAGAAATAAACAGAAAGTAGTGAGTGTATTGCTAATTCAACGACAATTAAGGCTAACCCTAATTTGATGAAAGAAACAAAATAAAATAGAATGAATATTAAAATAAATATGAAATAGGACTTAGCTTTTGATTTGATCTGATATCAGCCTTTGATTTGATCTGATATGGTTGGCAGTCTCGGAGTTAACCGTGGCGCTGGGATCTGGTGCTGCTGTGCGTTGAATTGCAGATTCTGGTCCTTTAGATATGGA
This sequence comes from Vicia villosa, assembly GCF_029867415.1. NCBI lineage: Eukaryota > Viridiplantae > Streptophyta > Magnoliopsida > Fabales > Fabaceae > Vicia > Vicia villosa. The sequence goes on from NW_026705049.1 coordinate 869,361, forward strand.
ATTAGTGAGATCCAATAGAAGAGATTGAGGATGGATAGATGAACAGCTCGAATGTACCTCGCAATACCAGAAAATGTTAGGATAGATATGATAAGAAATATTAGTAAATAACCGAGCAATCATAAAAGACATCTAAAAAATAAATTCTAAAGAGAAAGTTAACTAAAATATTTTTGTTATTTAATGATATATTATGAAATTATAATAAAATAATAGTGAAGGGATTATAAAAATAGTTTATTAATAAATAAGTTAAAAAGCAAACATGGAGGTGTAGTAAAAGGAATTAAGCGCTGGCAGGGAAACATAGAGAGAAACGGATTGGATTGGTTTTGGAGTAGGCTCAAAATGTCTTTTTAAAACAAACAGTCAACACAAGAGGGAGGTGAATGGACCATGCGAGGTGTGCAAAATGGATTCGGATGGGCTTAAGTTCAGTATCCAGGCCCAAAGAAAATTATAGTAAATCTCCTAACCTAAAGGTGGACCGCCCCACTCTCTCTCAGCCTCCCTCACTTTCACATTTCTTCAACATTCTCTGTTCAACTCAACCTCACACTCAACTCTTAGTATGCTTTCAATCTCTCAATTATATATCTAATATTCCCGAAACTTAATCACAACAGCACATGAACAAAGGTTCAGAGTCACAAACTCACAACATTGCAAAGGGAAGAAGAACATATCGATCGGTGATGATGAGCGTCGGTTGTGTCGGTAGCGGTTCTGGATCGGTGCTGTACGGAAGCGATGTTGCGATTCGTTGTTGAATTTGGTCATGGTGTTGGAATGATTGTGCAGGTGAATGGCGCGGAAGGAGATTGTCGACGTGGAAATGGGGTTTCCGTATCGTTTGCGAAACTGTGTCGGCGTTGCAGTTGACTCGAATCTGATTTCGTTTTGACGCCCGCCTTATCTCAGCCTCCCTTTTATCATCAGTGCAACGATGCCGATGCCGTCTTTGAAGTGGCCGAAGTCATGATGATGATGATGTTCGAATTAACGAGACGATGCGTGACGCATCGAAGCTTGGATGAGAATAGCGACCTGGAACACATTTGATATAACAGCACAAACACAAAAGAGAGTTACCAGATTAATGGCGGTCAAATGTCTTTTTCTCTTTTCTGGCTTTTTGTTATGATAGTGTCGTTGTGATCGAAGGAGAATTCCGTATTGATGATTCGGTGCCGGTTTGAATGCGTGGAGCTTTTCCCATGAATTCTTTCATCTTGATTTCGCCTTCGCGTTGGTGATTGCGAATCGACGTGAGCATTTGCATTGAAGGAGGCTTGATGACTTATTGAATTTGACAATGAACCGTCGCCCTTGCGCGTTGAAGCCGATGCTGTTGTTGTTCTGATTGGTGTTTGGCGGAGAGGGTGAGATCGTCGGGAGGTCGAACCTGTTCAACTTTCTTCTCTCCTCCTTTTACTTTCGATTCCAGTTTTTTGTTGTTGCACGATTTGATATTGCTTTTGTTCCTCTGAGTTTGTGACGTTGAATTTCAGATTTGTGGTTTGAATGACGCGGTTTATTTTAGAAACTCATTTTCGTACGTATTGTCACGGTGATGGAGGTTTCGTATGTGTTGAAGGTTAAGCAAGTGGCATGACAGGGTTAGTAATGGTTTTGAAGGTTTCTGAAATAAGATGGTGATGATACGTACATGAAGGTGATGGTTAGCGTGGCTAGAATTTAGTTGTAGTTAACTGTTTGTGATGACATTGTATTTTGTTTCTAAAAAAAAAGGCACATGAAGGGATTGTAAGGAATAAGGGTTTGGAAGACTATGTACAGTGAATATAAAATTGGTCAAAGAGGTGTAGGTTAGAGAGGTCCTCCCCGAATAGGGTTAATTGTTGTTATATTTATAGAAGGAATTAGGTTAGAATAATATAATGGACTTGTACCAACTTGAGCCCAATGGACTTTTAGTGAATTGAAATGGATCTTATCCTTATTATTTGCACCTATAAAAAAAGAAATAATACAAATAACAATATAACAAATATGATTTACTAATTTTAATTCTAAATTGAATTAAGATTAAAATTGTAAACCAAAAAGGATTAGTGAATAGAAAAAATGTTATTAAATCATAAAGACGAACAAAAATGCGCAAAGATGAACATGTAACGTTTATTTTTATTTTCTAAATGAATGTTAATGCAAATGGAGCGAATGATTGTGAAGCGATAAGCCAAATAAAAAGGAGGGCAAATTTTGGGGTATGACAGCTGCCCCTGTTCAATCTTTTATATCTGAAGATGTAGATTGACATGTGTGCTTGTCGGAATCTGAAGGTAGAAGAGGATTGAACACTAGAATACCAAGAAATTTGCCCTTGCTGATGGTGAAGGGACTTTTTGGAGACGGGCTTGAAGATGCCGTCCAAGTGTTGGAAAAGATATATGAGACGGGCTTAAAGATGCCATCTGATATATGCCATATGGATGTTGGGAGTGTGAAGTGAATTGATTGTAGTGACTCTATTGTCATGAATGTTTTTGAATTGAATATCGGGAATAAATATGTGACTCTTTTGTCGTGATTCTATTATTGTGACTCGGTTGTCGTGATTCCATTATCATGACTCAGTTGTCGTGATTTCATTATCGTGACTCAGTTGTCGTGATTCCATTATCGTGACTCAGTTGTCGTGATTCCATTATCGTGACTCAGTTGTCGTGACTTCATTGTCGTGACTCAGTTGTCGTGACTTCGTTGTCGTGACTCAGTTGTCGTGATTCCATTATTGTGACTCAGTTGTCGTGATTCCATTATTGTGACTCAGTTGTCGTGATCTCTTCTGAATTGAGTGTTATGATTAAGTATGTCTCTTTCTTTGATCGTGTCTACACGGTTCGTGATGATAGAATTAGATCTTTGAATGTTGACCGTTACGGAACCGTCCGAGGTTTCCGCTTTAGATTTTGAAAAGTTGATTGTTTAAGGAACCGTCTGAGGTATCGACTTAAATTTGAAGGTAGATTGTTTAAGGAACCGTCTGAGGTGTCGACTTAAATCTGAAGGTAGATCATTTAAGGAACCGTCCAAGGTATCGACTTAGATCCGAAGGTAGATCATTAAGGAACCGTCCAAGGTATCGACTTAGATCCGAAAGTAGATCATTAACGAACCGTCCAAGGTATCGACTTAGATCCAAAGGTAGATCATTAAGGAACCGTCCAAGGTATCGACTTAGATCCGAAGGTAGATCATTAAGGAACCGTTCAAGGTATCGACTTAGATCCGAAGGTAGATCATTAAGGAACCGTCCAAGGTATCGACTTAGATCCGAAGGTAGATCTTTAAGGAACCGTTCAAGGTATCGACTTAGATCCAAAGGTAGATCATTAAGGAACCGTCCAAGGTATCGACTTAGATCCGAAGGTAGATCATTAAGGAACCGTCCAAGGTATCGACTTAGATCCGAAGGTAGATCATTTAAGGAACCGTCTGAGGTACCGACTTAGATCCAAAGGTAGATCATTAAGGAACCGTCCAAGGTATCGACTTAGATCCAAAGGTAGATCATTAAGGAAGCGTCCAAGGTATCGACTTAGATCCAAAGGTAGATCATTAAGGAACCGTCCAAGGTATCGACTTAGATCCAAAGGTAGATCATTAAGGAACCGTCAAGGTATCGACTTAGATCCGAAGGGTTTTGAAGTTGTTTATTTGACTGCAGCAGTAACCTGAAAAAGGCAAAGTTATTTTTTTTATGCCATGTCATGATGCATGTAATGCGTTTATGTGACGGGATTCTCAAAGTAAATGAGAACCTTGCATGTTATGTACGCATTTTTTGCGATGCATTATGTATTATGTATGAACATGTATGCAATTGTATGAATATGTTTATGATTTATGACGTATGACTATGATTTATGCTATTTGGCACATCTTGATTGAGAAGGTGGATCTCCATGTCATTGTAATTTTGATGTTTGATCTTATCTTGAAGATGCTCAGCTGGGGATTTATGATTTCTGCTTGGGGACGATCAGTAACTTGATGTACCCTGATTGGGGATTAGAGATATTAATACACTATGTTGGAGAAGAGCAAAGTTTTGGAGAACCGGTAGTGTTGAAAATGTAAACTCTATTGGGGAGCCATGTCTTTGTCGGGACGAGAGCATTTGAAGATATCTTCTTGATGATTGCTCTGTGGGGATATGATCTTGTGAAATCGGAGCTGTGGGAAGGCATGGATGCCTTGAACATTGCCCCCAGTATTATAGTAACTACCATTCCTGGATTTGGTTAGGACACACCGCTGAGTATTGATCAGGATGTCAAACTGGACTTGCATAGATTTGCCCCTGCTAGTAGTAACTTGAAGAGATTCACCTCGCGAGGACTTTATGAAGTGTATACTGTAGGCGACATGCCCCTAGTAATCGTAAACTTAGGATGATGCCCCAGACTGTTTGGCTTTTTTGAGAGATTCTTGGAATCTTGACTTGATTGCCCCAGATTGATTGGGAAATGGCTTGAAATCCACTTGGGATGTATGCCTTTGACTGTTTTGGCATTTGAGAGATTCTTCGAATCTTGACTTGATTGCCCCAGATTGATTGGGCAAAACGTGCCATGCCCCTTGTATACGTAGGAGACATTGCTTCTTGGAGTAATCTGTGTTGGTCGGGATAACTTTGAGTCATTAGCCATACCATGTGCAAATTCTTCCTGATGCTAACATTTGAAATTATGTAGCAAAATATGTTTAATAATGAATTCATGAGATGCAATGCATACGTCTGTCTTGAGTTTTTGAAAAACATGAAAACAGGAGGTGTAAAAGCGTGATATTTGTAAAAACATACTATTTGTAACAATGTGATGTTTGTAAAAATAGGATATTAACTTAACATTTGTAGTAAACCTTAAGGAGTCGGGATACCTTTTTGGTGACAGTATGCTTTCGAACTAACCATGCTTCAATTAGGACTTTCAAGGGTTGTAACGTGGCTTGGTTCACGGTTTAAGAAACAAAGGATAAAGGCTCAAAATTTGATTGTACCCACCCCTCTTCGTGATGATCTTCAGTCCTAAGCTCAGTTAATTCAGCTTATGCATTCAGGTTCCAAAAGACTTTTGGATTTGCACCTTTGATAATGATGATGGTTCACAAACAAAGAGAATTTTTGAGATGGCAGTCACGTCTTCCTTTTGGTAGTCACAACATTGTGTTGTTCAGGAATTTATTGACTTCTCTTCTTTCATCTTTTTGATATCCCTAACTTTTGCCTGAACTGTCTATTTTGAGCTTACAGTCAGCGGGATGCCTTGATTTTTGCCTAAGTCATCTTTTTGATTTTTGACTTAGCAGGCTTTTCTTTGTATATATGTTTTTTCATTCATCATTTTTTTTCGAAAGATATTGACTGCCTTGCTTAATGATTGACGAACCATTGGTTTTTGATTGACATCTCCAACACTTCTTTGATGTGCGCGGATGAACGCATGTGATTGAAACCTTTGTTGAAAGGTGTACTGAATAATTCTCTTAAAATAGAATGCACAACCAAATTAACTGAGAACTACCCTGCCCCAGGTTATGATCAAGGGTTTTAATTAGTACAAGAAAGAAACTTCTACTTCTTAGTCTCAAAGGGGTTGACGAGGGATTAACATCCTTATATCTCCACTATTTAGGAATTGAAACAATGCCTGTACATCGTCAGCATAGTCTGTTCAAAAGCATACTGTATGAGGTTACGGTATTGTTTTCGTCATCCTCCCTCAAAAGGCTTACAGCTTTAGCAGGAGTTGAGTATCATAAAACATATGCAAAGTAGAGATGCAATTAAAAATGAGTGATAGCGAAATAGTTAGTTCAAGACAAACATATGCAATGCACTGATGATAATTATTAAAATATATAATGTCTATCATAATTCGAATGTTTAAACAAACAGGATAAAAATTGCAAATGAAAGTAAAGCTAATGATTAAAAGTTCATCCACTTTTAGACATTAATCAGTCTTGTCGTGATTATGCCTGGGAGTAGTGATCACTACAGGAGTCTTGGGATGAGGGAATTCAACTTTACCAGTATCGATCATATCTTGGATCTTGTTCTTCAATGACCAGCAGCTATTTGTATCATGACCAGGACTATCAGAGTGGTATGCACACCTCACATTAGGATCATAGCTACGAGCAGAAGTACTAGGATTCTTAGGGGGATCCTTTAAGGTGATCAACTCCGACCTCAGTAGGTGTTATAATGCTTGAGCCAGTGACATATTGATCTGGGTGAATTGACGCTTAGGTGCATCTGACTTGCGTCTTTGTTGTGGAACTAGTGTAGAGATCAGAATTGTCCCCACAGATTGGCTGTGTCCATTGCGACCTTTCAGATTGTGCACAACATTGTTCGTGATGAGAGAAACGGGTCATACATTTAGACCATATGTGATAGAGGATGTCAGAGAAAATAGACCATATATATTGAGGGATATCAGAGCGAGTCGTACACTTAGACCTTGTCTGTTGAAGGATGTCAGAACGAGTTATTCATTAGACCATATCTGCAGAGGAATGTCAGAACGAGTCATACATTGGACCATATCTGAGAAGGAATATCAGAATGAGCCATACATTAGACCATATCTTAAGAGGAATATCAGAACGAGCCATACATTAGACCATATCTGTTGAGTCGTACATTAGACCATATCTGTTGGAATAGCAGAACGAGTCGTACATTAGACCATATCTGTTGGAGGGTGTCAGAACGAGTCATACATTGAACCATATCTGAGGAAGGATATCAGAACGAGTTATTCATTAAACCATATCTGAAGGAGAATACCAGAACGAGTCATACATTAAACCATATCCGATGAATAATGCCAGAACGAGTCATACATTAGACCATATCTGACTGAAGATACCAGAACGGGTCATACATTAGACCATATCTGATTGAGAAATACCGGAACGGGTCATACATTAGACCATATCTGATAGAGAATGCTTGCTCGTTAGAGTCGATGAGTTATTTGACGAAGTTTTGGAATGTAAAAAGGCTTGTCAGAATGAATCTCCAGCTCGATTATATCTGAGAGGAATGATTGTCGAGGCGGAACCTGAAAACAAAGTTAGAAATATGCAATGTCATGAATGCAAATGAAATGTTTTCAAGGTTCTTTAAGGAATTTAGTTAGCACCATTGGAAAGTGATTTGTTCGCATATTTGTTTGAAGAATTCTGACTCTTGTCTTTGAACATCCTTCTTTGAGAATCAAGCTCACCATATCGAGTGGGTCATCGCCTCTGATTCGGGATACTTCTGAATTTGAAGACACATGGCCAGAGGAAAGTAAATCCTCTTGCCCCTTGCTAGGTACAGAGTCTTTGAATTGGAAGGTGTGTGACCAGAGGAAAATAAATCCTCTTACCCCTTGATTAGGGATTCAGTCTTTGATAAGAGCATATGAAATTGTGCGCCCTAAATTCCTAAGATCCTTGAAAGAGTTAGTTAAATCATGTTATGCTTATGATGTCATGATGTCATGATGTCATGCGAATGCAGTTCATTAGGCATAGTGTGAGATAGTAAGGACAAACAAGTCCTTTCAACAAAACCTGCAAGGAAACGAAGGTTAGTAGCATAAACAAGTCACACAAGTCACACAATTTTTGGCTTAAGGCTTGCATGGAGTCTGATCAGGTGTCCTTCCCAAGGGTATTTCTATGGATAAGGAGATTTCAGCAACGGGTTCTACAAGTTATCCAGAATTGCCAGCCCTTCTAAAGCACCCTCGGACATGATGCATTTGCACCATGCAATGATACTTTGAGAAAGAACCTATCTGAATTGTAGCATCGGGTAGCGACTAGTTCTTAACATTTGTCAAGAGTAGCCCCCCCACTACGTTCCTAAAGGCCATGATGGGTTAAGGGTAACTAAAGGTCCTTGAGCTCCAGCGCACCCACAGACACATACATAGACCTCCCTCATTTGAGAAAGGTGTGCATATGCTATGGAGTCCTAACTCAAGTGTGAACTTCATATTGACTCATCTCCCACATATGTGAAAGAGGTCGCCATGACTATGCCACTCCTAATCTTAAGTGTTCTTGAATCCGGGAATAGGATTCGTCCTTCATTTTTCCCAAAACGCCCCTGAAAAATAAAACAAACAAAGCAAACAATAGAATACAATTAAGTGATCCTAAACTTTTAAGGTAACCCCTTTTTTTTATCGAATTTCCCCAGCAGAGTCGCCAATTCTGTAATACGGTGAACTGACTTTTATAATCGAAAATGTTGCGGTAAAGCAAGAGTCGCCACCGACTTTTATTTTATCCAAATTAAATCAGAAAGGCTAAAAGAACAGGAAAAACCTTTTAAATAAAAAAAACTGAGTTCGGGGGGTAATTATGCAAAGGGAAGGTGTAAGGCACCCTTTGCATCCATGGTTTTCCATGGGCTCTTAATTGCTTTGCTCTTTGTTTTCAGAAATGTAGAAGAAAAAGATGTGGACTTTAGCTCATAAATGAGCGTAGCCATTTTTGAAAAATTATGAGAAAGAATATGAAAATTTTAGAGCAAGGCAAAGCAATTAGGGGCAATTACCTTAAAGTTTTGAAAATGAGATTCTTTTAGCCTTTCAGGATGAAAGGGTTTATCCATGCCATGAGAGGGCAGGAAGCCTTTCGTTTGGATGTAAACGGGTCATCGCATTATCGTTCGCCATAAGACTGACCCATGCCATAGAGAGGCAGGTAGTCTAAGGGAAGGATTAGAATAGCCTTTCGTTTAGGCAACCCGAGGATACCTCAACCTTTTCGTAGGCAACTTCCGAGGGTCGAGATCATTTTTTAGTGTACCGAAGGCAGGATCATTAGGGACCATGATCTTTAATCGAGGCAACAGGACTGAGGTATCCTCGTATTCGAGGGACTGACTATTCTGCAAAAACACAAGGCAACAGGTAACAAGCAACAGGCAACAGAGAGGTTACCAGAAAAGTGTGCGTGGGTGCAACAATCACGTGATCAGATTCGATTATATTATCTTGTAATTAGGTGATTCTAATTTGATTAACACAATAATATGGGGAAGGGGAAAAAGAAACCAGCGGATCAATAGTGCAATAGGTCTAAACAAGTAATAATTAAAAAAAGTAAATCAGGGTTTTAGGGTTACCGACTATTGAGCTTTGACGGTTGGCAAACCCTGAAAATTGGAAAAGGGAGAAATAAACAGAAAGTAGTGAGTGTATGGCTAATTCAACGACAATTAAGGCTAACCCTAATTTGATGAAAGAAACAAAATAAAATAGAATGAATATTAAAATAAATATGAAATAAGACTTAGCTTTTGATTTGATCTGATATCAGCCTTTGATTTGATCTGATATGGTTGGCAGTCTCGGAGTTAACCGTGGCGCTGGGATCTGGTGCTGCTGTGCGTGGAATTGCAGATTCTGGTCCTTTAGATATGGAATTAGTGAGATCCAATAGAGGAGATTGAGGATGGATAGATGAACAGCTCGAATGTACCTCGCAATACCAGAAAATGTTAGGATAGATATGATAAGAAATATTAGTAAATAACCGAGCAATCATAAAAGACATCTAAAAAATAAATTCTAAAGAGAAAGTTAACTAAAATATTTTTGTTATTTAATGATATATTATGAAATTATAATAAAATAATAGTGAAGGGATTATAAAAATAGTTTATTAATAAATAAGTTAAAAAGCAAACATGGAGGTGTAGTAAAAGGAATTAAGCGCTGGCAGGGAAACATAGAGAGAAGCGGATTGGATTGGTTTTGGAGTAGGCTCAAAATGTCTTTTTAAAACAAACAGTCAACACAAGAGGGAGGTGAATGGACCATGCGAGGTGTGCAAAATGGATTCGGATGGGCTTAAGTTCAGTATCCAGGCCCAAAGAAAATTATAGTAAATCTCCTAACCTAAAGGTGGACCGCCCCACTCTCTCTCAGCCTCCCTCACTTTCACATTTCTTCAACATTCTCTGTTCAACTCAACCTCACACTCAACTCTTAGTATGCTTTCAATCTCTCAATTCTATATCTAATATTCCCGAAACTTAATCACAACAGCACATGAACAAAGGTTCAGAGTCACAAACTCACAACATTGCAAAGGGAAGAAGAACATATCGATCGATGATGATGAGCGTCGGTTGTGTCGGTAGCGGTTCTGGATCGGTGCTGTACGGAAGCGATGTTGCGATTCGTTGTTGAATTTGGTTCTGGTGTTGGAATGATTGTGCAGGTGAATGGCGCGGAAGGAGATTGTCGACGTGGAAATGGGGTTTCCGTATCGTTTGCGAAACTGTGTCGGCGTTGCAGTTGACTCGAATCTGATTTCGTTTTGACGCCCGCCTTATCTCAGCCTCCCTTTTATCATCAGTGCAACGATGCCGATGCCGTCTTTGAAGTGGCCGAAGTCATGATGATGATGATGATGTTCAAATTAATGAGACGATGCGTGACGCGTCGAAGCTTGGATGAGAATAGCGACCTGGAACACATTTGATATAACAGCACAAACACAAAAGAGAGTTACCAGATTAATGGCGGTCAAATGTCTTTTTCTCTTTTCTGGCTTTTTGTTATGATGGTGTCGTTGTGATCGAAGGAGAATTCCGTATTGATGATTCGGTGCCGGTTTGAATGCGTGGAGCTTTTCCCATGAATTCTTTCATCTTGATTTCGCCTTCGCGTTGGTGATTGCGAATCGACGTGAGCATTTGCATTGAAGGAGGCTTGATGACTTATTGAATTTGACAATGAACCGTCGCCCTTGCGCGTTGAAGCCGATGCTGTTGTTGTTCTGATTAGTGTTTGGCGGAGAGGGTGAGATCGTCGGGAGGTCGAACCTGTTCAGCTTTCTTCTCTCCTCCTTTTACTTTCGATTCCAGTTTTTTGTTGTTGCACGATTTGATATTGCTTTTGTTCCTCTGAGTTTGTGACGTTGAATTTCAGATTTGTGGTTTGAATGACGCGGTTTGTTTTAGAAACTCATTTTCGTACGTATTGTCACGGTGATGGAGGTTTCGTATGTGTTGAAGGTTAAGCAAGTGGCATGACAGGGTTAGTAATGGTTTTGAAGGTTTCTGAAATAAGATGGTGATGATACGTACATGAAGGTGATGGTTAGCGTGGCTAGAATTTAGTTGTAGTTAACTGTTTGTGATGACATTGTATTTTGTTTCTAAAAAAAAAGGCACATGAAGGGATTGTAAGGAATAAGGGTTTGGAAGACTATGTACAGTGAATATAAAATTGGTCAAAGAGGTGTAGGTTAGAGAGGTCCTCCCCGAATAGGGTTAATTGTTGTTATATTTATAGAAGGAATTAGGTTAGAATAATATAATGGACTTGTACCAACTTGAGCCCAATGGACTTTTAGTGAATTGAAATGGATCTTATCCTTATTATTTGCACCTATAAAAAAAGAAATAATACAAATAACAATATAACAAATATGATTTACTAATTTTAATTCTAAATTGAATTAAGATTAAAATTGTAAACCAAAAAGGATTAGTGAATAGAAAAAATGTTATTAAATCATAAAGACGAACAAAAATGCGCAAAGATGAACATGTAACGTTTATTTTTATTTTCTAAATGAATGTTAATGCAAATGGAGCGAATGATTGTGAAGCGATAAGCCAAATAAAAAGGAGGGCAAATTTTGGGGTATGACAACCAGCTTTAGGATTTCCTCTACCATATGGTTTACCTCTGTCCATAGGCTTCTTACCTTTCTTGTCAACCAACTCGCGAGAGTGAGATGACTTCAGCTTAAGGTTATCCTCTTCGAAGATTCTGCCACAGTCCACCAAATCGACAAATCTTTGAATCCTCTTATACCTGATACCCTGCTTGATCTCATCACGAAGGCTATTCTCAAACTTGATACACTTTGAGAATTCACTAGCTTCATCATTGTTGTAGTGAACGTAGTACTTCACCAACTCAACAAACTTTGAAGCATTCTCTGGTACCGTCATATTACCTTGAGTCAGTTCCAAAAATTCGATCTCTTTCCTTCCCCGAACATCTTCAGGAAAGTACCTTCTTAGGAATTCTCTCTTGAACACAGCCCAAGTAATTGCTATACCAGCAGCTTCAAGTTCATCTCTACTGTCCATCCACCATTCGTCAGCTTCTTCAGACAACATATGTGTACCATACCTCACCTTCAGATCTTCAGCACAACCAATTACTCTGAAAATCCTCTCGATCTCCTTTAACCACTTCTGAGTACCTTCGGGATCATGTGTGCCCTTGAACAACGGAGGATTGTTCCTCTGAAAGTTCCCCAATTGCCTGTCAGCACCAATCCCAGCTCCATTTGCATTTCCTCCAAGCACACCAGCAATCATGCCCAGAGCCTCAGCGATAGCATCGTCGTTTCTTCCACCTCTTCCAGCCATTGCTCTGCTTAAATCACAAACAATCTAGTCAGAAAAGGTACCGACAGTGTTTAACCCGCACCAGTCGCATACACAAGGAAGACTGACACAAGACTCTGGTCACAACGACCGACTATGCTCTGATACCACTATTGTAACACCCTTCTAAACCCCCGCGGAAATTAACAATTAAATCAGAGTACATGCAAACAAGGGTGCCACAATTGATAAGTAAATAAACAATTATCTGTCACTGTCATGCATTTACTAGGGAATAATCCTTCATAATTCATCAATCTCATGTTTTCACAGCGGAATAAATTATCAAATAGCAATCCATCATCAAATACCACCAATCCTCAAAATTAATTCAAAACAAACAAAGTTATTAAATCAATTTCAAAAACATAACGTTCCCCAGTGTTACATCTATCAGAGCATGACACCTGACGCTAACTAAACGAAGACTCATGAGCTAATCCTCACCAAGTCGAAGCCGCTATCCTCAATCTGAAAAATATAGTGTAAGGGTGAGTCTCATTGCAATTAACAGATATTATTGCATCTTAAATAATAACACATCATAGTTATATTAATCACCCAATTGTATTATATTTCAGACAACTTCACAAATACACAACCAACACATCATCACTTCATAACACTGAAACACATTCAATCATGTTATGAAAATCATGCATATAAATGAACTGACACGACGCATGTGGTACCAAACATCATCAATGGGAATAACCCACCGACCAATCCAACATCTTCAAGATACGGCCCTGCCAGCACAAATTCCACACAATGTGAATTAAGCCCTTCACTGAATCCTCTCATCTTAAGGATTCAACCCTCAACAAATTATTATGAATGAATGCAACATATATAACATACTTATACCATCATCATCATTAAGTATGTTTAAATAAATATTAGCATCATTCAAATATCATCCTATTATCATCATCATACAATTCATAAGTCATCACACGAATATTACTTCAAACATAGCATGTAATTAACATATCTCATCACATATATGTATAATACATCATTCGTCAAGAAATAAATCATGTTTCAAAATAATTCGAGTTACACCTTATTTCATCATTTATACACATAGGTTATCTCATGAGGTTCACCGTATTCGAAACGACACTAAAAACAGACCAACGGTTCAAAAGATACGTCATTTTCAAGTTTGGACAATTTTCTACACAGCAAGGTCCGCTCAGCGAACCACTAGCGACGTGAGGCAGAAGCAAACTTCCTTCAGACCTCCGCTCAGTGGACCACTAGCGACCCTAAACAGAAACTAGCTAGGTCAGGTCCTCCTCTTAGCGGACCTGCAATTTTACAAATTCTCAGGTCTGTGACAGACCCTGCGATTCCACATATTTTGAGTCCAAAATCAATTCTAAACATCATATACAGCCAAATAATCATCAATTGCATCATCATACTTCATTATACATCAAAACAACACATTATTAACCAATAATCTATGCAATTCATCAATTATAACCTCCCTAAACCTAACATATAATCCAATTGACCCAAACAACATCCCTAATCAATATTATCATCTAAGAATGCGATAATAGATGTTAACCGGAGAGTCTCCCTTACCTTAGCCAAGAGTTCTTGATTGGTCTCTCCCTCTTCCGTTCCTCTTTACGTTCTTCGTGTTCCAAACCTTCAGCTCTTCTTTCACGTTCTTTTCTTTCTTTCCCAATTCCTTATTATTTTATGAAAAATAATATTTTAATTTAGTAAAGGGCTTTACTACACAACACCCCCTTGCTTACTAACTTCTCACATGGCCCAATGCTATAAATCATTCCTTTCCCAATTATTTTCATAAAACTCATAATAATTCTAATTATTAATTCAATTTCCAAATTAAATTAAAATTAAAATATTACGGGTGTTTTAAATGGTCTGGTCAAAGTCAAAGCCAACAGTTGCATGTTGACCAAAAATCACAGTTGACCAAAACATCAATTGTTGGTCAAAATGTGTATTTTTTAATGTAGTTTCATAATTTGTATTTTTTTTTTGGAATTTCGTAATGAATCTTGAATTTGTATTATATGTTGACTTGTACTTATAAAGACTTTGTTTTCCTCCATTTTTGAATTTAAAGTCTAATTTTCTCCAATTCAATCTTAAATTGAATTCTCAACATTTCTTCAATTTTATCAGATAGCAAGAACAATGTCATAAGATAGTGTAGAATCTCAAGTATGACCTAGGTTAAAAAGTCAACTCTTCAAAGTTGACTTTGACCCAAGTCAAAGCCTTTGTCCAGGTACTTTGTGCTCAATAGATCCTTGGCCAACATGAATACTTCAAGCTTTGTAGAGTGATTAATGGCATATTTTGGAGACTAAGCAATTGTTCATAATATACCTTGTTCTTCAAGAAACCTGGTTGGTCAGAGGAAATCTTTGAATCCATGAAGAAACAAACCCTAATTTGTGGAATGAAACTAAATGAATCCACATACTTCTTTTGAAATTGAATTGCAACACACAATTGTCACCCGATGATACATCCCCTAATCCACAGTCTTAGAGAACCTTGGTTAAGAGACTAGCCTTTGTAATGATAATTAATGAGGTAATTTGTAACCCAAGTGATGAGAAGTTTATGCACCTCATTGATGTTTCCCAACCTCAAAATGAACAAGAAGTCAAGTGAAGCCTTGAGTAGGGAAATACACCCTAGCATAATAATGATACATCTCATTTCATGATCCCTAGGAGAAACTTCACGTGTAACACCCTTCTAAAACCCCGCGAAATAATCAATTAAAGTTCAGAGTAAAACATAAAAAAAGGGTATTACAACTCCGAAATATTTAAAACATTAACCATGTCATGCAGTAGGGAAAACATCAAACATATTATTCAGTAATTATGTTAACACAGCGGAAAATACCTCAACAACTGAATAACTTAAGTAATTGGGATTCACACCAAAATTCGCCAATTCAAACCAATAAAACATTATTCTAACATAAGAAATAATCCCTCAACAATTTTAAATAGTGTTACAAGACCAGAGCATGACACCGACACGACCGAACTAAACGAAGTAACTCTACGAGTTATCCTCACCAAGCACAAGCCGCTACTCCTTAATCTGAAAAATATCAACAGTAAGGGTGAGTCTCATTCACAATTAATCAATGTTATAAATCCATAAATAACAAGATATCATGCATATTATTCACCAATCGAATATATTCAGGTAATCAACAATAATACATCAAACACACCAATTCAATCAATCACACTACATTATAACATTGGACATCTTCTATTCATGTTATAATCATGCATACAACCTAATGCAATGCAACTACATGCATGTGGTACCAATTAATGGGATCAACCCATCTCACGGATCCACCATCGTCAAGGATACGGCTACCTCTACTCACTAATTCCGCACAATGGGAATTAGCTACCGCTGACCAACAACACCAGGACAACCACAATTATGATTATGTATGCATGCACCATCATAAGCATGCTAATCATCAACAATAACAATAAATGTACACCATTTATCGCAATTCAACTCACCGAATAAATACCGAATAATGCATCTATCATTTAACATTATTCAATCATAATATAATAATTACGTCACGCCAACCACACATCAATAGAGTAAGTATATTGCCACAACACCGATACTTAAACACCTATATTATTTGTACATACAAGTATAGTTCATCACCACAAAATATCGGGTTTTTGAAATAAAATCAAGCTACTTCTCTCTAAGCCATTTTATTAGATAGAAAATTAAATTACATTTCCAACGCCCAAAACGGCACCCAAAATGGACTTATGGTTTAAAAGATATGAGTTTTACAAAATAATTTTTTTCTAAACGTTGTCAGGTGTAACCGGTTACACATCACCGTCACTACATTCGCTATTTGTTACGCTTAGCTCTATCCGGTTACAGTAGGGCTGCTACCCGGTTACAGGATCCCAGAATGCCCAATCTGCCTATTTCACAACACTGTAACCGGTTACAGCAGGGCTGCTACCCGGTTATAGCGTAACCAGAATAAAAAATCTTAGTTTGACAGCATTTCAATTCCTCTACTCTTTACCCATTCATTCCAATACGAATCCACACCATAACAAGACTAATTTTCATTTATCAAACACCATCATAATATAATACAACTCATATTTAACAACATCCATCATTTGTAGTAACCAATTGCATCATTAATCATGAATTAATCCTAAAGTTTCAATACTACAAATCTAACCTATATCCCAATTGAATCAACAATATACAATTCAAACCTATTACTCATGAATCGATAAAAGAGAGTAATCGGAAGAGTCCCCCCTTACCTCGAAGTTGATCTTGGGTTCTTCCTCTTTTTCGCACTTTTGAACTCCTTCAGCTTTCACGTTCTTCACTTTCTCCAAAAATGCTCTTTCTCCTCTATTTTCTCAATTTCTCTAATTTTCCTTATTTTATGAAAAATAAACCAATCTTTAGTACAAAGGCTAAACAAATGACACCCCCTCTCAATTTCTCCATTTAATTCAATTAAAATACTAAAAACTCCAATTAATTAATTTAAATCTTTATTAAATTAATATAACAAAAATATGGGGTGTTACATCATGTACAAGTCTAAATCTCTGAATGACATCTAGTCAAATGGCTTATCATAAGTAGCAACAAAACCATTCTTCATATAATGAACAAACTCAAATCTTTGAGAAGGAACTCATGGTAATTGTAGGACCACATCCCTATTTCATCAGATGATCCCAAGCATAGGGAAATAAAGCCTAATCCAAGAAAGGAAACTAATCACCACATATTAAGAAACTCAATCTAGTTAAATCTAATTCTAAACCCTTTGACCTAAAATATTTCATGTAACGCAGATTAATGATATGAATGATTCCTAATTGAATGATTAATAGACAAATGTATGCAAAATGCACAAAGTTATAAGCCAGATAAACGTCAAAAGGGAGGGAAAATTTTAGGGTACAACAACTGCCCCTATTTAATCATCTTAAACTTGAAGGTATGAATAGAAACGACTTTCACACATTCAAGATAGAAAAGGATTATGAAAATTCTGGTATGACAGACTCGGATGTCAATCTCGATGTCAAGACATATGATCTGTTATTAATGTAGCACAAGCAGAATAGAAGGATCCCCCATTATTTAATTACTCTTAGAGAAGAGTCAATGAGACCTGGGATCACACATGTTCAGCATACATAACCAGATTATAAATTTACATGGTTCTGTATAGGAACAGCTAACACTTCTGAACCTGATGTTATAAACAAAGTCATAACATCCATAACTGAACAAATAATGCAGAAGATAAATAACACAGTTAATTGTTAACCCAGTTCGGTCTAACTACCTACTCTGGAGCTACCAAGCCAAGAAGAAGATTCCACTATCAGTAGTACTATTTTATATAAACAACCTCTGGTTTACAGTTAAACAACCTCTGGTTTACCTAGTCACTACCCAATGCAATCTCTATCTCAGAACTCCATCCAAGATAAGAAAATATTTGCTCACTCCCTGGTGATACCTAACTGTTACAACCCTGCAACAGCTATTTACATAATTAATAATGAACAAATACTTGATCTTGCTTCACAGCTTCAATCAAGCTTACAAAACTCAACTCTTACCTACAGGTTTCGAGTGAGGACAATCACTTCTCTAACCTACAAGTTTTGAGAAGGAAAAGGCATCCATCCCACAACCTGGGAGGTCTACCTATAGAAACCCTAATGATTACATCGTTAAAACCAGGTTTTCTATCTATTCTAGGTTACAAAAGTTTCCTATTTATAACCTGATCCCAGTTGGACTTGGGCTTACAAATCGCAGCACTCTTGCTGTTACAAATATGCAGAAAATATTCTGCTACAAATAAGGTCTTTTAATCCTGAGTTTCCTAAAGTAGAAACTGTTGAATCCAATATTATGATCTGATTCTTCCTGAATCTTCAATCTTCTGATCTGATTCTTCAATTATTCTTTTGACCTTTAAATATGCGCCACATAGGATTACATAATATTCACATAGAATATTCTGTGTCTATTAACTACAAAGTGAATCTTTCTTCCAATTCTGCAGGCGCGATGTTATGAGTTGATGTCATGACATTCGATCTAACATCTTGCTTGTACATGTTTTATTCTTTATAAACTTTCAAGATTCACATTAATATTATGTTTTACTGCTATTGTGTTTTAGTCAAACATAGATGCCAATCAGCCAATAAAAGCACTATCAATCTCCCCCTTTGGCATATTTTGGCTAAAACATAAAAGTGCAGCAAAAACATAAAACTTCAAGACACCAAGGAAGAACAGAATTTACATTCTTAGAATTGGGTTTACCTTCTGTTCTTCAGGACTTGAACCACATCATAACATCGTCAGTTTGCTACAAACTTTTTACAGTAGCAAAATCAGAAGATGTATACTTCTCCCCCTTTTTAGACATAATATGACAAAGAAAGAACCGATGTCATAATATGCAGTGGAACACTAATGTTCACGAGGAAGATGATGGGAGAAGCCATGCGTCTTGGAGGACCAATGGTGGCATAAGAGGCCCCTGCCTTAATCTTGCACCAGAAACCGAATCCTAGCATAGACCTCGAGAGAGAGGACTTGAGTGAAAACTGTCCACCAGTCCTAGTAACTCAGAACACAAATCACAATTGTGTTCATAACTCAGATCACAAATCACAACAAGAATGATTCCTATACTGAAAGTTTTATATAGTGGAATATCTTTGTTTTTATTGCAGAAAAACCCATGGTAGAGACCATCAATATCCCCAGCCCGTGTTTTTCTTTTTCTGAGATGGTTTTGGTATAGTAACCCATCACAATACCAAACCCAGACTCGACTCACAAGCACACACACGAACGACATTTTGAGAGAGTTTGATTTCTGCAATTTACGGAGATGCTTTTATATAGCAAATGGAGATTGTAGGAATTAACAATGGTCTTTGGTCTTGTTCAATGGTCAAACGTTTAATTAGGAAACAGTTCCAAAAGATATTACTCTTTCCAAAGCAGTTTTTGAATGTCTTTCTGATAGGAGTTATCTTGAATTACCAGTGCATGCATAGTCATTGAATGAACTTTACACCGACCGTTGATGTGTAGATAAACTTCAATTCATATTTCCTTGTTTGACTGTGAAGATTCAATGTCTTTAAATATGTCATGACATTATGTCAGACATTGTCATTTTTCTTTCCTTCAGGCACATAGCCCGAGATTCCGTAAAAGATTAGGACAGAGCATCATTTGGACCAATTAACAGACTCCCTACTTACTCACTAGTCATAGACATAGACTTCTGTTGTTTTTGTACACCTTGAGACTGTTAGCATACAGCCACCTCATTAGTGTAGAGAAGGAATAGTGGTTACTAGTTGCACATGGTTGACTTGAACCATTCAAATAACTGACAAAAGTATCACATTTTCTTCATGATGTAAAAGTATTTTTAACCAATAAATTTCTCTTGACAAAAGAAGTTACTCCCCCTATCCGAGATAGACTGAGCTCCTACAAACGGAATAAGCTTGAAATGATGAATGGAAAATATAAGACTCATCTTCATATCTTCAAGAGCCGCACCCTCTATTCAACAATCCTGCTGAACACACTCATTATAGCAAATTTGTTACTCACAATAAATACTTACACCAGAAGTAGAATGTCATAACATTGTGTCTGACATTTGTACTACCAGTATTCTCCACAAGTTTCATCCCCTTTTCTTTTCAACAGACCCTTGCCTAAGAACTTATCTCCTTCAGAAACGATCAACAGATGACCCCTTGATACTAAAATCACACACGGAGAAGTTGCCACAATCTCAACAAACAGAACCGCCACTCCTGGAATTATTTTGAGCATAACCCTACCATGTGTGAATCAGATCATGGTCTCCTTAAGACACTTCGAAATCCTTCTTGATAAGGTGTTTTTCAATCTCACACATTGATTAACATACTCCTTGAACAGAAGAGATTCTCCTTTATCCTTAGTTGTGTTGATCCGATCATAGAACTTTTGTCTTCATAGTCATCTTCACTAAGTGAAGTCTTCATCATGAAAGTAATTATGTATGGCCAGAACACATTACTTACATCTAGATCAGAACTTGCCCATTCTAATCCACATTATGTCCAAACTGCCACTCTAGATAGTAATGTTGCTTTTTCAAACTTCTATATATTCCCAGTCCTTCTACCAGTGAATATGTACTTTATGATGTTGATACCTAAGACACACGTTCATCTGAACTCAAACAAACTCTGACTATCCATAGAGATAACACTTCTCTATAGAGGACTTGGACCACAAGAAACGAATTGTGTTCACGATTCGAAACAAGACTCTTTATTCTTTACCAAATAGTTGTAAAGAATGACCTCAGACTTAACAATACCTGAACACTACCCTTAAACCCTATGATTGACTCAATTAGACAATCATAACCTAGACTCTAGACACTTCTCATATTCGAAAAAAAGAACATGAGGGACTCAAACAAGACTCAAACAAAATGAAAAGACTCTATAATCTTGAGCAATTTAAACAACATACCTGGACTTCACCCAAAGTCTTAATCAAGAAATGTTATTTGAGAACAAATTGCACCAGGTGGACTCGTGCATAGGTTGGATCATGCACTTAGATGAGAACAAGTGATACACACCATCAATTCATGTCATCAGATGATAATGTAAAGAATATTCTTTGCTGGTCTTTGAGAATAAACATGACTTGAGTTATGTTCTGAGGTTTTTGTGTGACTTTGTTCTTCTTTCTTCAAGATTAGTCTATGAAAGACTTTTCAAATGAAAAGAAGTAGAAAAACATTGTCTTTGTTGATCTTCATACTCTTTTACTCCCCCTGAGATATACAACTTTAGGACATCTTTGATGTTCGTCCTTGAAGTTCCCGTCATTTGGAATTTGCCACAGATTCCAAGTTTAGAAACCTCAGTTTGCTTGCTACACAAGATCCAGATTGCCACATTCTGTAACTTGGAATAGAAGAAACTATGATTGTATAACCATAAATTGATCTTCAATATACACGTCTGAGTTGTTTTATACATACTTTGTAAATATCCAGCTCCCATCAAGATATTTAACAGAATCAGTATCCCACATCAGAGACTCTTGCCTTCTTCTTTGATGTGTGGAGATAATTGAGAACTCATGGTTGTAAGAACTTCTTCTCAGCATCCAGGTTCTAAACCTAATAAGTACTAAGTCTCCCGTCAAAGTACTTACCAGCTTTTCAGTTAGAATTTGCTACTCACACTAGGTCATTCTGACTGATTACCTCTTCACATTTATACTTTCTGTTCTTGGCAAATAAATTAAATAACTGAAGATCTTGAGATGTTGTAACATCGGATGTGACATCATCCTTCATGGTTCTTGGTTAACATCTTTAATGTCAAATTGACAATACTCAGGTTAGTAACAGAATAATCCAATAGTCAGCAATATCCAGACACATCAAGGGATAAAGTAGCCAGCATCTCATTAAGCTTTTCTTCAGACTTTTAATCTGATTTTGAGATGATGGATGCCATAGTCTGTACCTATAGAGGAGATTCCCTCAACTAGGTTTTTGGAACAGACTTAGTCATAGCATGACACTGAATTAGTCAGGTTCATCTGACTTCCTTGATATCAAATCATACTACCCTTTCTGGATAACAACTAGGGCAGCACTAAATCTTAACCATATTTCACTGTGATAGAGACACAGTATTCAGCTCCAACAACTGCTCTATGGTTATGAATACTTATCTGGTTTCGTTGATCAGAGGAAACTTACAGATAAAGGCTCTTCAAAAGTGCAACATAAAGGATTATAAAGGAATACCTTCATGAGTTTTTCTTAGTGGAACTGAGCACATGTTAATTGTGTCCTGATTAACTTAGCCAGATGTCTCCTCTTCCAGACCAAGAGTAGGTTCCAAACCAATGTTCTCACACTTCATTAGTTTAGCACCAGAACACCTGTTCTTCAACTGGTAGCTGCATACCAGTTCTTGATGTCCTAACGTCTAGTAGGGCATTTGTTCCTCCTTCTAGGAACACTTCAACCTTGAAGATTTCAAGGTACACATTTACAGATAAGTATGAATATCATTGACCAGTTGACATTCATTAGCTCTAATAAACCATGTCAGTATGAGTGGACTTGAGAGATTACTCAAGTATCTTTGACACTTTAATTATTGTTGTCAATACCTGCCATACATTCTGTTGAACCTTCATAACCCTAGGGTTTCTCAGAGACTATGCAGCGGAAAATAGTCATATATCAACAGAATTCACACAATGCTTACTTTAAGTGTTAGTAGTAAGCATGACATCTACAAATTGATTGCTACTCAATCTTGCACAATGTTTGCTTCTTCATCAAGCAACTGATTAGACCAAACCAAAATCCTGACTTGACAAACTTACAAACAACAGAGGTTACCTTATCAATATCTTCACTCCTGCATGAAGGTTTTGATGAGTTTCTTCTCTATTCATAGAAACTAGTT
This sequence comes from Vicia villosa, assembly GCF_029867415.1. NCBI lineage: Eukaryota > Viridiplantae > Streptophyta > Magnoliopsida > Fabales > Fabaceae > Vicia > Vicia villosa. The sequence continues at coordinate 892,437 of NW_026705049.1, forward strand.
GAATTTGTTTTTAAATTCAAGTTCTTCACTCCCGCATGAAGTCCTTGGACTTAGCACTCCTCGTTCCAGCATCACAGCTCTTAGGTCAGGTTGGTCTAATCACACAGGTCCATCATCCACTTCAAGGGACCATACAATATGAACATTCTTTGTTCAAACACTCTTCTACTTTTACAACAACCATAATTTATCCCTTATGGATCTCATCCAGAAATAGACAGGATGCCTGCTCTGATACCAATTGAAAATTCTGGTATGATAGACTCGGATGTCAATCCTGATGTCAAGACATCTGATCTGTTATTAATGTAGCACAAGCAGAATAGAAGGATCCCCCATTATTTAATTACTCTTAGAGAAGAGTCAATGAGACCTGGGATCACACATGTTCAGCATACATAACCAGATTATAAATTTACATGGTTCTGTATAGGAACAACTAACACTTCTGAACTTGATGTTATAAACAAAGTCATAACATCCATAACTGAACAAATAATGCAGAAGATAAATAACACAGTTAATTGTTAACCCAGTTCGGTCTAACTACCTACTCTGGGGGCTACCAAGCCAGGAAGAAGATTCCACTATCAGTAGTACTATTTTATATAAACAACCTCTGGTTTACCTAGTCACTACCCAATGCAATCTCTATCTCAGAACTCCATCCAAGATAAGAAAATCTTTGCTCACTCCCTGGTGATACCTAACCGTCACAACCCTGCAACAACTATTTGCACAATTAACAATGAACACATACTTGATCTTGCTTCACAACTTCAATCAAGCTTACAAAACTCAACTCTTACCTACAGGTTTCGAGTGAGGAAATCACTTCTCTAACCTACAGGTTTCGAGAAGGACAGGTTTTCTATCTATTCTAGGTTACAAAAGTTTCCTATTTATAACCTGATCCAAGTTGGACTTGGGCTTACAAATCGCAGCACTCTTGCTGTTACAAATATGCAGAAAATATTCTGCTACAAGTTGTAACACCCCATATTTTCTAATTTTAATTTAATTGGAAATTAAATTATTAATTAGAATTATTTTGGTATTTGGTTGAATTATTGTAGAATTATGGATTAAGGGTCATTGGGCCGGATGGTGAGGTTAGTAGTATGGGGGTGCTAAGTGAGTAAGCCCATTACTAACTATTTTATGTTTTCATAAAATAAGGGAAATAAGGAATTGGGAGAAAAGAAAAAGGAACGTGAAAAGCAGAGCAGAAGAGACGAGAGATTGGGAAGCTGATACGTGAAGAGGAACAAAGAGGGAGAAGACCAATCAAGAATTTGGCTAAGGTAAGGGGTGATTACTCTAATTATGTAGTATTATGATTTTGATGACGTTAGGATTGAATTAAGGGATTAGAATCTCTATTTGGGATGTTAGGTTTTGTGAAATACCAACACTGACATGTATGATTTGATGAATTGACTGCAATTGATGATGTAGTAATGTTACATGGTGTTGTGGTATGTTGTTTGTGCATTAGAATCATATATTTGGAGTATTTTGATGTTATTGATGACCAATTTCGTAATGGTATGAGTTGGTATGTGTTTGGGATGCATAAAAGTCTTAAAAATCACTTTTTTTCAGCTACTGGGTTCGTGGGAACCGGTTCCCATGTGGGAGGAACCGGGTTCCACTGTGTTAGAACGTTAAAAATGACATTTTTGGGTCCAGGAACCGGTTCCCATGTGGGACGAACCGGGTTCCAGTACAAAATTCCAGCAGCACGTTTTGAAAATTGTTCTAACTTTAAAAGCTTCTAATTTTCAAACCGTAAGTCCGTTTTACATGCCGTTTTGGACGTTGTTCCTTAAATTGAATGCTTTACCATATGAAATAAAGAAAAAAATAATAACTTGATTTTATTTTGAAAAGTATCGTTTTCTTCAAGTGTGGTTTGTTCTCGTTTTGTATAGTTGATGAGGTGCAATGAGTTGTTGTTTGCATAATTGAATATGTGCAATGATGTGTGTTGTTATAATGTGATTGCTTCTGCTTGTTATGCAAATAGATGTTGTTCGTGGTAAATATGATTATCATGTGTTTTGATGAATGATGATGTAGATGGATGTTATTCATGGTAAATGTTGTTATCATGCGTTTTGATGAATGATGATGTAGATGGATGTTATTCATGGTAAATGTTGTTATCATGTGTTTTGATGAATGATGATGAGTGATTTGTTTTGAATGATGCATAATACATGTACATACTTGTTGGTGATAACTATGTTGAGTTATGTTGTAAAGCGATGTTAAGCATCGGATTGATGATGATATAAGTATGTGACATGTGTGCATTCATTCATAAATCATTTGCATTGGAAGGATAATTCCCATTGTGCGGAGATTAGCAGGAAGTCATCGTGTGCCCATGTGGGGTGTAAGCGATGAGGCAGTAGTCGTGTGCCCGTGTGGGGTGTGAGCGACTAGAGGGAAGTATCAAAGAGAGAAGTCCTGTGATGTGATTCACGAATTTTGGTACCACATGCATAAGAGTCTGCATGGTCTGTGTATAAATTGTGACATGTCAGGATGAAATCCGGTGTTATGATTGTGTGGTGTTATTGGTGCATACTTTTGATTTGTGCTTGTGATTTGTATGAATTGATAAATCTGAATATGCTAAGTAGGGTGGATAATTGCTTATGAAATTCTATATCTGATGATTTATAATGCTATTTAATTATGATGTAGTCTCACCCTTACTTTGATGATTTCAGATTGAAGTAGCGGTTTAAGCGATCGGTGAGGATGACTCGTAGAGTTTATCCGATTATGTGGAGTCGTGTCGGTCATGCTCTGATCTTGTAACACTGGGGGTCAATAGTCTTAGAGTTACTTGATATACGTTGTTGCCATTATTGGTTATGGATTATGTATTGTTGATTGTTTAGATATGTTTCTTAACATTGTTAAAATGAGTTTCCGCTGTGCTAAACACATGTTTTGATATTTGGTTTAATTCTAATAAAACATGACAATCGACTTGGTATTTTATTCATTTTATTAATTGTAACATCCTTGTTGTATAATTACTCTGATTATTATTATATTTTTCGCGGGGGTTTTTAGAAGGGTGTTACAATAGTGGTATCAGAGCAGGTCGGTCTGTCCGGCCAATTGTAGAGTCAGTTGAGTTGCACGACAGTTGAATAATGTCGGCATATTATCCCTTGGTACGCGACATGTGAGTGAATCACTGTCGGTACTTGGTTTTTTGTTGCGGAAGTTGGTTTGAAACAAGTGGGGGAGAAGCTTCGCTTCTCGGTTATGCTTCGGTTGTTAGATGATTGGTTCAGTAGGATGTTGTTGGCAACAGTGCAAGCGTTGTTGGAGTTGTTGTTTCCCGAATCGAAGGTAATTAAGTTGGAGCATCTTGAAGGAGGATGATTAGAGGTAATTGATGATTAATTGTAGGAGAGGGAAATTAAGAAGTTGTAATGTATCAGCTCTGCTTGTAACACCCCATATTTTCTAATTTTAATTTAATTGGAAATTAAATTATTTATTGGAATTATTTTGGTATTTGGTTGAATTATTGTAGGATTATGGATTTAAGGGCCATTGGGTCTGTAACAGCCCGAGCCTTCGGCGTTCCCGGCACTGTCACCTCACGATCTTCTCTACCCCCCTCACTAGTAGAGTTTTTGCCTTTCGTGGGAATCGAACCCTGTACCCTGGGGTTCAAGTACATGTTCATTCCATTCCCACTACCACTTGAGCTACTAAGCTCAATTGTTAGTGGGAATGGAATGAACATGTACTTGAACCCCAGGGTACAGGGTTCGATTCCCACGAAAGGCAAAAACTCTACTAGTGAGGGGGGTAGAGAAGATCGTGAGGTGACAGTGCCGGGAACGCCGAAGGCTCGGGCTGTTACATAATAAGTGTCACCTCACGATCTTCTCTACCCCCCTCACTAGTAGAGTTTTTGCCTTTCGTGGGAATCGAACCCTGTACCCTGGGGTTCAAGTACATGTTCATTCCATTCCCACTACCAATTGAGCTAATCCCCCCTAGGTCCGCTTACCGGCTGCCCAGGAAATATTGTTTTTGCCTCCCGCAGGAATCGAACCATGTACCTAGGGGTTAAGTACATATTCATAGCAATTCCTGCTACCACTTGAGCTAGTAACATGATCGGTTGGCCGACACGGTTGATGCGTGCAGCGGATATCGGGATGTTACATTAAAAAGCAGCCCGAGCCTTCGGCGTTCCCGGCACTGTCACCTCACGATCTTCTCTACCCCCCTCACTAGTAGAGTTTTTGCCTTTCATGGGAATCGAACCCTGTACCCTGGGGTTCAAGTACATGTTCATTCCATTCCCACTACCAATTGAGCTTAGTAGCTCAAGTGGTAGTGGGAATGGAATGAACATGTACTTGAACCCCAGGGTGCAGGGTTCGATTCCCACGAAAGGCAAAAACTCTACTAGTGAGGGGGGTAGAGAAGATCATGAGGTGACAGTGCCGGGAACGCCGAAGGCTCGGGCTGTTACAGGGTCGGATGGTGAGGTTAGTAGTATGGGGGTGCTAAGTGAGTAAGCCCATTACTAACCATTTTATGTTTTCATAAAATAAGGGAAATATGGAAAAAAGAGTCAGTACGTGAAAAATGAAAAGTTGGAGAGAAAAGGAAGAACACGTGAAAGAACAAGAGAAGGGAAGAGGAGCAAGGAGGAGGAAAACCCCAAAGCTCAAGGAGAATCAAGAAACTAATTCCAGGTAAGGGGTGATTACTCTAATTACGTAGTATTATGATTTTGATGATGTTAGGATTGAATTAAGGGATTAGAATCTCTATTTGGGATGTTAGGTTTTGTGAAATACCAACACTGACATGTATGATTTGATGAATTGACTGCAATTGATGATGTAGTAATGTTACATGGTGTTGTGGTATGTTGTTTGTGCATTAAAATCATGTATTTGGAGTATTTTGATGTTATCGATGATCAATTTCGTAATGGTATGAGTTGGTATGTGTTTGGGATGCATAAAAGTCTTAAAAATCACTTTTTCTAGCTATTGGGTTCGTGGGAACCGGTTCCCATGTGGGAGGAACCGGGTTCCACTGAGTTAGAACGTTAAAAATGGCATTTTTGGGTCCAGGAACCGGTTCCCATGTGGGACGAACCGGGTTCCGGTACAAAATTCCAGCAGCACGTTTTGAAAACTGTTCTAACTTTAAAAGCTTCTAATTTTTGAACCGTAAGTCCGTTTTAGACGCCGTTTTGGACGTTGTTTCTTAAATTAAATACTCTATGATATAAACTAAAGAAAATAACAATAACTTGATTTTATTTTGAAAATCTTGATTTATTTCGTTTATGGCGTGTTTTGTACATCGTGTGCATGATTTGGTTAATGTGACAATGTAATGATATGACTGTGATTGACGTTATATGTGGTGTGAATTGTATATGATGAATAGGTGATATGGACGTAAGGTCCGAGTTTTGTATCGTGTTTATATTATTTATTGGGTGATGTTTTACATGTATGCGTGTGATATAATTGTATGAATGCTAAAACTATGCATGCTTATCGGTGATGAATTGGTGATGATAATGAGACGATGTGATACATCGGATTGGTGATGTTGTAAGCATGTTATATGTTGCATTCATTCGCATACATTTTTGGTGATGGATCCCGGTGATGAAATGGATCAAAATGGTGGGCATAATTCCCATTGTGTGGAATTTGTGCTAGTTAAACTGTATCTCGGTGATGAAAAAGATCAGTTGGATGGGTGTATCCCATGTATGGTACCACATGCATAAGAGTCTGCATGGTCTTTGTATAAATTGTGACATGTCAAGATGAAATCCGGTGTTATGATTGTGTGGTGTTATTGGTGCATATTTTGACTTGTGCTTATGATTGGTATGAATTGATAAATCTGAATATGCTAAGTAGGGTGGATAATTGCTTATGAAATTCTATATCTGATGATTTATAATGCTATTTAATTATGATGTAGTCTCACCCTTACTTTGATGATTTCAGATTGAAGTAGCGGCCTAAGCGATCGATGAGGATGACTCGTATAGTTTATCCGGTTATGTTGGGTCGTGTCGGTCATGCTCTGATCTTGTAACATTGGGGGTCGATAGTCTTAGAGTTACTTGTGATACATTGTTTTACCATTATTGGTTTATGTACCGTTGATTTTATCAGAAATGTTTTATAACATTGTAGAATGATTTTCCGCTGTGCTGAAAATGTGTTTTAATATTTTTGGATTATTCCTAATAAAGCATGACAAACGACTTGGAGTTTTATTTATTTTAATAATTGTAGCATCCTTGCTGTTTTATTACTCTGATTATATTATTTTCCGCGGGGTTTTAGAAGGGTGTTACAATAGTGGTATCAGAGCAGGTCGGTCCGTCCGGCCAAATGTCGAGTCAATTGAGTTGCACGACAGTTGAATACTGTCGGTATATTATCCCTTGGTACGCGACATGTGAGTGAATCACTGTCGGTACTTGGTTGTTTGTTGTGGAAGTTGGTTTGAAACAAGTGGGGGAGAAGCTTCGCTTCTCGGTTATGTTTCAGTTGTAAGACGATTGATTCAGTAGGATGTTGTTGGCAACAGTGCAAGCGTTGTTGGAGTTGTTGTTTTCCGAATCGAAGGTGACTTGAAATTAGGACTTGACTGATAGTTAAGTTGGAACGTCTTGAAGAAAGATGATTAGAGGTAATTGATGAATATTTGTAGGAGAGGAAATTAGGAAGTTGCAATGTATCAGCTCTGCTGAGGGGCTGCATAGTTGTCAGTTGAGTAGCTGTGCGTGTCGGAAGAGGTTCAGTTGCAAGTTGCAAAGAGGATTGTTGTCGCAATGTTTCAGAAATCGCACTTCGGCAATGGGATGTGTTGCTCAAGTTATAATAATGTTTGGAAGTGAAGAGATATGATAAGGGGCTGTTTGGAATATGATCAAGTTGAAGAGAATGAGTTTTGGAGTGAAATTTTCGTAAGCAAAACGCATGAAAATTGCTGAATAGCTGCAGAACTTCGAAAATTCATAACTAGAGTTCTGGACATCCAATTTGAGTTCCGTTTGAAGCGTCGGAAAGCTAAAGAGATGAACTTTATTATAAAAATGGTTGCAGCAGCTGTAAATATTTAATTGTGACAGGATGATGTTGGAAAGAGGTGAAGTTACGGTTACGCGTGCTCTTAGAACTAGACTTGTTTGTTGGTACGGCACGGGATGTCAGTGTCAGAGTTGAACGGATTGAAGGAATAATTAAAAGGTTTGTTGAGAAGAAATTTTAGGAATTAAGTGTACCATTTGAGGAATTTTTGAAATATCATTTAAGGTGTGTCGCTGCATGATGTCGGTGTTGCATTTTCGGACAACGATTAGAAAATTCATATCTTGAGATCCGAGAGTCTGATTTAAGTGCCGTTTGGGGCATTGTGAAGCTGAATTAATAACCATGATATATGTTGTTATTTGATGTTTAAAACTTGTTTGAAATGCGCTACAATGCACAATTTGGTGATGTTTATGTGTAATATTCGTTTGGGGACGAATTAGTGGATGGAGAAAAGTGCTTTTGCTGTCGAAACTATGAATTTTGATGTGCAGGTGCGTAGGAACCGGTTCCTGTGTGGGAGGAACCGAGTTCTCATTATAAAAACAGAGGCGTGGGAATTCTGGGTTGCTGGGAACCGGTTCCCAGATAGAGACAACCCGGTTCCCCATAGTAAAAATCAGAGACGAGTCATGGGAAGCAGCCAGGAACCGGTTCCTGTGTGGGAGGAACCGGGTTCTACTGTGTGTTTTTGGAAAATTGTTTTTACTTTTAAAAACTCGTAACTTTTGATCCTATGAGGAGATATTCTGAAGTCGGTTAAGGAAGCGTGAAACTTGTTGAATAGGAATGCCTACTACCGAGATTGTTTGAAACAAAATTGAGTAGAATATGTTGTTGAGGAATAAGTTAATGAGATGTTTGGTAATAAAGATGATTTTAGTACCGATGGATTTTAGTGAGGAGTGAATTAGTAGAAAAGGTGAAATAAGTTTTAGTACGGTTGAAGTCGTATTTATGATGCCAAAGCAACGACATGTATAGAAGAAGAATTGTAGAGGATTTCTTACACCTATTGGAGTGAGGAAGAATTTGTTGAGATTCCGGGTGGAATGATACTTGGGCGCAAGAGATGTCATGGGATTTAGAGTGAAACCAAGAGTATGATCGTTATCGCGGTCTTTTGCTAGATGAGCATTTTGATTCAGAACGAGATAAATAGAAAGGTACGAGTATACCGGTGATTATGAAGTTTGGAATTACTTAACAGATGTGTGATGCTAAGTGACTATGAAGCGTTGTGTAAAACGTTTGGACGTTGGTGTCTCACCGACAAGATCCAATGAAAGGGAAGTGTGCAAGTTGTAAAGACTCAAGATGAATTATCGAGCTATGACAATGTTAATGAGTTTGAGTGCAAACTCGGAAAAGGACACTATTATGTAGTAACAACGGTTTATGCTTAAATGTGGTTGTCGGCTATCTATTGACAAATTGAGGACTTGATCACCCTTAATCTCTTGTTGATAGTAGACGGAATCATATAGATAGGATGAGCTTGTTTGTTACCTTAATGGTTTAGGATATGATGGATGCTAAGCCGTGAGAATAATCACTCACCATGTTGTATGAATTTATGAAGAAGTGAATATGAAAAAGTGCAACATATTGGACGGTGACTTAAGATGGGTAATCAGAATCGCGCAACGAAAGTGTGATGTGGAGTAGTGTTATGAGTATTACTCGTGGACAGAGAGGAATTAATATGTCAGGAGCCTACATAGAGGATGTGTATTAATCTATATGTTGGGTTTATAATCTAGTGGATGAAAGGATGTCATTTCGGAGAATTAGTACTCTTTTAAAATAATTGTCGAGATGATGAGTATTTTATTGTGGATGTACTTAGTTAACGAGTATGTATTCACCGAAGTTAAGGCGATGAGTTGATACTATATGATGTTATAATAATTTTGTTTCGTTGTAAGGTATTATTGTAGATTTCCAGATATAATGAGGAATTATACTTTATGAAAGACGAAGTTGATTTAATTCTTGGAGAAGAGCGGACTTCAATTTGAGCTATTTTATAAGCAATGGTATGTTAAGGATGATGAGTGTGATTATAATTACTTGTGTGTACTCATGCTGATGGTTGGAATGTTTAAATAGATGAAGTAAATCAGGAAATTGTTTTTGAGTGCGAGTAAGTATTGACGAGTGGTGGATTAGTACCATGTATGATAAAGGAGGATTCTTGAACGAATGAGTAAAGAGGGTCGGAATTGGGTAAAACTGAGAAATCTAATTGGTAATGGTGATTGTAATGAGTAATCAAAATAATGCAGCAAAAGTGGAATGTAACATGTTGGATAATTGCTGGTATGACTTGAGAGGAGTCAGATGGTTGAAATTCAATGGTATAGGAATGTTATTATCGAGCTCTTGAAGGAAGCAGTTGGTGAAAAGTGTAAGTGTTATTTCATCGCTCAGATGGAAAAGTGTGTCTAAGGTTGGTACGTTCAGTAGATGGAATGCTTTACTGCAGTGCTGATCGGGTGTGGTCATACCATGGTTGTGTAATTATATTACTCGGTTATTGGGCTTATTGTATAAGTCGCACCTTGACGCTCCATTGTCGTTAACCTTTGGGAGATATGGCGATTGGTACACCTTGGGAAGGTCAAATGCGACGTAAGAGCTGAGATTGAATACATGAGGCATTCTTATGGTGGTTATGACAGATGAATTTTGAGGTTCGACTAGGAAAGTATTAACTGAGAGCGGGAGAGTCAGATGAAGGACTCCTATCCGGGACTTTTCACTTGAAGTATGTTTTCGAGGACGAAAACCCTTTTAGTGGGGGAGAGTTGTAACACCCCATATTTTCTAATTTTAATTTAATTGGAAATTAAATTATTTATTGGAATTATTTTGGTATTTGGTTGAATTATTGTAGGATTATGGATTTAAGGGCCATTGGGTCGGATGGTGAGGTTAGTAGTATGGGGGTGCTAAGTGAGTAAGCCCATTACTAACCATTTTATGTTTTCATAAAATAAGGGAAATATGGAAAAAAGAGTCAGTACGTGAAAAATGAAAAGTGGGAGAGAAAAGGAAGAACACGTGAAAGAACAAGAGAAGGGAAGAGGAGCAAGGAGGAGGAAAACCCCAAAGCTCAAGGAGAATCAAGAAACTAATTCCAGGTAAGGGGTGATTACTCTAATTACGTAGTATTATGATTTTGATGATGTTAGGATTGAATTAAGGGATTAGAATCTCTATTTGGGATGTTAGGTTTTGTGAAATACCAACACTGACATGTATGATTTGATGAATTGACTGCAATTGATGACGTAGTAATGTTACATGGTGTTGTGGTATGTTGTTTGTGCATTAAAATCATGTATTTGGAGTATTTTGATGTTATCGATGATCAATTTCGTAATGGTATGAGTTGGTATGTGTTTGGGATGTATAAAAGTCTTAAAAATCACTTTTTCTAGCTACTGGGTTCGTGGGAACCGGTTCCCATGTGGGAGGAACCGGGTTCCACTGAGTTAGAACGTTAAAAATGGCATTTTTGGGTCCAGGAACCGGTTCCCATGTGGGACGAACCGGGTTCCGGTACAAAATTCCAGCAGCACGTTTTGAAAACTGTTCTAACTTTAAAAGCTTCTAATTTTTGAACCGTAAGTCCGTTTTAGACGCCGTTTTGGACGTTGTTTCTTAAATTAAATACTCTATGATATATACTAAAGAAAATAACAATAACTTGATTTTATTTTGAAAATCTTGATTTATTTCGTTTATGGCGTGTTTTGTACATCGTGTGCATGATTTGGTTAATGTGACAATGTAATGATATGACTGTGATTGACGTTATATGTGGTGTGAATTGTATATGATGAATAGGTGATATGGACGTAAGGTCCGAGTTTTGTATCGTGTTTATATTATTTATTGGGTGATGTTTTACATGTATACGTGTGATATAATTGTATGAATGCTAAAACTATGCATGCTTATCGGTGATGAATTGGTGATGATAATGAGACGATGTGATACATCGGATTGGTGATGTTGTAAGCATGTTATATGTTGCATTCATTCGCATACATTTTTGGTGATGGATCCCGGTGATGAAATGGATCAAAATGGTGGGCATAATTCCCATTGTGTGGAATTTGTGCTGGTTAAACTGTATCTCGGTGATGAAAAAGATCAGTTGGATGGGTGTATCCCATGTATGGTACCACATGCATAAGAGTCTGCATGGTCTTTGTATAAATTGTGACATGTCAGGATGAAATCCGGTGTTATGATTGTGTGGTGTTATTGGTGCATATTTTGACTTGTGCTTATGATTGGTATGAATTGATAAATCTGAATATGCTAAGTAGGGTGGATAATTGCTTATGAAATTCTATATCTGATGATTTATAATGCTATTTAATTATGATGTAGTCTCACCCTTACTTTGATGATTTCAGATTGAAGTAGCGGCCTAAATGATCGGTGAGGATGACTCGTATAGTTTATCCGGTTATGTTGGGTCGTGTCGGTCATGCTCTGATCTTGTAACATTGGGGGTCGATAGTCTTAGAGTTACTTGTGATACATTTTTTACCATTATTGATTTATGTACCGTTGATTTTATCAGAAATGTTTTATAACATTGTAGAATGATTTTCCGCTGTGCTGAAAATGTGTTTTAATATTTTTGGATTATTCCTAATAAAGCATGACAAACGACTTGGAGTTTTATTTATTTTAATAATTGTAGCATCCTTGCTGTTATATTACTCTGATTATATTATTTTCCGCGGGGTTTTAGAAGGGTGTTACACTGCTGATGGGCGGCGAAGTTGTCAGTTGAGTAGCTGTGCGTCTCGGAAGAAGTTCAGTTGCAAGTTTGCAAAGAGGATTGTTGTCGTAATATTTCAGAATCGCACTTCGGCAATGGGATGTGTTGCTTAAGTTATAAGAATGTTTGGCAGTGAAGAGATATGATAAGGGGCTGTTTGGAATATGATCGAGTTGAAGAGAATGAGTTTTGGAGTGAAATTTTCGTAAGCAAAACGCAGGAAAATTGCTGAATAGCTGCAGAACTTCGAAAATTCATAACTGGAGTTCTGGACATCCGATTTGAGTTCCGTTTGAAGCGTCGGAAAGCTAAAGAGATGAACTTTGTTATAAAAATGGTTTCAGCAGCTGTAACATATTTAATTCTGACAGGATGATGTTGGAAAGAGGTGAAGTTGCGGTTACGCGTGCTCTTAGAACTAGACTTGTTTGTTGGTACGGCACGGGATGTCAGTGTCAGAGTTGAACGGATTGAAGGAATAATTAAAAGGTTTGTTGAGAAGCAATTTTAGGAATTAAGTGTGTCATACCCCAAATTTGTCCTACCCCTTTATTTCTGACTGGCCTAGGCTTCTCATTTCATACGCATCATCTTTTCACTAGGGCATTAACGTAACATGCATCATTAATCAATAAAATTGGCAAGGGATTGAGGTCGCAGATAGAGTTGAGGTTTCACGTGGTTCGAAGTTCGTATCTCGTGTAAGTTTGTTCTTATTGAGGTTCTCAACTGATCATGGAGTGAGGTCCGTTTCGTTGTGCTTGTGTCAACTAATGGATTTTCAGGGTTGTGCCTATGATTATCTTATTGTCAAGATTTCATCTGGTTCATTCTCCAATTCAAAATTTGGTTCACCTGTTTATGTGACATACAAGCTAGTCGTCTAGGGCTCCATTAAAAGAGTATGGATTCATTCATTTGGAGTTTGTACTGGGTCATTTTCAATGATGGAGACATTTGATGTAACTTTGACTGCTGGTCAAAGTCAACTATGGAAGGTTGACTTTTTACCAAAGTTCATAATGGGTCATTTTGGGACTCTATCTTATGATTGGATGCTGCACAGCAAAGAGATTTAGAAACCTAAAGAATAGCACATGGAGAAAAAGATTTTGAAATTCAAAGGGATTGGAGGGAAAGAACAACATTCAAAATTACTTGAAGAATTACATTCAAAGGAGCCCAAGTTATATTACAAGGTTACTAAGCATGATATTCATTACCAAGTTCAAAGGCCACGTACAATGTATCACAATCCATACAATATCACATGAAAGAAAAGAATTGGAACAAAGGGGGCCTATTCTAATCATCATCTTCACCAGGGGCATTCATGCTCACTTCTCACAATATACATTGCCCTGCAAATGATCCACACAGCCAACCTCCCTGCATCAATCAGCAGCAACAACAACATTTCTCTTCAGCAATGCACGGTCCGCCTTTTGTACCACCGGGTCCCAATGCTGGGCATCCTTCTATGTAGCAGTTTCCTCTTCATCATGCAATACTGCAACAACTGCACCCTCATGATTTCTGACCTGCCATTCACAAACAGCCAGCATAAGCAATAGGAAACCTATAGCAAAAAACATACTCTGCATAAACAAGAAGAAAAGAAACCTAACAATTACCAACATTTTTCTAAACCATTTCTAACAGCTCAACATGATTTCCTAATTAACAGCAATAACAGAATAATTTCCAACTTTCCATAACTATAACCATGCCCTTACACTCATAAACAGAACCGCATACAAACATCCATACCATACAAAACCTACCAAAATCAGTCCTATACCAAACAACAGCCCCTGTTAAACACAATTACTTACCCAATCTGTTTCCAGCTTATAACTTGCAGCCACCACGTACATTTCAAACATAACAGTTCAGATAAATTCATTATGACAGTTTACTAACTCACCATTCACATACATACATTACATACCCAATTCAAACCCATCTTCTAACAGTTTAAAACCAACTCAGTTTCACACTACTCTATAACCAATTAATTTCCATTCTCCTTACTAACAACCTAGTATAACTTTCTAACCTCCACATAACCAACTTTCAAACTTACCCTAACTAACTTTTCTTAAGTTTTTCACTATAAGAATAACTAACGGCTCTAATCACATCCTAACAGTCCCAACCGAATCCTAACTACTTCCTCTAACAGTTAACCAACTCCAAACAGTTTGTAACCAACTTCATAACTAACCCCTAACCGATTCATAACAGAATTTCTAATCCCTAACCGAATCTCTAACAACCTATTAACAGAAAAAACTCATAACTGTCAACTAACAAACCTTCAATAGATCTAACAGAATCAATTCATAACAGAAAAAGAGAAAGAGCTGAACTAACCGGCCATCCCTATATAACAGACACTTCACTCTCTCTTCACATCATCACCATCTTCACCTCTTCATCCCTTCACCATTGCCACTCTCTCCACTATTCCGATCTTCATCAACTTTTCATCATCTTCATCTTCATTCAACCTTCTCAATCTTCTTCAATTCACAGAATAAAAATCGCTTGAACCTTTTCTCAATCGTTCCTCTGAATCTTCATCAACTTTCATTCTTCATCCCCTGCAAGAATCCATCTTCATCACCTTCTTCAATCATCACCATCTTCATTCTCTAAAACTCCATCTTCTTCAATCTTCATCACCACTGAATCATCGATAAACAACAACAAACTCAATAAACAGTTTAACACAGTTCAACCTCCATTCATATTCAACAAGAAAAACTGATCAGAAAACCACAGAAATCAAGAAGAAGGAGGAGAAGAAACGTGAATCGGATAAGAGAAATAAAGTATTGGAGTTAACACTTACTTCAATTTCTAGTCACCGACATCTTCGAGTCTGCAATAACTTCAATCTTCATCGTCACTTTTCTCTGCTTTCAACGCCAGCAATACGCAACAACAGCGATCTTCAGTTTCTTCTCCACCGCAGACGACGACGCTATCTCCGCATTGTTCTTCACTTCAATTCAGCAGTCAAACGTAATCTTCAATCACCATCAACGCCATAGAAATTTCCATAGCAATCGTCATTTGTTCACGGCGGAGATCGGGAGTAATGAGAGAATGAGAGCGATGCGAAGACGAGCGGAGAGTGAGACGCATCAGAGAGAGAAATTTGAGACCGAATGAGATGAAAGCGAGAGGGAGCCGGAGAAGTTATCGGTGACGGTGGAGCGAGGAAGATCTCCGGCCGCCGCAAGTGAGGAGAGGGAGAGAGTTTCTTCGTATGAACTCCAAGCGTCACAAGGTTCTGAACCCTAATCCCCAATCTCAGCTTATCTCTTTTTCTTTTTCTTTTCTTTTTTATTTTAATTAATTTTGTTAATTAATAAAAATCAGAATAATTGGACTAATCTGAATACTAATAAACCATCTTGGGCCATATTACGAATTGCAATTTGCACCCCCACTCGGCCCATGCTGCACACGTTTTCGGGCATATAAGAAATTACACAAAAACATCAGTCTGGGCTTTATCCTTTGGGCCATACGCATAACTGCTGACTGCACCACGATTTTCAATTTGAGCCTCCCTGACTCCATTAAAATGTGTAGATTTTAGGTTCACTTTACAATAGTTTTTTCTATTATTTTTAGTTGATAAAAACATGATGAAACCTTCAATATTTTGTTAGATTTTTAGGTGATCACTGACATTAGAAAAACTCATAAATAATAGTAAATCTTTTAGGTTAATTTTGACATTTGAGTTCTTTTATAAAAAACCCATAAGAATAGTAGTTTTTTTTAGTTTCATTTTTACTAATGCTTGAACCATTTTGTACTATTTCATGGTCATTTTTGTACGATGCTTGTGTGATTTTATTGCCCTTATTCTTGGCCTTATTTTAGGCCTATCTTTGTTAGTACCTTTTCATTGCTCCTTTTAGAATCTATCCCATTACCATGTTAACATTAGGATTTAGACTTGTGTAGACAACTTAGACTAGAATTCAAAATAGTTCCCTTCTTGCTTTCTTTTTCTTTTCAATCTTAAAATACTTAATAAAAATCGATGAAGATCATACCATTGCTTTATTTCATGGTAGGAAAGAAATGATTGAGGCGTAGGCCTCGATGTATGTTCTTTCCTACTTAGCGGAGAAGAAATGATTGAGGTGTGAAGCCTCGGTGTATTTCTTAACCGTTATTTAGAGAAACGATTGTGGCGTAGGCCTCGATGTGCATTCTCTAAATATTCACAAAAGAACTCCTTTTTGTATCTCTTTTACTTAGCGGAGAAGAAATGATGGAGGTGTGAAGCCTCGATGTATTTCTTAACCGTTATTTAGAGAAACGATTGTGGCGTAGGCCTCGATGTGCGTTCTCTAAATATTCAAAACAAAAACTCTTTTAGTATGATCCAAGTCACAAAGTTAAAATCCCCATAAAAAAACACCAACCAAAAAAACCTCAAAAAACCTAATAAATGTTCAGACTTAAAACAAAAGTGAGGAAGTGATGCGAGACCTTGTAGTAGTTTCTCGTCATCATGGAATTACCCTAAAAGACACAAACCAATCTCTTTCTTCTTTTCTTAAGGGCATTGTTATCTCCGCTCCATTGCATCCTAGGCTGTCCCCTTATGCAAGAGCGCGAGCGTTAACTTCGCCCAACTAAAAAACACAAAAACAAACAGAAAATCGTGAGCCGAGCTACGGTAACTCTGATTCCTGAAAAGGATACGTAGGCAGCGGGGTAGGGCCCGTGCGAGTACAATTCTTCTTTTCCCTACATTTTGCATTCATTTCGCATTTAGACATAGACATAGTATACACCCTTTAGATAGAAACAAACATAGGTGGATACCATCGAGTACGATGGGCGTGAGGGGTGCTAATACCTTCCCCTTGCGTAACCGACTCCCGTACCTTGATTCTCTGGTCGCAAGACCCTGTTCCTTCCTTTGTTAGGTTTTCTGATATTCCTTTCCCTTGTGGGATAAATATATTGGTGGCGACTTGTTGAATGCAGTATAGGGCAAGCAACAACAAAAGATTTGGAAATATTGATCCGGGAATTATCGTCCACAGAGATGGAGAGATGCCATTCAACAGTTTCTACGGTTTCGAGCTTGGGTTTGAATGAGCAAAAAGTAAACAAAGATATAGACAGGAAAAGAATAAACACATTCTTAGAAGAGAAAGAACTTATCAGGAATGTAAATATATTCACTCTTCACAAACATACACTTACCAACCCGTTATACTCAACCTACGATACTCATCTATGTCATCACGTATCTCTCACATAAGCGTCCATCTCTGGAGCACAAACGAGATCATCTCACAACTAAGGTTATCTCTAACGCAAAGTCACGAGAACATCCGTATTCTCGCGTCGGCGATCTCTCGCGCGCCGCTTAAACACGAAAGCATTAAGTACAGATACCCACAGTGAATGCTAGCTCTAAATCTATCTCTAGAGTTCAGAACCAACAGATTATCATCCTAGATAAGGATTCAAGCAGTTTATCTCTAAAGCAACTCAAATCCCCAGCATAGAGCAAAAATCCAGGATAACAATCAACATAGATTTGTAAAGAAAGTTAAATATAACTTTATAATCGGTAAATCGGTAAATATACATAAGATTCAAGTACATATACAAACAAACCCAACACAAAAGAAATACACAAAGAATAGAAGAGATAAACCAAACATCTCGCGGGTTGTCAGCTCCGGTTGATGAGAAATCCACCTCCGATCTTCCAAGTGCATGACCCGGTGTTGTTTTCTAAGCTAATCCTACTCTAAGAATGAAAATGATGGAGTTGGAACCAAAAACTCTCCAAAACCATAACCTAGAAATGTACAAATGAAGAGAATATAAACACAAATCTGCACAGGTCCGCTCAGCGGACCCCCTCCGCTCAGCGGCCTTCACTTATTCCCCAAAATATCTACAACAGTATACGTAGCTCCGCTGAGCGGGCTACCTCCGCTGAGCGGACCCAAAAATGCTTCAAATCTCTGCCAAGCTCCGCTTGAACTCCGCTGAGTGGACCTTCTGCTACAAAACTTCCTTATTCAGTTCCAAAATTGCGCAATCGGAGCCGTGCCTTCGACACTTTATTCCTCGAGGCTCCGATATGCATGAATACCTATAAAAACAAAGGAAAAACTATTAAACGGTATATAAAACATATGAAAACTAAATAATGTGAATATATACACAAAAGTGGGGATTTTATTACAAAAACGGAATGAATCGAATCAATAAGTGCCACAATTATATACTCAAAATAACAACATTTTGGCACTTATCAAACTCTCCCCAACTTAAAACTTTGTTTGTCCTCAAACAATGTCAAATAAATCAAAGAATAAAAAGTAATAAACCAAAGAATTGTGAATCAACAAGTTTTGAAAACCAAAAACAGATGTATGGCTCAATACAAAAACGTATAAACAAAGTAAATACTTACCACTATCCTACAACGACAACATGTAAATGAAACGCATCTTAAGTACAAATAGCATACAAAACATTCTAACACAGTACATGCTTACTTCATGAATCACACCTAGCAAAAATTCATCAATGGATGAATAACACACAAAGGTGAAGGACTTTTAACACTCATCCAACAATCTTGCAAACAAAAGATTAAATTATGCATTCATCCAAAAATCACATTGAAGATATAAAAGCAAGAATCACAAGGACTTTTCAAGGTTGTAATGTGGCTTGGTTAACAAACAAGGGATAAGTCCTAAGGCTAATCGAAACAAAAACTTGCCTAAACCTAAGGGAGTGATCAATCCACCAAAGATTCAAACAACACAATTTCGATCAAACTTCTTCCATAATCACAAGTTTCTCAAACCAATCACAATACTTATTAGCACAATTATTCACTTCTCTTTTCTTTTTGTTTTTCAAAACTTTTTCACTTTTTTTCTTTCTTTTTCTTTTCACATTTTTTTTTCTTTTTCTTTCTTTTCAACCTCATAGCAACAACCAAATAAGTACACAACCATTTCTCTCCCCAACTTGAATTCAACCACACCATCATATGAATACTCCCTACTTTCTAAGGCAAGGTAAAAATTCATACCAAAAATCATGGTTGAGGGTTCAAGAAAACAAAGAATCAATCATCCATGCAAAAATGAGAACTAAACACTCAAAGATAAGCATTTAGCAAATACAACATGGACATTGACAAAAAGGCTCAAAAGGGTTAACAAATGATCACACACTCACAAGGTGAATTGACTATTTGGTTATGGTGGTTTTGCTCAAAATGAAACAAAATGCCTTGATCCTTTTCATGCTTTCATAAAATCAACATAAACAAAAGATTAAGCATAATAAAATCCAGTTAAAACAAAGATTGTGGCCTCCAGCATATATGAACAATGGAAAGCTTCCTCACATTTATGGTTTGGGAACTAAAGTGATTCAATCAATAAGCAAGTAATGCAAAAGAATGAATGGTATGGTAATTGTACAAATGAAAAGTTTCTTAAACATGTTATGCTATAGAAAGAGATAAATGAGTACCTTGAATGATACAACTTCAAAAACAATATCCTACCATACATCCGCAGGTTGAAACACTCAAGCTTTGGAAAATCACCTCAAAAATCTTCGAATCACCGAACAAAATTTGAGTACAAACAACCAACAAAAGAATTAGAAAAACAAAACTAATATATACTATTAATTAGCCTTGGTGATAGTGGGAAAAAGGAGTGAACCAAGTGGAATAGGAACCCACTGGTACAGAGCAGAAAAACAAAATTCTGCTATGCCCGCTCAGCGAGCTCTGCTCCGCTCAGCGGATGACAGAAAAACCAGAAAAATCAGAACTGCACCAGCTGTTCTAATCACTCACCACTTCACCTAAATACCTCATAAATAGAAATATAAACAATATTTACAACCGTTGGGGTGCCTCCCAACAAGCGCTTGTTTTACGTCGTTAGCTCGACGCCTTTATTGTTTAGGTGTTTGGAAAGTAGCTTCCTCCCGTCATGCCATGGTGACGTCTCACCGCACAAGCCTAAAGAAAGTGTCCTAACCAACCACTCAACAAACGTTACGGGTACAAATATATACAACAACTATACGAACATAAAAGAAAACGCAAGTATATAAGTATGTACATAAACAAACACATATATACAAGTATGAACATATACATGTATTATTATACAAAAAGAGAAAAGTTGGTGAATATAAACAAGTAAACATGTACAAGTAAATATATATACAAGTGAAACTATACAATATATACGATATATACACAGCTCAAAACCACATAAACTATTGCGATGCAATCACAACCATCCCCGGCAACGGCGCCATTTTGTTGAATGCAGTATAGGGCAAGCAACAACAAAAGATTTGGAAATATTGATCCGGGAATTATCGTCCACAGAGATGGAGAGATGCCATTCAACAGTTTCTACGGTTTCGAGCTTGGGTTTGAATGAGCAAAAAGTAAACAAAGATATAGACAGGAAAAGAATAAACACATTCTTAGAAGAGAAAGAACTTATCAGGAATGTAAATATATTCACTCTTCACAAACATACACTTACCAACCCGTTATACTCAACCTACGATACTCATCTATGTCATCACGTATCTCTCACATAAGCGTCCATCTCTGGAGCACAAACGAGATCATCTCACAACTAAGGTTATCTCTAACGCAAAGTCACGAGAACATCCGTATTCTCGCGTCGGCGATCTCTCGCGCGCCGCTCAAACACGAAAGCATTAAGTACAGATACCCACAGTGAATGCTAGCTCTAAATCTATCTCTAGAGTTCAGAACCAACAGATTATCATCCTAGATAAGGATTCAAGCAGTTTATCTCTAAAGCAACTCAAATCCCCAGCATAGAGCAAAAATCCAGGATAACAATCAACATAGATTTGTAAAGAAAGTTAAATATAACTTTATAATCGGTAAATCGGTAAATATACATAAGATTCAAGTACATATACAAACAAACCCAACACAAAAGAAATACACAAAGAATAGAAGAGATAAACCAAACATCTCGCGGGTTGTCAGCTCCGGTTGATGAGAAATCCACCTCCGATCTTCCAAGTGCATGACCCGGTGTTGTTTTCTAAGCTAATCCTACTCTAAGAATGAAAATGATGGAGTTGGAACCAAAAACTCTCCAAAACCATAACCTAGAAATGTACAAATGAAGAGAATATAAACACAAATCTGCACAGGTCCGCTCAGCGGACCCCCTCCGCTCAGCGGCCTTCACTTATTCCCCAAAATATCTACAACAGTATACGTAGCTCCGCTGAGCGGGCTACCTCCGTTGAGCGGACCCAAAAATGCTTCAAATCTCTGCCAAGCTCCGCTTGAACTCCGCTGAGCGGACCTTCTGCTACAAAACTTCCTTATTCAGTTCCAAAATTGCGCAATCGGAGCCGTGCCTTCGACACTTTATTCCTCGAGGCTCCGATATGCATGAATACCTATAAAAACAAAGGAAAAACTATTAAACGGTATATAAAACATATGAAAACTAAATAATGTGAATATATACACAAAAGTGGGGATTTTATTACAAAAACGGAATGAATCGAATCAATAAGTGCCACAATTATATACTCAAAATAACAACATTTTGGCACTTATCACGACTCTGTTCATTTTTCGCGAGCGTGCGACAGCTGGCGACTCTGCTGGGGATGTTGCTAGACCTGTTGCTGGTCCATCCTTAGCGAGTCAATCCTAGCCTGCGTTTGTTTGTTTATTTACTGGGTGTTTATTTGTTTTTATGTCTATAACTTGTATATATGTTTGCATGTTTACTTTTCTGCTTGCATATCATGTTTATTTCTGTTTGCACATCATGCATATGGATTATATTCTGTGTTCCTTGGGGTCTTCTGTTCTGTTTTGCAGGTTGGGTGGGATGTTTTATGAGGTAAAAGGCCCAATACCCAGGCCAGAGTGACACATAGGATACCTAGGATATAGTGGATAGTCATGACGCCAACAGAATGTCAGGTTCTGTTGATTGCGATCATGAGACCCACGCCCAGTCGAGGTCCAAATGGGGTATCATTGTTGGCATGTAGATGCAACAACGGTGGTGCCTCAGGAGGACTGATAACGCTGGTTGCCATGTTGACCTTACCCTGACCTAGATTCACCCGTGAGTGGGGAGGGATATACATGACAGGTACCGTTGGTGACTCAGGTTCTGTTGGTGACTATTGGTTCTCCTGGTATTCAAAAAGGTGTCGGACCTTTGATCCTGTGACATTTGACCTGTATCAGTTATTCAGAGGATTGTACAGTGGTTACTAAGATTACATCGACCGTTGATCCCATGCTTTTGCATTGCATAACATCATTGCTTTGTCCACTCCATTTATGAAAGATCCTAAAGTCTATTTCCAAAAAAAAGAGAAAAGAAAAGAAAAGAAAAGATATGTAAAAGAAAAAGGAAATAGAAAAGCAAAAAAAGAAAAGAAAAGATATTCTATACAAAATAAAGCCTTGAAAAAAAAAAGAAAAAGAAAGATGAAAGTGTGAGAAAAGACTTTAGGATCTCTCATAAATGAAACATGCATTCATACTATCATGCATTTCATGGTTCTGTCAAAGACTTATGGGACCATTTCTATTCAGATTTCAAGATCAACAACAGATTTGACTTCTCACCGCCACAACTCCAAGATCAACTATGGAACAACTCCGTGAGGAAATGGATGAGATGAGGGAACAAACGGGTCATCTTATGTTGGAGATGCAAGACTTGGCCCATAATCAGGATGCACTAAAGGAGGAAAATAGTCAGTTGAAGACTCAATTGAGCTTGGTCATGGAAGTTCTGAAGACGGTATTAAAGAAGGAAGGTGATGTTGTTCCTACTGCTGCAACAGAAGTTGTTGATCCCTTCTCTTCAGTAGGATCCCTTCCCACTCATGGAATGCCTCAGGAAGTTCCTCCTCAATTCCATGTGCCATTACCTCCATGCCAATCTGTTCTTCAAGGAGGCCAAATGTGTGGGAAAAAGCCTAAGATACCTCAAAGAATTCTCAATCCTATCCTGATGCCTTACGCTCAGTTACTTCCCCGTTTGCTGGAGCTTCAGTTGGTTGAGCTACGAGAATTGGCTACGCCTGAAAAGCTTCCCCCCACCTTTGATGCCAATGCTCGATGTGAGTTCCATTCTGGGGCACCTGGTCATGATATTGAGAATTGTAGGGCGCTGAAGCAGCAAATTCAAGATCTCATTGATTCAAAAGTGATTTTGTTCACCCCTGAGGGTATGTTTGTTCAAGGAAATGGGGTTCCAACTGCGGTAGAAGAAAAGGTTGATTCATACTTCTATGTCAGATCTACTTCAAATCAGAAGCATAATGCACCATCTTGGGTTCCAGGTTTCCCACCTCATCAGTCTCCATTTGTTTCACAGCCAAATCAAAAGAGGAAGACACCTGAACAGAATGGGTACTGGAATCATTGCCATCAGCAGGGTCCACAAATGCCAAGGAGACCACCAAGAAGGATTGACCCAATTCCTATGACCTATAGTCAGCTGCTTTCTCATTTGCTCAAGGATTCTTTGGTTCAACTAAGGGAGTTTAAGCCCCCTCCAATACCAATTCCTCAAGGATATGACTTAAATGCAAGGTGTGAGTACCATTCTGGGACATCTGGACATTCAACTGAGGATTGTAATATTTTGAAACACAAAGTCCAAGATCTCATTGACTCCAAAGTAATATCATTCACTCCAAATGGCCTGCACATAAGACGAAGAGTTCATGCATAAGTGAATGTCCGTATTCCAGAAAGTATCACAAAAAAAAAAAGAAGAATAAGCCCGAATGGAGTCAAGGCTCCTCAACATTGGCAATCATCATTTCATTTCCGTATTCTCACTTCAATATTCCCTATTTTGTTGAAGACTACTTCCTTGTCTGAGTTGGTTGGTATGATAATAATAAAAGCACCACAAATTCTCGAGCAACTTCGTCATAATCTTTTCCAAAAAAAAGAAATCAAGAATGTTTTGTAGAAGCATCTCTCATTCTCAAGGTTCTTATGCTCAGTTGTATCCGTGGAGGTTGGTGTTTCAGTTGGTGTTTGAGTTCTCTTTGCAACAAATAGCTTCTCTAAATTTGGTGACTACGCAAGGTTCCTCCATGTTTGATGGCAAATACTTCTTCAATGAATATGCTTGGGGCTCTCGCACGAGGGATAAGCAAGACGCACTCTTATCTTGAGCATTGCATCATTCGCATTGCTCGAATCCCTAAAAGCATTACAAATTCCTGGATGACTTCGTCAGAATCTTCTTCCGTGTGATAATCAAGAGTTTTCTTCACAATGCTTCTCATTCTCAAGGTTCTACTTCATATATCAGTTGCCTTTTCTCATGATCTCCTTCTCAGTGGCCTTGCTAGTTAACAGAGACAAGAAGAATATGAGAAATAAATTGATGTGATTCTATTGCCTTGTGCTCATTCGTTTCCTTGTTTGTGGGAATCACAATTGGTTAAGATTCTAGTATTGGGTCTTTTTCACCACAAGTAGCTCTCTTGAGTTGATGATCATACAAGATTCTTCCCGTTTATGATGGCGATTACTACTCTAGCAACTATGCTTGGGGCTCCCGCACGAGGGATAAGCAAGACGTACTCTTATCTTGAGCATTGCATCACTCGCATTGCTCGAATCCCTAAAGCAAGGCAAAAGTTTACAACTCATGGGTGACTTTGTTGGAGTTCTCTTTTGAAGTAATCTGAAGTGTTTGGAAGGAACTGCAGAAAGTATTCAAGCTCAACAAGTCCAGACGGAGTCAAGTCTCCTCAACAACGACACCCATTTAGTTTCTTACTGCATTCTCATTGTAATTTTTCATTTGTGTGTTTAAGCATCAATAGCATGTAAAAACTTGTTAATTTCTGAATGAAAATCATAATACATTGTTTATGTTCGTCTTGAAGTAATCCATTCGTTATCACTCATAAAATGTTTTGGCATTACGATACCAACTTTACTAATTGCTTGCTTATGCAAAAAGCTGAGGGAGAATGATGAAAAATAAAAATGCAAAATCTCCAATTGTGTGCTTTTGAATAAAAAACCCTACTGAGGATGTACAGGCATTGTTTCAAATCCCCAAACACCGGAGAAATAAGGGAGATAGACCCTCGTTAACCCCTTTGAGCTTTGAAGTAGGAGTTTCTTTTCTAATCACAAAAACCCTTATTTTAACCTTGGGGCAGGGTAGTGTTCATTTAACTTGATCGAGTGTTCAAAACTCACCAAAAGGGTATGCATCTAGGGATACAACAATGGTTATCCTTCAAAAGGTTGAGGAATGTCAAAACCGCAATGATCATCCTTATTCCATCAAGAGGTCAAAAGAGGACGATGCCACAATGGTTATCCCTCATCAATCAGAGAATGAGGCAGTCACAATATTTCAAACAAATCGAGAGCAACGCAAGGTCACACGACTTGTTCAAAAAGTGAATAAAAAAAAAAAGAAAGCCCGCTAAGTCAAAAACTCGAAAACAATGACTTAGGCAAAAGTTAGGGCATCCCGCTAGACTCCAAAATAAAATTCAAAAGAATTAGTCCAGGCAAAGTTAGGGAAAGCAGAAGCGAAAAATAAGGATTACAAAATAAAAATCCCTATCAAAAGAACAAAGTCGTGTGATCAGACACCAAAAATGCAAGATGAAGTGACTGCCATGTCCAAAGAACCTCATTGACTCCTCAACCATTTCAAATTCCTTATGAGGGATGAACACTCGTGTCGAGTTAACTGAACATAGGAATGAAGAACATCACGAAGGGGGTGGGTACAAATAATTTTGAGCCTAAAAATCCTTTGTTTTCTAAAAACCGTGAACCCGGCCAAATTACAACCCTTAAAAGTCCTAATTGAAGTAGGGTTTATTTTGAAATCACACTCCGATGAGATAGTGTTTAACTGACTCCCAATGAAGCGAAACTCATTTCCATGTTTGTATCGTATGCTTGCTTTATCTTCCACATGCAAAAATCGGGGTTGTGTCAACTAGTGATCCATTCACAAGAGGTCACAACCTCATTTCAATAAAAAAAGTTTCTTTAAACTTCAAGATTAACGTACACTTTGCATTAGAATTATCATTCTTAGAATTAACATTCTTTTGCATACAAAATACGTGCTTAACATCAAGGAAGTTACCATGATGAGAATCAGTGAGTAACTTGATCATGTCAACGCAACAAGACTTGAGAACTCCGAGGAGTAAAAGCTAATCATTCCAAATGTTGACCATCAATGGGCAGATTCTCTAAAAACTCCGTTGGGCATGCACAGTTAATGCTTTCTTTGATTACCTTGAGGGGAAGAGTTTGAAGACTCCGTTGAGCGTGGTAAAGTTGTTTCCATGTTTGTTTAACTTCAAAACAATGAAGGCTTGAGGAGTCTAGTCCGATGTACCTAATCAGGGGCAATTAAGTCGAGGTTTGACCTCTCAAATTCAGCATATCTGGGGCAATCATGTCGACAAATCTCTTCGAGCCTTGATCAATTTGGGGCAATCAAGTCGAGGAATCTCTCTTGAGTTCAACCAATCTGGGGCAGTTACGTCGAGATACGACAAATCTCTCCAAGGATCCTTTGGGGAAAATTCCTCCATAAGTCACGAAGCTTGGGGCACAATTCTGAGTTTTTGTCGCTCCATGACCATAGGAGTTTATTTCTCCTAGAATCTTGGTCTCCCCCCAAGCAGGGAGTTTATTTCTCCCGAGAGTTTGTTCCATTCCTCAAGCATAGGAATTTATTTCTCCTAGGAGTTGTCCTACTTCCCTAATCAAGGCTCCTTATCTGGATTTCTCATTCCCAACATGGTGAATCGAGGGAATCTCCTCAGGCTGAAAATCCCCCAAGCAGTGGCACATGGTGAGAAGTCAGAAATTATTCTTCAAGTCAAAGAAGGTGCATCTTACAAATCAAAGTCCAATATCTATTGGCACCTCCACATGGTCCTTAACACTAAGGGGATTCTCCCTGGTGTTTACCTCATTAATGCCTTTATTTGGCATTCTGCATATAGTGTTCACTGCATATAACATCGCATCCTCAAAAGCGTAGCATATCCGTCAAAGCGGATCATTACGCCATAGAAAAATTCAAACATGCATAACAAAGCATAAGCCAGATAATACAAATCCGCACCCAGTCAAGACAATAATACATCCCCACACAAAAAGTTGTCCTTACAAATTCTGATTGATATCTGCTACTACATTTCAAATCTCTTCCAACCTCGGTGCCGAGGCGAGGTATCTTCAATCTCTGATGAGTGTCTGACACAATGTCTTCTTTTCTCCTGATGTTGAGTCGATGTTGAGTCATAGATCGTAATAGATCTTATTCTTTCGGTCCTGAAGATCATGCTTAGGTCTTCTCCTGATGTTGAGTCGATGTTGAGTCATAGATCGTAATAGATCTTATTCTTTCAGTCCTGAAGATCATGCTTAGGTCTTCTCCTGATGTTGAGTCGATGTTGAGTCATAGATCGTAAAAGATCTTGTTCTTTCAGTCCTGAAGATCATGCTTAGGTCTTCTCCTGATGTTGAGTCGATGTTGAGTCATAGATCGTAAGAGATCTTATTCTTTCAGTCCTGAAGATCATGCTTAGGTCTTCTCTTGATGTTGAGTCGATGTTGAGTCATAGATCGTAATAGATCTTATTCTTTCGGTCCTGAAGATCATGCTTAGGTCTTCTCCTGATGTTGAGTCGATGTTGAGTCATAGATCGTAATAGATCTTATTCTTTCAGTCCTGAAGATCATGCTTAGGTCTTCTCCTGATGTTGAGTCGATGTTGAGTCATAGATCGTAAGAGATCTTATTCTTTCAGTCCTGAAGATCATGCTTAGGTCTTCTCTTGATGTTGAGTCGATGTTGAGTCATAGATCGTAATAGATCTTATTCTTTCGGTCCTGAAGATCATGCTTAGGTCTTCTCCTGATGTTGAGTCGATGTTGAGTCATAGATCGTAATAGATATTATTCTTTCAGTCCTGAAGATCATGCTTGGGTCTTCTCCTGATGTTGAGTCGATGTTGAGTCATAGATCGTAAGAGATCTTATTCTTTCAGTCCTGAAGATCATGCTTAGGTCTTCTCTTGATGTTGAGTCGATGTTGAGTCATAGATCGTAAGAGATCTTATTCTTTCAGTCCTGAAGATCATGCTTAGGTCTTCTCCTGATGTTGAGTCGATGTTGAGTCATAGATCGTAAGAGATCTTATTCTTTCAGTCCTGAAGATCATGCTTAGGTCTTCTCTTGATGTTGAGTCGATGTTGAGTCATAGATCGTAAGAGATCTTATTCTTTCAGTCCTGAAGATCATGCTTAGGTCTTCTCCTGATGTTGAGTCGATGTTGAGTCATAGATCGTAAAAGATCTTATTCTTTCAGTCCTGAAGATCATGCTTAGGTCTTCTCCTGATGTTGAGTCGATGTTGAGTCATAGATCGTAAGAGATCTTATTCTTTCAGTCCTGAAGATCATGCTTAGGTCTTCTCCTGATGTTGAGTCGATGTTGAGTCATAGATCGTAAGAGATCTTATTCTTTCAGTCCTAAAGATCGTACGAGATCCTCTCCTGATGTCGAGTCGATGTTGAGTCATAGATCGTACGAGATCTTTTTCCTTTCGGTCATTGTTTCATACAACCATCCTCTTTGAAAACCCCGTGTCGGCACCGCTACCACGTTATAAGCTATCTCCATCCAAATCCATTGTTCATTGTAAATATTGCCACCAAAAAAATAAATAAATTTCTCTTTCCCCAGCAGATATCAAGACAAAAACCAAAAATAAGGATAGTATCCATACCATCTTTTCAGGACAAATTTCTGGTACTGTGATATTTAATCTTCTTCCACCTCGAATGTTCGAAAGACCAATGTCAATCTCACCTTCAGGTTTAAGACGATTAAATAGGGGCAGCTGTCATACCCCAAATTTGTCCTACCCCTTTATTTCTGACTGGCCTAGGCTTCTCATTTCATACGCATCATCTTTTCACTAGGGCATTAACGTAACATGCATCATTAATCAATAAAATTGGCAAGGGATTGAGGTCGCAGATAGAGTTGAGGTTTCACGTGGTTCGAAGTTCGTATCTCGTGTAAGTTTGTTCTTATTGAGGTTCTCAACTGATCATGGAGTGAGGTCCGTTTCGTTGTGCTTGTGTCAACTAATGGATTTTCAGGGTTGTGCCTATGATTATCTTATTGTCAAGATTTCATCTGGTTCATTCTCCAATTCAAAATTTGGTTCACCTGTTTATGTGACATACAAGCTAGTCGTCTAGGGCTCCATTAAAAGAGTATGGATTCATTCATTTGGAGTTTGTACTGGGTCATTTTCAATGATGGAGACATTTGATGTAACTTTGACTGCTGGTCAAAGTCAACTATGGAAGGTTGACTTTTTACCAAAGTTCATAATGGGTCATTTTGGGACTCTATCTTATGATTGGATGCTGCACAGCAAAGAGATTTAGAAACCTAAAGAATAGCACATGGAGAAAAAGATTTTGAAATTCAAAGGGATTGGAGGGAAAGAACAACATTCAAAATTACTTGAAGAATTACATTCAAAGGAGCCCAAGTTATATTACAAGGTTACTAAGCATGATATTCATTACCAAGTTCAAAGGCCACGTACAATGTATCACAATCCATACAATATCACATGAAAGAAAAGAATTGGAACAAAGGGGGCCTATTCTAATCATCATCTTCACCAGGGGCATTCATGCTCACTTCTCACAATATACATTGCCCTGCAAATGATCCACACAGCCAACCTCCCTGCATCAATCAGCAGCAACAACAACATTTCTCTTCAGCAATGCACGGTCCGCCTTTTGTACCACCGGGTCCCAATGCTGGGCATCCTTCTATGTAGCAGTTTCCTCTTCATCATGCAATACTGCAACAACTGCACCCTCATGATTTCTGACCTGCCATTCACAAACAGCCAGCATAAGCAATAGGAAACCTATAGCAAAAAACATACTCTGCATAAACAAGAAGAAAAGAAACCTAACAATTACCAACATTTTTCTAAACCATTTCTAACAGCTCAACATGATTTCCTAATTAACAGCAATAACAGAATAATTTCCAACTTTCCATAACTATAACCATGCCCTTACACTCATAAACAGAACCGCATACAAACATCCATACCATACAAAACCTACCAAAATCAGTCCTTTCACTTGAAGTATGTTTTCGAGGATGAAAACCCTTTTAGTGGGGGAGAGTTGTAACACCCCATATTTTCTAATTTTAATTTAATTGGAAATTAAATTATTTATTGGAATTATTTTGGTATTTGGTTGAATTATTGTAGGATTATGGATTTAAGGGCCATTGGGTCGGATGGTGAGGTTAGTAGTATGGGGGTGCTAAGTGAGTAAGCCCATTACTAACCATTTTATGTTTTCATAAAATAAGGGAAATATGGAAAAAAGAGTCAGTACGTGAAAAATTAAAAGTGGGAGAGAAAAGGAAGAACACGTGAAAGAACAAGAGAAGGGAAGAGGAGCAAGGAGGAGGAAAACCCCAAAGCTCAAGGAGAATCAAGAAACTAATTCCAGGTAAGGGGTGATTACTCTAATTACGTAGTATTATGATTTTGATGATGTTAGGATTGAATTAAGTGATTAGAATCTCTATTTGGGATGTTAGGTTTTGTGAAATACCAACACTGACATGTATGATTTGATGAATTGACTGCAATTGATGACGTAGTAATGTTACATGGTGTTGTGGTATGTTGTTTGTGCATTAAAATCATGTATTTGGAGTATTTTGATGTTATCGATGATCAATTTCGTAATGGTATGAGTTGGTATGTGTTTGGGATGTATAAAAGTCTTAAAAATCACTTTTTCTAGCTACTGGGTTCGTGGGAACCGGTTCCCATGTGGGAGGAACCGGGTTCCACTGAGTTAGAACGTTAAAAATGGCATTTTTGGGTCCAGGAACCGGTTCCCATGTGGGACGAACCGGGTTCCAGTACAAAATTCCAGCAGCACGTTTTGAAAACTGTTCTAACTTTAAAAGCTTCTAATTTTTGAACCGTAAGTCCGTTTTAGACGCCGTTTTGGACGTTGTTTCTTAAATTAAATACTCTATGATATATACTAAAGAAAATAACAATAACTTGATTTTATTTTGAAAATCTTGATTTATTTCGTTTATGGCGTGTTTTGTACATCGTGTGCATGATTTGGTTAATGTGACAATGTAATGATATGACTGTGATTGACGTTATATGTGGTGTGAATTGTATATGATGAATAGGTGATATGGACGTAAGGTCCGAGTTTTGTATCGTGTTTATATTATTTATTGGGTGATGTTTTACATGTATGCGTGTGATATAATTGTATGAATGCTAAAACTATGCATGCTTATCGGTGATGAATTGGTGATGATAATGAGACGATGTGATACATCGGATTGGTGATGTTGTAAGCATGTTATATGTTGCATTCATTCGCATACATTTTTGGTGATGGATCCCGGTGATGAAATGGATCAAAATGGTGGGCATAATTCCCATTGTGTGGAATTTGTGCTGGTTAAACTGTATCTCGGTGATGAAAAAGATCAGTTGGATGGGTGTATCCCATGTATGGTACCACATGCATAAGAGTCTGCATGGTCTTTGTATAAATTGTGACATGTCAGGATGAAATCCGGTGTTATGATTGTGTGGTGTTATTGGTGCATATTTTGACTTGTGCTTATGATTGGTATGAATTGATAAATCTGAATATGCTAAGTAGGGTGGATAATTGCTTATGAAATTCTATATCTGATGATTTATAATGCTATTTAATTATGATGTAGTCTCACCCTTACTTTGATGATTTCAGATTGAAGTAGCGGCCTAAGCGATCGGTGAGGATGACTCGTATAGTTTATCCGGTTATGTTGGGTCGTGTCGGTCATGCTCTGATCTTGTAACATTGGGGGTCGATAGTCTTAGAGTTACTTGTGATACATTGTTTTACCATTATTGATTTATGTACCGTTGATTTTATCAGAAATGTTTTATAACATTGTAGAATGATTTTCCGCTGTGCTGAAAATGTGTTTTAATATTTTTGGATTATTCCTAATAAAGCATGACAAACGACTTGGAGTTTTATTTATTTTAATAATTGTAGCATCCTTGCTGTTATATTACTCTGATTATATTATTTTCCGCGGGGTTTTAGAAGGGTGTTACACTGCTGATGGGCGGCGAAGTTGTCAGTTGAGTAGCTGTGCGTCTCGGAAGAAGTTCAGTTGCAAGTTTGCAAAGAGGATTGTTGTCGTAATATTTCAGAATCGCACTTCGGCAATGGGATGTGTTGCTTAAGTTATAAGAATGTTTGGCAGTGAAGAGATATGATAAGGGGCTGTTTGGAATATGATCGAGTTGAAGAGAATGAGTTTTGGAGTGAAATTTTCGTAAGCAAAACGCAGGAAAATTGCTGAATAGCTGCAGAACTTCGAAAATTCATAACTGGAGTTCTGGACATCCGATTTGAGTTCCGTTTGAAGCGTCGGAAAGCTAAAGAGATGAACTTTGTTATAAAAATGGTTTCAGCAGCTGTAACATATTTAATTCTGACAGGATGATGTTGGAAAGAGGTGAAGTTGCGGTTACGCGTGCTCTTAGAACTAGACTTGTTTGTTGGTACGGCACGGGATGTCAGTGTCAGAGTTGAACGGATTGAAGGAATAATTAAAAGGTTTGTTGAGAAGCAATTTTAGGAATTAAGTGTGTCATACCCCAAATTTGTCCTACCCCTTTATTTCTGACTGGCCTAGGCTTCTCATTTCATACGCATCATCTTTTCACTAGGGCATTAACGTAACATGCATCATTAATCAATAAAATTGGCAAGGGATTGAGGTCGCAGATAGAGTTGAGGTTTCACGTGGTTCGAAGTTCGTATCTCGTGTAAGTTTGTTCTTATTGAGGTTCTCAACTGATCATGGAGTGAGGTCCGTTTCGTTGTGCTTGTGTCAACTAATGGATTTTCAGGGTTGTGCCTATGATTATCTTATTGTCAAGATTTCATCTGGTTCATTCTCCAATTCAAAATTTGGTTCACCTGTTTATGTGACATACAAGCTAGTCGTCTAGGGCTCCATTAAAAGAGTATGGATTCATTCATTTGGAGTTTGTACTGGGTCATTTTCAATGATGGAGACATTTGATGTAACTTTGACTGCTGGTCAAAGTCAACTATGGAAGGTTGACTTTTTACCAAAGTTCATAATGGGTCATTTTGGGACTCTATCTTATGATTGGATGCTGCACAGCAAAGAGATTTAGAAACCTAAAGAATAGCACATGGAGAAAAAGATTTTGAAATTCAAAGGGATTGGAGGGAAAGAACAACATTCAAAATTACTTGAAGAATTACATTCAAAGGAGCCCAAGTTATATTACAAGGTTACTAAGCATGATATTCATTACCAAGTTCAAAGGCCACGTACAATGTATCACAATCCATACAATATCACATGAAAGAAAAGAATTGGAACAAAGGGGGCCTATTCTAATCATCATCTTCACCAGGGGCATTCATGCTCACTTCTCACAATATACATTGCCCTGCAAATGATCCACACAGCCAACCTCCCTGCATCAATCAGCAGCAACAACAACATTTCTCTTCAGCAATGCACGGTCCGCCTTTTGTACCACCGGGTCCCAATGCTGGGCATCCTTCTATGTAGCAGTTTCCTCTTCATCATGCAATACTGCAACAACTGCACCCTCATGATTTATGACCTGCCATTCACAAACAGCCAGCATAAGCAATAGGAAACCTATAGCAAAAAACATACTCTGCATAAACAAGAAGAAAAGAAACCTAACAATTACCAACATTTTTCTAAACCATTTCTAACAGCTCAACATGATTTCCTAATTAACAGCAATAACAGAATAATTTCCAACTTTCCATAACTATAACCATGCCCTTACACTCATAAACAGAACCGCATACAAACATCCATACCATACAAAACCTACCAAAATCAGTCCTATACCAAACAACAGCCCCTGTTAAACACAATTACTTACCCAATCTGTTTCCAGCTTATAACTTGCAGCCACCACGTACATTTCAAACATAACAGTTCAGATAAATTCATTATGACAGTTTACTAACTCACCATTCACATACATACATTACATACCCAATTCAAACCCATCTTCTAACAGTTTAAAACCAACTCAGTTTCACACTACTCTATAACCAATTAATTTCCATTCTCCTTACTAACAACCTAGTATAACTTTCTAACCTCCACATAACCAACTTTCAAACTTACCCTAACTAACTTTTCTTAAGTTTTTCACTATAAGAATAACTAACGGCTCTAATCACATCCTAACAGTCCCAACCGAATCCTAACTACTTCCTCTAACAGTTAACCAACTCCAAACAGTTTGTAACCAACTTCATAACTAACCCCTAACCGATTCATAACAGAATTTCTAATCCCTAACCGAATCTCTAACAACCTATTAACAGAAAAAACTCATAACTGTCAACTAACAAACCTTCAATAGATCTAACAGAATCAATTCATAACAGAAAAAGAGAAAGAGCTGAACTAACCGGCCATCCCTATATAACAGACACTTCACTCTCTCTTCACATCATCACCATCTTCACCTCTTCATCCCTTCACCATTGCCACTCTCTCCACTATTCCGATCTTCATCAACTTTTCATCATCTTCATCTTCATTCAACCTTCTCAATCTTCTTCAATTCACAGAATAAAAATCGCTTGAACCTTTTCTCAATCGTTCCTCTGAATCTTCATCAACTTTCATTCTTCATCCCCTGCAAGAATCCATCTTCATCACCTTCTTCAATCATCACCATCTTCATTCTCTAAAACTCCATCTTCTTCAATCTTCATCACCACTGAATCATCGATAAACAACAACAAACTCAATAAACAGTTTAACACAGTTCAACCTCCATTCATATTCAACAAGAAAAACTGATCAGAAAACCACAGAAATCAAGAAGAAGGAGGAGAAGAAACGTGAATCGGATAAGAGAAATAAAGTATTGGAGTTAACACTTACTTCAATTTCTAGTCACCGACATCTTCGAGTCCGCAATAACTTCAATCTTCATCGTCACTTTTCTCTGCTTTCAACGCCAGCAATACGCAACAACAGCGATCTTCAGTTTCTTCTCCACCGCAGACGACGACGCTATCTCCGCATTGTTCTTCACTTCAATTCAGCAGTCAAACGTAATCTTCAATCACCATCAACGCCATAGAAATTTCCATAGCAATCGTCATTTGTTCACGGCGGAGATCGGGAGTAATGAGAGAATGAGAGCGATGCGAAGACGAGCGGAGAGTGAGACGCATCAGAGAGAGAAATTTGAGACCGAATGAGATGAAAGCGAGAGGGAGCCGGAGAAGTTATCGGTGACGGTGGAGCGAGGAAGATCTCCGGCCGCCGCAAGTGAGGAGAGGGAGAGAGTTTCTTCGTATGAACTCCAAGCGTCACAAGGTTCTGAACCCTAATCCCCAATCTCAGCTTATCTCTTTTTCTTTTTCTTTTCTTTTTTATTTTAATTAATTTTGTTAATTAATAAAAATCAGAATAATTGGACTAATCTGAATACTAATAAACCATCTTGGGCCATATTACGAATTGCAATTTGCACCCCCACTCGGCCCATGCTGCACACGTTTTCGGGCATATAAGAAATTACACAAAAACATCAGTCTGGGCTTTATCCTTTGGGCCATACGCATAACTGCTGACTGCACCACGATTTTCAATTTGAGCCTCCCTGACTCCATTAAAATGTGTAGATTTTAGGTTCACTTTACAATAGTTTTTTCTATTATTTTTAGTTGATAAAAACATGATGAAACCTTCAATATTTTGTTAGATTTTTAGGTGATCACTGACATTAGAAAAACTCATAAATAATAGTAAATCTTTTAGGTTAATTTTGACATTTGAGTTCTTTTATAAAAAACCCATAAGAATAGTAGTTTTTTTTAGTTTCATTTTTACTAATGCTTGAACCATTTTGTACTATTTCATGGTCATTTTTGTACGATGCTTGTGTGATTTTATTGCCCTTATTATTGGCCTTATTTTAGGCCTGTCTTTGTTAGTACCTTTTCATTGCTCCTTTTAGAATCTATCCCATTACCATGTTAACATTAGGATTTAGACTTGTGTAGACAACTTAGACTAGAATTCAAAATAGTTCCCTTCTTGCTTTCTTTTTCTTTTCAATCTTAAAATACTTAATAAAAATCGATGAAGATCATACCATTGCTTTATTTCATGGTAGGAAAGAAATGATTGAGGCGTAGGCCTCGATGTATGTTCTTTCCTACTTAGCGGAGAAGAAATGATTGAGGTGTGAAGCCTCGGTGTATTTCTTAACCGTTATTTAGAGAAACGATTGTGGCGTAGGCCTCGATGTGCATTCTCTAAATATTCACAAAAGAACTCCTTTTTGTATCTCTTTTACTTAGCGGAGAAGAAATGATGGAGGTGTGAAGCCTCGATGTATTTCTTAACCGTTATTTAGAGAAACGATTGTGGCGTAGGCCTCGATGTGCGTTCTCTAAATATTCAAAACAAAAACTCTTTTAGTATGATCCAAGTCACAAAGTTAAAATCCCCATAAAAAAAACACCAACCAAAAACACCTCAAAAAACCTAATAAATGTTCAGACTTAAAACAAAAGTGAGGAAGTGATGCGAGACCTTGTAGTAGTTTCTCGTCATCATGGAATTACCCTAAAAGACACAAACCAATCTCTTTCTTCTTTTCTTAAGGGCATTGTTATCTCCGCTCCATTGCATCCTAGGCTGTCCCCTTATGCAAGAGCGCGAGCGTTAACTTCGCCCAACTAAAAAACACAAAAACAAACAGAAAATCGTGAGCCGAGCTACGGTAACTCTGATTCCTGAAAAGGATACGTAGGCAGCGGGGTAGGGCCCGTGCGAGTACAATTCTTCTTTTCCCTACATTTTGCATTCATTTCGCATTTAGACATAGACATAGTATACACCCTTTAGATAGAAACAAACATAGGTGGATACCATCGAGTACGATGGGCGTGAGGGGTGCTAATACCTTCCCCTTGCGTAACCGACTCCCGTACCTTGATTCTCTGGTCGCAAGACCCTGTTCCTTCCTTTGTTAGGTTTTCTGATATTCCTTTCCCTTGTGGGATAAATATATTGGTGGCGACTCTGTTCATTTTTCGCGAGCGTGCGACAAAGTGTACCATTTGAGGAGTTTTGGAAATATCATTTAAGGTGTCGCTGCATGGCGTCAGTGTTGCAATTTCGGACAACGATTGGAAAGTTCATATCTTGAGATCCGAGTGTCTGATTTAAGTGCCGCTTGGGGTATTGCCAAGCTGACTTAATAACCATGATATATGTTGTTATTTGATGTTTAAAACTTGTTTGAAATGTGTTCCCATTATAAAAACAGAGGCGTGAGAATTCTGGGTTGTTGGGAACCGGTTCCCAGATAGAGACAACCCGGTTCCCCATAGTAAAAATCAGAGACGAGTTATGGGAAGCAGCCAGGAACCGGTTCCTGTGTGGGAGGAACCGGGTTCTACTGTGTGTTTTTGGAAAACTGTTTTTACTTTAAAAACCCATAACTTTTGATCCTATGAGGAGATATTCTGAAGTCGGTTAAGGAAGCGCAAAACTTGTTGAATAGGAATGCCTACTACCGCGATTGTTTGAAACAAAATTGGGTAGAATGTGTCGTTGAGGAATAAGTTGATGAGATATTTGGTAATAAAGATGATTTGAGTACCGATGGATTTTAGTGAGGAGTGAATTAGTAGAAAAGGTGAAATAAGTTTTAGTACGGTTGAAGTCGTATTTATGATGCCAAAGCAACGACATGTATAGAAGAAGAATCGTAGAGGATTTCTTACACCTATTGGTGTGAGGAAGACTTTGTTGAGATTTCGAGTGGAATGATACTTGGACGCAAAAGATGTCTTGGGATTTAGAGTGAAACCAAGAGTATGATTGTTGTCGCGGTCTTTTGCTAAGATGGGGATTTTGATTTAGGACGAGATAAATAGAAAGGTACGAGTATATTAGTGATTATGAAGTTGGAAGTACTTAACAAGCGTGTGACGTTAAGTGACTATGAAGTGGATTGTGTAAAATGTTTGAATGTTGCTATCTCACTGACAAGATCCAATGAGAGAGAAGTGTGCAAGTTGTAAAGACTAAGAGTGAACTATTGGACTATGACGATGTTAATGAGTTTGAGTGCAAACTCGGAAAAGGACACTATTATGTAGTAATGACAATTTATGCTTAAATATGGTTGTCGGCTATCTATTGACAAATTGAGGACTTGATCACCCTTAATCTCTTGTTGATAGTAGACGGAATCATATAGATAGGATGAGCTTGTTTGTTACCTTAATGGTTTAAGTTGTGATGAATATTAAACCGTGAGAATAATCACTCACCATGTTGTGTGAACTTATGAAGAAGTGAATACGAAAGAGTGCAATATATTGGATGATGATTTAAGACAGGTAATCATAATCGCGCAACGAAATTGTGATGTGGAGTAGTGTTATGAGTATTACTCGTGGGCAGTGAGGAATTAATATGTCAGGAGCCTACATAGAGGTTGTGTATTGATCTATATGTTGGATTTATAATCTAGTGGATGAAAGGATGTCATTTCGGAGAATTAGTACTCTTTTAAAATAATTGTCGAGATGATGAGTATTTTATTGTGGATGTACTTAGTTAACGAGTATGT
The DNA here is from genome assembly GCF_029867415.1 of Vicia villosa. NCBI lineage: Eukaryota > Viridiplantae > Streptophyta > Magnoliopsida > Fabales > Fabaceae > Vicia > Vicia villosa. Next base: position 931,290 of record NW_026705049.1, read on the forward strand.
ATTCAGCGAAGCTAAGGTGATGAGTTGATACTATATGATGCTACGATAATCTTATGATGTGGTAAGGTGTTATTGTAGATTTCCAGATATAATGAGGAATTATACTCTATGAAGAACGAAGTTGATTGAATTCTTAGAGAAGAGCGAGACTCGGTTTGAGCTATTTCATAAGCAATGGTATATTAAGGATGATGAGTGTGATTATAATTACTTGTGTGTACTCATTCTGATGGTTGGAATGTTTAATTAGAGGAAGTAAATCAGGACTTTGTTTTTGAGTGCGAGTAAGTGTTGCTAAATGGTAGATTAGTACCATGTATGATAAGGAAGGATTCTGGAACGAATGAGTAAAGAGAGTTGGAATTGGATAAAACTGAGAAATCTAATTAGTAATGATGATTGTAATGAGTAATCAAAATAGAGCAGCAAAAGCGGAATGTAACATGTTGGATAATTGCTGGTATGACTTGAGAGGAGTCAGATAGTTGAAATTCAATGGTATAGGAATTTTATTATCGAGATCTTGAAGTAAGCAGTTGGTGAAAAGTGTGAGCGTTATTTCATTGCTCAGATGGAAAAGTGTGTCTAAGGTTGGTACGTTCGGTAGATGGAATGCTTTACTGCAGTGTTGATCGGGTGTGGTCATACCATGGTTGTGTAATTATATTACTCAGTTATTGGGCGTATTATATGAGTCGCACCTTGACGCTCCATTATCGTTAACCTTGGGAGATATGGCGAGTGGCACACCTTGGGATAGTCAAATGCGACGTAAGAGCTGAGATTGAATGCATGAGACATGCTTATGTTGGTTATGTCAGATGAGTTTTGAGGTTCGACTAAGAAAGTGTTAACTGAGAACAGGAGAGTTAGATGGAGGAACCCTATTTGGAACTTTTCAGTAGAAGTATGTTTTCGAGGACGAAAACTCTTTTAGTGGGGGAGAGTTGTAACACCCCATATTTTCTAATTTTAATTTAATTGGAAATTAAATTATTAATTAGAATTATTTTGGTATTTGGTTGAATTATTGTAGAATTATGGATTAAGGGTCATTGGGCCGGATGGTGAGGTTAGTAGTATGGGGGTGCTAAGTGAGTAAGCCCATTACTAACTATTTTATGTTTTCATAAAATAAGGGAAATAAGGAATTGAGAGAAAAGAAAAAGGAACGTGAAAAGCAGAGCAGAAGAGACGAGAGATTGGGAAGCTGATACGTGAAGAGGAACAAAGAGGGAGAAGACCAATCAAGAATTTGGCTAAGGTAAGGGGTGATTACTCTAATTATGTAGTATTATGATTTTGATGACGTTAGGATTGAATTAAGGGATTAGAATCTCTATTTGGGATGTTAGGTTTTGTGAAATACCAACACTGACATGTATGATTTGATGAATTGACTGCAATTGATGATGTAGTAATGTTACATGGTGTTGTGGTATGTTGTTTGTGCATTAGAATCATGTATTTGGAGTATTTTGATGTTATTGATGACCAATTTCGTAATGGTATGAGTTGGTATGTGTTTGGGATGCATAAAAGTCTTAAAAATCACTTTTTTCAGCTACTGGGTTCGTGGGAACCGGTTCCCATGTGGGAGGAACCGGGTTCCACTGTGTTAGAACGTTAAAAATGACATTTTTGGGTCCAGGAACCGGTTCCCATGTGGGACGAACCGGGTTCCAGTACAAAATTCCAGCAGCACGTTTTGAAAACTGTTCTAACTTTAAAAGCTTCTAATTTTCAAACCGTAAGTCCGTTTTACATGCCGTTTTGGACGTTGTTCCTTAAATTGAATGCTTTACCATATGAAATAAAGAAAAAAATAATAACTTGATTTTATTTTGAAAAGTATCGTTTTCTTCAAGTGTGGTTTGTTCTCGTTTTGTATAGTTGATGAGGTGCAATGAATTGTTGTTTGCATAATTGAATATGTGCAATGATGTGTGTTGTTATAATGTGATTGCTTCTGCTTGTTATGCAAATAGATGTTGTTCGTGGTAAATATGATTATCATTTGTTTTGATGAATGATGATGTAGATGGATGTTATTCATGGTAAATGTGTTTATCATGTGTTTTGATGAATGATGATGTAGATGGATGTTATTCATGGTAAATGTTGTTATCATGTGTTTTGATGAATGATGATGAGTGATTTGTTTTGAATGATGCATAATACATGTACATACTTGTTGGTGATAACTATGTTGAGTTATGTGGTAAAGCGATGTTAAGCATCGGATTGATGATGATATAAGTATGTGACATGTGTGCATTCATTCATAAATCATTTGCATTGGAAGGCTAATTCCCATTGTGCGGAGATTAGAAGGAAGTCATCGTGTGCCCATGTGGGGTGTGAGCGATGAGGCAGTAGTCGTGTGCCCATGTGGGGTGTGAGCGACTAGAGGGCAGTATCAAAGAGAGAAGTCCTGTGATGTGATTCACGAATTTTGGTACCACATGCATAAGAGTCTGCATGGTCTATGTATAAATTGTGACATGTCAGGATGAAATCCGGTGTTATGATTGTGTGGTGTTATTGGTGCATACTTTTGATTTGTGCTTGTGATTTGTATGAATTGATAAATCTGAATATGCTAAGTAGGGTGGATAATTGCTTATGAAATTCTATATCTGATGATTTATACTGCTATTTAATTATGATGTAGTCTCACCCTTACTTTGATGATTTCAGATTGAAGTAGCGGTTTAAGCGATCGGTGAGGATGACTCGTAGAGTTTATCCGGTTATGTGGAGTCGTGTCGGTCATGCTCTGATCTTGTAACACTGGGGGTCGATAGTCTTAGAGTTACTTGATATACGTTGTTGCCATTATTGGTTATGGATTATGTATTGTTGATTGTTTAGATATGTTTCTTAACATTGTTAAAATGAGTTTCCGCTGTGCTAAACACATGTTTTGATATTTGGTTTAATTCTAATAAAACATGACAATCGACTTGGTATTTTATTCATTTTATTAATTGTAACATCCTTGTTGTATAATTACTCTGATTATTATTATATTTTTCGCGGGGGTTTTTAGAAGGGTGTTACACAAATAAGGTCTTTTAATCCTGAGTTTCTTAAATTAGAAACTGTTGAATCCAATCTTTTGATTTGATTCTTCCTTAATCTTCAATCTTCTGATCTGATTCTTCAATTATTCTTTTGACCTTTAAATATGCGCCACATAGGATTACATAATATTCACATATAATTTTTTGTATCTGTTAAGTACAAACTGAATCTTCCTTCCAGTTCTGCAGGCGCGATGTCATGAGTTGATGTCATGACATTCCATCTAACATCTTGCTTGTACCTGTTTTATTCTTTATAAACTTGCAAGATTCACATTAATATTATGTTTTACTGCTATTATGTTTTAGTCAAACATAGATGCCAATCAGCCAATAAAAGCACTAACAGATTAAATACAAAAGTACTTAAAATTGGCACTCCGAATAGAATAAATAGGTAGAACTCCTTATGATTTTTTTGTGTTCGCCTCCACTAGCAAGTTTTGGCAGGTTTTAATATTGATGATATTCCCGTAGGACTTCTGCAAAGGTAAGAGAGAATTTGATTTTAAAATGGTTTGCCACACGAGTGCTAGACCTTGGATTGATTTACCAAATGAGCACTGGACTTTGAAAAGGCAGACAGGAATTTTACTTTGCAATGATTTGCATACGAGAACTGGACATTGAACTACTTTAGCAGACAGGAACTAGACTTTACAACGATCTTCCAGACAGGAACTAGACTTTGCAAGGTTTTTCCATACGGGAACTGGACTTAGAAAGAATTTTCCAAACGAGAACTAGACTTAGCAATAATTTTCCATACAGGAACTAAACTATGAAGCTATTTTCTAGACGAGAACTGGTCCTTGAAATGGTTTTCCAGACGGGAACTAGACTTTACAAGGGTTGCCAACCGCAACAGGGCTTTGATATGGGTGCCAAACGAGGTTGGACTTTGATAGGGATGACAGCCGCAACTATACTCGGAAAGAGTGACAACTGAAGCTGGACTTAGAAAGGGGGCCAACCTAAGTTGGACTTCAAATGAATGCCAGCTTAAAATGGACTTTAAAAGAGGTGCCAGCCTAAACTGGACTTTAAAAGAGGTGTCAGCATAAACTGGACTTTAAAAGAGGTATTGGCATAAACTGGACTTTAAAAGAGGTACCAGCCTAAATTAGACTTTAAAAGAGATGTCAGCCTAAACTAGACTTTAAAAGAGATGCTAGCCTAAAATGGACTTTGAAAGGGCGCCAGCCTTAAGTTCAACAATAAAATCATTGAACTTATACCAACAATAAGTATCAATTAAATTCATGTGCAATAATTAGTCCAAATGTAATTTCATCGTATCTCTTAGTCAGGCCATATCATTCATTAATCTATAAATTCATCTATTGCTTCTTATATATCATTTAATTGATGATTCCTTGGCATAGGATACTTTTATTCATTTTTTAAGACAATTTCGTAATGCACCCCATACTTTTCTAGCGCACTGTATGAAAATACATTTATGTCCCCAAGTTTCGAAGATACATCTCCGGACGCATCAAAATTCAATAAATTGCTGAATAAGACTCTGAATAAGTGAAAATAATTTATCGGAGATACAACTACGTAAACCTTATGTATATGCATCTCCGGACGCACCCAACTTAAGTACATTTATTAGCCAGAACACCAAATTTTATGCAAGATTATTCAGAAGATGTATCTCCGACAAACTTACGTAGATGCATCTCCGAACGCTATTCGTTCAAATACAAGATAGAGCCTCTTCCTCTTCCTCACTTACTCTTACTCTTTCAAAATCAATTTCTACAAACACTCCCTAACCCCCATTATCTGAAACTCACTCATAAGTCATTCAATCTTCATTAGACAACATCAAACTTCCTCAAACACCACTATTCAAATATCATTGAGTAAGAAGAATCAACTTAAAAAGACAGATAGTAAGTTTTTTTTTAAGTTTATTGAGTTTATGTAAAATTGTGTAGAAGTTGAGTTTTAGGTTATGAAATCGAAAGATTTTTAGTGTTTGATTGCTTAGAACTATTGAGGAATGATTTAGTTAGGTATTTTTTACGATCAATGTATTATTTTTATGTTTTATGGATATGCATTCTGCCATTGGCGCTGCTTGGAGTTATAGGAATTTTTGGAGATGCATCTCCAAAAAATTTCAAAGTTTACTCCGAAACCGGAGATGCATCTATGTAAGAAGTCTGTTTGCAATGTTTTCTTTTATTTTAATGAACTCATTGTGTAACGCTTGTCTTGTCTATTTACAAGAATTATGACTGAAAATCATCCAGATTGAGACACGGCAAGGTTGCACAACATGCATTCGTTCAGAGGGAAAATATTCAACCATCCTAGGCTCCTTTTACCTCTAAATAGGTTGATGCGGAGGCAGCTTCAGGTTCCAAGGCTCATGCCTTTCTTCCTTCTTCTTCATCCTCCCGTAGTAGGCAAGGGTCCCTACTCATGCCTCCCTGCTTCCATCTACATGTAAACACGCGAGTTAACCTATTGAGGTACCTAAGGCAAGAGAGGCATGACAGTCTCAGACGACATTGGAGAAACCTAAGGCACCCCAGTCCCAGGAGACACCGGTAACACTTGAGGCATCACAGTCCCAGCCGACACAAGTGGCACCTGAGACAGCACAGTCCCAGTCGGCAATTGAGGCATCACGGGTATCCTAGTCCTATACGGCACTTGATACATCCCAGACCCAAGCGGATGAGGCCGCACCTGCGGCACCTCACGATTTTGGAGGAGGCTTGTCCGACTTATCACTGTTGCCTCTTTACCTGGACAATGTTGCCAGACATATCTGGGACGGAGAGGTAAAATTTAGTTGGAAATAGTCATTTAAACCAGTGTTTTTTATTAACTCTTGTGTTTTTTTAATCATTCTTATTAAACCGTGTATGCAGAAACATGATCCGCTACAATTTATCAACCATATGTGGAAGATCACTCTCCTAGAAGACCCCAATGAGACGTGATTTCGGAAAATTGTACAGCTATCAGGGATGTGAGACTTGAGTAAAATGGTTATACTCATGGTATGCTTGGTGCATTTGTGGAGAGATGGCACATGGAGATGTCTATCACACTGGACAATGTCTCGTGTCTGCTGCATCTTTCGATTAGTGGGATACTTTTGTATCATCGGAGGTGTAACAAAGATAATGCACTAGAGTTGATGGTAGACCATCTAGAAGTTGACCCAGGGGTATGCCATTAAGGAGTTTGACTTCACCCGTGGGGCTCATGCTAGGTTTAGCTTTTTGCATAAGGTGTTTACATATGAGATAGAGATATCACAGACAGTTGTTGGTGATAACGAGCAGGTATGGCTGCATATAGGGTATCCTATGAGATCATTCCTATTTTATTTGGTTGGCACTACCATTTTTGTGGACAAGATTACCACTTATGTGGATGTCATATACATGCGGTACTTTGAGGACTTTTAGCAGATCCATGAGTACAACTGGGGGGACGCTTGTTTGGTCTACTTGTACTCTAAGTTATTTGAAGGTTGTATGTGGAAGACGAGGCATGTGACAAGTAGTATCACACTTTTGACAGTAACATTTCTTGGTCTTCTATTGGTTGTGAGTCATTTTGTTAGTTATTGCAATACCGTTACTAACTAATGATTCATGTTTTCAGGCTTGGATCCTCCACCACTTCTCACGCATCTCCAGTTGGTCACTTGAGCCGACTTATACCGAGGATAAGTCGCGTGCTTCTGCGTTCGCCCGCGCTTAGAGGGAACCAGACGACATAGTCGTTCAGAGTATATATTGACCCTTGGTATCTGATGATATACACTTGCATTGTTATATCGACCACCGTGAGACGATTCCCTTTGACGACATAGTCTTATATTCGGGATGGTTGGCTTGTGGGTCATGTTTGACGGCTCCTCATCTGCCTGAGCGCATCATGCGTCAGTTCAGCTACATGTAGTACATTCCTAGAGATACTTTTGTGTCTGCTCCTTCTACTATGACACGTAGAGATATGAATGTTATGTTCAATGATTATCTTAATTATGGGGTACTAGAGGAGGCATAGAGCACCATAGCTGCGAACGACTGGAGCTACGTAGACGATTACATCCGGTGGTTCTTCTGGGTGTCACATCTGAATATGATACATGATGCTCTAAGAGATCCACCTAAGGTGGCTCCTTAGAAGATACTAGAGGAGGAGCAAGCTAGGGAAAATCATGTTGATGTTTTGCCTAAGTTCGTCGTATCATGCAGATTGGACATGCGGGTATTGACGAATGACTCTTTCCGGATGGCTCTAAGGCGAGTGACTTTGTAAATGCCATGATGGAAGAGACTCGAGAGGCTTGCAGTAAGTACAAGAGGTAGTGTAAGAACATAGGTAAACAAGGGTGAGGCCGACTCATAGTTTGTCATACACAGTAGATTATTGTACTTGTACTCTTGATACATTTTGGGTTGTATTTTGTTTCTCAACTTCGGTATAACTTTTGAATTGGATTTGTGTAATCTTGACTTATAAATTTATGTCATTTTATTCATATCCTTATTATAGTGGAATCTTAAAATACCTTCTAACTATTTGATATGAGAATCATTCACAAAATAACCTGTGATTGTTGTTTACATAAAATACTGAGATACATCTCCAAACACCTTACAGAAATATATCTCCGAAACAAACTAACGTTAAACCAAAAAAAATGTACGTCCAGAGATACATCTCTAAAAATTGGAGGGCTTTTTGAAAATTTCATAGGGTGTTTTTCAAGTATATATGGTGTATTAAAATATAGTCTTTTTTAATTATTGGGATTTATTTAGTGACAAAGGAGTGAACTTGTCTATAATCTACTTTATTCCTAGCTTAATTCCCAAACTTTTAATCATGTTGTTCTAGCTCTTTAGTTTTGAATGAAAAATGCAATAGTTTTGTCGTCAAAATTATCTAAATGTCTTTTCCTCCAAAAAATTACCAAAATAGGCAACATAAATAATAATAATAATAATAATAATAATAATAATAATAATATTAATAATAATATTGATTTTGTGGATGTGCCATGTAAAGGAAAGAAATTTTCGTGGTATAGTGGAAATGGGTCGGCGATGAGTAGAATTGACCGGTTTTTAGTGTCGGATGTGGTTATTGATAGATGGGGGTTGGTGGGTCAATTAGTGGGGGAGAGAGATATCTCGGACCATTGCCCGGTTTGGTTGGTTAAAGATAACATCAATTGGGGTCCCAAACCTTTCAAGTTTAACGATGAATGGTTCGCTTTTAATTCTTTTATCTCGTTTGTGGAGAAGGAATGGAAAGAATTAGAGGTGGAAGGAAGAGGAGATTATGTGCTAAAAGAAAAGCTTAGGCGTCTTAAAGAGAGAATCTCTTGGTGGAATAAATCGGTGTTTGGAAAAATAGATTTGGAGGTTGAGGGGAACGTGAGGGATATTAATGTGGTTGATTCTCATTTGGAGGAGTTGTCGGAGGACATGATAGGTGAATCTCTTATTAGTAGAAATGTGGCAAATAAGAGATTTTGGTTGAATTTGCGGATAAAAGAAAACATGCTTGTCCAAAAATCAAGACTAAAATGGTTAAACGAAGGTGACTCGAATAGTAGTTTTTTCCACAAGGTTGTGAAAGAGAGAAGAAGGCAAAATCATATCGGTCCTATAATCTCTAATGGGATTTTGGTGGAGAAGGTGGATGAGGTTAGGGAGGAGGTGACTAAGCACTTTTCAAATAAATTTAAGGAGGAGGACACGGATAGGTTGCTTTTAGATGGTGTGGATTTTAAGAGTATTTCTACCGAAGATAAGTGTGTTCTAGAAAGTCCATTTCAAGAAAAGGAGGTTAAAGATGCCATTTGGTGTTGTGGTAGTTCAAAGAGCCCGGGTCGGGATGGTTACTCTTTCTTGTTCATAAAAAAATGTTGGCACATTATTAAGGAGGATTTTATGAATTTCATCAATTACTTCTATACCGGAGGAAGAATTTCTAAAGCTATTTTCTCCTCTTTCTTGACTTTGGTTCCTAAATCTCAAAATTCGACTTCTTTGGATGATTATAGACCTATTTGTTTAGTGGGGTGTATGTATAAAGTAATCTCGAAGATCTTAGCGGGAAGATTGAAAAAAGTTCTTCACTCGATTATTTCTTCTTGTCAAAGTGCGTTTGTTCCAGATCGTCATCTTCTTGATGGGGTGTTGGTGGCAAATGAGTTGGTGGATTTTGCTAAGAAAAAGGGGAGAAGTTGTCTATTATTTAAAGTTGATTTCAGAAAGGCCTATGACAATGTTTCTTGGAATTTTCTAAGATACATGTTAACTAGGATGGGGTTTGGACCGAAGTGGAAGAGGTGGGTGGAAATGTTGATCTTTCAAAGTAGTATGTCCGTGTTAGTGAATGGTTGTCCGACAAATGAGTTTGTGGTGGAGAAAGGTCTAAGACAAGGGGATCCTTTATCTCCTTTCCTCTTTGTGATTGTAGTCGAAGGTCTAACAGGTCTTGTGAGGAAATCTTGTGAGATTGGAGAATTTAGTGGGTTGGGAATTAATGGTAGTAGTGTGGTGGATATTCTCCAATTTACGGATGATACTTTGTTGGTGGGGGAAGGCACTTGGAGGCAAGTTTGGGCGATCAAAGTAGTTTTAAAGGCTTTTGAGCTAGCTTCGGGGTTGGGCATAAATTATCATAAGAGTAAATTGATTGGGATTAACACACCTAATTATTTTCTTGATGCCGCCTCGTATGTTCTTTCGTGTAGAGTGGAGGAAAGTAAATTCTTGTTTCTTGGTATTGTTATTGGTTGTAATCCTAGGAGCTTTTCATCTTGGACTCCTGTTTTGACTAAGATGAAGAAGCGTCTATCGGGTTGGAAGAATCGTTTTCTCTCGTTGGGAGGAAGGATTACTCTTTTGAAATCCATCCTTGGATCGCTCTCCATTTTTACTATGTCTTTTTACAAAATGCCGGTTTGTGTAGCAAAGGAATTTACTAGAATGCAAAGTAATTTCCTTTGGGGAGGAGGGATGGAGGAAAACAAGAGGAGGATTCATTGGGTTGGTTGGAAGGATGTGTGCCTTCCTCTCGACAAAGGAGGTCTCGGTATCAAAAATATTATGGCGTTCAATTCGGCTCTCCTTAACAAGTGGAGGTGGAGGATCTTAGAAGGCCGAAATTCGGTGTGGTTTAATATTTTGAAAGCCCGCTATGGTGACATTGCTTTGAAGAGCTTTGGTGGAGGTATGTTTCCTTGTCTTTTTCCATCTTCATCTATTTCTTCTTCTTCTATATGGTGGAAGGATCTTTTATCGATAGGGAAGAATGAGCATTTCGATCCTTTGGTGTCTCATTGTCGGTTCAAGATTGGTAACGGTTATACAATTCCGTTTTGGGAGGCAAGATGGTGTGATGAGGTTTCTTTGAAAGAAAAATTTCCAGAGTTATATTCGGTTTCTAGTTTGAAGATGGTATCGGTGGCGGGTATGGGAGGTTGGGAGAATGGTTGTTGGAAGTGGGGACATTGTGGGATTAATTATCTTGATCTTACCGAACCTTTTCTTAGATTGGTCTTTGATTCTTTTCGAAATTTTTTTGATGGATTTGGAGTAGTTTTAGAGAGGAAGGATGATATTTTTTGGGACCATACCGCCGATGGATCTTTTTCGGTGGCCTCTTGTTATAGCATTTATGAGGAAAGTTTTATTCCGTATGTTCCGCCTAATAAATATGATAACGCTTTAGCCTTGATTTGGAAGATGGAGGTCCCTTTCAAAATCAAAGCTTTTGGTTGGAGGCTTTTTGTTAATAGACTTCCAACTAAGGATCTTTTAGTTCATAGGAATATTGTTTTGGCTTTGGATAATACTAAATGTGCTTTTTGTGGTATTGATCCGAAAAGTAGAGAACATTCTTTCTTCGGATGTAATTCGGTGGAATTAGTGTGGAGGGAGGTGGCGGTGTGGATAGGAAAAGAGGTGGGTGAGATGGAAGAAGATTGTTTATCAAGTTTTTCGGATTGGTCCCTTTTTGTAAAAAAAAAAAAGGTGAAAGGTGAAAAAATAGGAGTGGTTTGGTTAGCAACCGTTTGGTTCCTTTGGCTAACTAGGAACGGTATTTGCTTTAGAAATGAAGTTTGGAATGTGAATAATACGGTATGGGGTATAAAATCATTGACTTGGAAATGGAGCTTTATAGGGGAATTTACTCATTCCTTACGAATTTAACAAAGATCCTTTGTTATACCTTTCGTAATTCTAATTTATTTGTAATTTCTCCTTTCGCGGGTTATTCCCGTTCTTGTGTAAAAAGGTTTTGAGAACCCTTAGTTCTCTTCTTTAATATATCCTTGCTTACACAAAAAAAAAATTAATAATAATAATAATAATAATAATAATAATAATAATAATAATAATAATAATAATAATAATAATAATAATAATAATAATAATAATAAAAATAACAATAAAAATAAAACTAAAACGAAAGTTAACCAAATAAAACGATTGCAGTTTTGGAGATTAAATTAGTCTACTTAATTACAGCCCACAAAAATTACATTACTATTAAGAAAAAGATAAGAAAAAAATCATAACTACAAAGTCTAAACAAGCCTAATACCAAAAAGAGAAGGTCTAATAAAGCCGAACAACTTACTAATAATCATGATAATACATTATCTTGGCGTAAATGTATAGTTTACATACATATATAATAGGCAAATGAAGTTGCACCGTCAATAAATTCATCGGAATTCAAGGTGAGATTCAGCGCAGTTTCTGCTTTCATCTATTAAAGCCCAGCTTAACATTTCAGTGCAGAACTGATCATCTGGCTTCAGCCACAATGCCTAATTTTTAATGAACAATGATTAGAAAATACAAAAGCATATAAATGATCATAACTCGGACATTCGGGTAAATTTTAAGAATATGTAATTGACATGGGTACGGGAAATGTTGGATAGCTATTACTCACTTTGTGATAATATGTAATAGCTGTTGTGAAATCATCCTGCATGAATTACATACAACAACAAAACATAAGCCTCAGTCAAAACTAATCATTACAACTGGAGAAATTAGTTTAATAATTATGTACCGAGTACCGACATTGTAGACTTGTTTGATACATACACTCGATTATATTTATTAAAAAAACTACATTGTAACATCAATTCCTTATTTACAATGATAAAACAGTGAAATATGATGAAACATCTTTGTAAAAGCCAAGAGTCCCATCCTCTATTCCTCTCAAAAATTACAAAAACCCAGTAAAAGCCAAGAGTCACTCCCATGCTCACAGAACTTTTTCTATAAAAGTCAACACAGTCTATTTACCCAAATAATATGATGAAACCACATTTCCAAACATACAGAAAATCCACATTTTGCTTTAAGATAACATACAGAATATTACAAACTTGAAAATCATTTTAGATACCTGTAAGTGGTAAGTATATGCAAGACCAGCATAAGTGCTAACACTTGTTGTTGATAATGCAAGTGCTTTCTCATAATATGAAATTGCTTCTGGGTACATCCTGGGATGGTTCATATAGACAATCAGGATCAAGAAGTCGAGAATTACATACTGACACTACCACTAATTTGATTAAACTTTTTGTCAAATTATATCAACATCATGAAAAAATGTTTTCAACTTATATCGTACTACAAAACTAGCAGATGAGGATATTCAGAAACATAAAAATTTAGCAAGATATACTTAAATAATCAAAGCGCCTACAAAATACAACAATCAACTCTTATCCCACTAGGTGAAGACGGCTATATCATATTTTTATTCAAAACATTGACCTAAGTCTTTCTTGATATTTTCTTCTAAAGATTTCTTTGGTTTTCATCTAATCTAGCAATAGGGCTACCCTTTATCTTATCTACTCTACTAAACATCGCCTCAGTATGATCATACATATCCTTGATAGCACAAATATAGGCAAACCAAACCCCTTTCTTTTCTAGGATTTTCAGCAAAACATCTCTAGGCACCTTATCATATGTCTTCTTCAAATCAAAGACCGGCCATGTGCAAGTCTTTCTATCTTCTATCCCTCCAATATTGTTCCATCAATCACCGTATCAAGTAAATTGCTTCCATGGTCGACCTCTTAGGCATAAAAGCAAATTGGTTATTTTTAATTTTGGTTTCTTTTCTTAGTCTATGTTAAATCACCATATGCCATAACTTCAGAATATGGTTCATAAAGTTTATCCCTTTATAAATTGCGGAATTTTATATTTCACCTAGAAAATAACAAATAACAAAAACATTAATGTGTATAAATCAAGTCGGCTAGCAAACCATGTTTCAACTTGTCAAAAGATACCAATCTGTATTCTAAAAATTCAATAGCTGAAAAAAAGAAAAATTCAAGTAAAATGAGCACCAAGACATTTATCAACTTACTCCAACTTTCTGCATGCATGAGCAATATTGACTACAGTTGGCTCCCACATTTCACTTAAAGTGGTCGGGATGAGGGCTAACGTTTTCTCGAACCACCATACTGCTTTCTTATACCTGAATCAGAATCACAATTACGCAAGTCGAAACTACTTAAATGTTCTAACTAGCGCGCAAACATGGCTGGCAGTAAAATTCATTAAAAATTCAAAAAATCTCAATTTTTCCCCTCTTCAAATTCCAATCACACATCTTAAATTTCTTCAAACTACAAAATTTCTCCGAATTTCTAACTTCAAAATTTTTAAAATAATTTGAAGTCTTAAACCAATCAGATACCCTCAAATATTATGATAGAAAATGAGAAATTGATAAAGAAAATAAAATTGAAAATGATACTATATTTTGCCAAGTTTAAAAGCAGAGGGACTTGATTGGCTCAACAAAAACTTGACAGATTGTTCATAGTTTAATCTTCAAACTAGAGATATATCAGGAAGATATCCTTACTCTTTCATATGATAGGCAACAACTCCTAGCTCATTATACACAAGTGGATCCGATGAGCAAATTGACTTCGCCTGCATGAAAAACTGAGGAAAAATATAGGAAAGTTAATTGTGGTATGGGTGACTTTCCACAGGTTCGTAGTAGAGGACCGGTTGATCTGGGAACCAGTCATTGCTAGATTTTGATTAGGTGAAGAAAGATCAAAACATCCAAATCCAATAAAGAAACAGCACTGAATGTTTTTTTTTTATGGGAAAACAGTACTGAACATTAACTAAACAGTAAAATGGACTTAAGCATATATGTAGTAGACAGGATATAAAGTAGACTGTGTTTGAACTCTTCTTAAAGAACATTCAAGAATATAGTGGTAAGAGTAAGATATTAATCTTGACAGCCCCACCGCCCCCCCAAAGCTTCTGAACTAACCCAAGAATTTTTCCAATTCTAATGCATTTACCTGTTCAGCAAGCTTATAGCTGTGAGTCCGCATGCATTCCATTCCAATATAAAGAGCTGGTAAATGGCACCTGGAATAAGAGAACATCAAGATTTAACCTGTAAAAGAACAATTTATAGATAATAAGAAGATTTCGTAAGACTTCATACTTGAGTTTTTAAACAAACAAAAGAAACACATACATACAAGTGAGTCTCTAGTTAAGATACATGATACGGATGTGGTTCTAAACCCTACCAAGTATTGTTTTACATTAGGGGTAGACTTATAATCAGTATATTTGGTTAACATATACTAATAAAAAATTATCTAATTAATAGTTAAAATTACATGATGTAAAATATTCAAAGTGATTCCACATTTTTCTAATCTTTTCGTAAAACTGAAAAAGCAAGTATGAGGGTCTTCAATTATCCATCAGCCCAATTTTCACAATACATTTCAAATTTTGTCTTTTTCCTCTTAAGAATTATGCTCTCCCCCAAAGAAGTGTCCCGGGAAACGGTGAAGCCCTTTGTCTTCCTAAATCACTTGCTCCAAAGATTTTTCTAACCGCCCCATTGCCCAACACAATATTACAGTCAATCTTTGTAAAACCTCGTCAATGGAAATTAGGAAAGAGATTTAGCATCATCTTCCTTAGACTCCTCTGTTCTCATAACCACCCACTCCCTTTCGTCTTCTTAAGCCTTGGAACAACTTATTTTTCAATTTAACAAATTATATAGAGAATTAGGAATCGCAAAAGTATTGCAAATCAGTGTGCATTGTTTTTCATGACGAGGTGAATTTTGCTAAACTCGAATTCAAATCCTTAGGCTGCAGTGTTATCAAATTGCGGCGCCATGGCCGATATGGCGGTTATACATGGTGGTTTTTGGACTCGCCGCAATGGTAAATACCTTCCGCTATTGTGGGTTTTTCCGCCATAATTTGCTATAACGGCACCGCAAAACAGCCGGTATGGAGGGATTTTTGCTCTCTGCCATGAATCACCATCCGCCATCCACAACACTGCTAGGCTGGATAATTCACACATACATGACCTCAGGCCAAGTGGCTAAGGCCAACCATCTAACCCAAATCGCAATGTAAAGGCCTTTGCCAACCAAGGGCCTGTTCAATTGAGCTTTTTTCTAAGAGAAACATATTTTTAGTGAGAAACAAATGTCAAAAAAAGTTTGTAAAATTAAACAAGATTATCTGAAAACAAAACAAAAAAAATAAAAAAAGAACTGAAGAACTAAACAGTTTTGATACTTTTCTCAGAATTGGATGTCATAGAAGCAAATTCTTCAAGGCTTATCCAAATAGACCAATAATGCAATTATGCAATGTCAAAAGAACTTTCTGTCTACGCTATATCATTAATATCCTTATTGGACTCCCACTACTTCTATTCAATCTTTTAATCTACATTGAGTAATTGCAGATTAGTGATATCACCAGACCATGAAAAGCAACCAGCAAAATTCATTTCATTACCATTAACACAACTTAATCAAACCATTAACCAAAAATGTAGTAAAACTTCTGAAAAATAATATAAAGAAATTCAAATACAGAGCTTTTATCTAAGAGAAATATATGTTTACTGAGAAACAAATGTCAAAAAAGCTTGTAAAATTAAACAAGATTTTCATTACCATTAACACAAACTTAATCAAATCATTAACCAAAAATGTAGTAAAACTTCTGAAAAATAATATAAAGAAATTCAAATACTGAGAAAAATGTACATGGTCCTAAGAAAAATGAAAGAAACAAAAAGCAGTTAGCCTAAGCGCTTCACTGCTAGGGTTTTTAATTAATAAATTCATGTTATACTAGGTCATTATACAAAAATCGGAAAGGAATGGCAGAGAATTATACTTTTTATGTTCATTAAGCATACTTTTTCCCTGAAAATGATTCATATAAAGCATGTTAATTAATAGTGTTTTTCTTCCATTTCCGTGGTATGTTTCGTTTTGCAAGAACCCAAAACTAACATGTATTACATATCTCAGAGACAGTTGTTTAAGGTCTTAACCTTAGAACTGAAGAAATGTAAAGAAGAACTTTACTTGATTATATTTGGGGGTGGGGGCTAGGGTGAGAAAGTTCTAATAAGAAAATTCAATACCCAGGAAATAATCGAGCTGCAGTGCGGTAAGCTGACATAGCCTGATCACCTTCTTCTTGAGCTGCAAAGGCATTCCCATAGCCTATCCATGCAGGGGGAAATGTTCCATCTAGACTTGTCGCCTTGCTGTACGGTAGAAAATATTGAACAATAAGTTTTATAATGATGCTATACAAGCAATCGTGTATATAATGAAAGAGCCCTTGATAATCCAAACTCAAGCAGAAAAATTCTATGCTAGACTACACAAGCAACTTTGAGTCTTTGAGAGAGAAACTGATTTCTTAAGAAACAAAGGTCAATATCGATTAACCATTACCATGCTTTCTTTGCATACATGTACAGCTTGGTTAATGGCATATGATTAACCACAATATTCTTATTAGATTAAAGACAGATATCACAATTGTGGCCATAAAATTTTGTTTATGAAAAAATGGACAGCGGCATCAAATTGAAAATATAACAAACTATCTAATATCATTAAGCCTTATAATGTGAAATATAAGAAATTTTCAGCATATGGCATTTTCATGAAGTCGACCATAATTCCTACTATAATCAAATAATAAGACTAATAATAATAATAATAAGCTTTAGATGCTTCAATATCGCTCTTATCGCATAATATTGAGGAGTCATGTTTACCTGAAATAACGGCGGGACTGGTCATATTTCTTGATACAATAGTAATAGCAACCAACAGCAAACCATGATAAAGCCCTAAACAACATCAATAAGGTTTTATTGTTACATGAAGCAAAGGCTTTTTAGAATACAACTACAAATGATAAGCAAAAGTCTAAAAATACAACTGATTCTTATATGTAGCAAAATCTGTAGAAGCCAATCAACATTGAGGATAAGAGCTTACTTTTGAGGATAATCCTTCACTAAATTGCATGCCATCAGATAGAGTTCATTTGAATTCCCAAGCTCCATAGCAGCTGCCAGATGTACTAATGTGCTCTTGATATGAAAAGGATCCTTCTCAAGCAAACTGTAATATCAGTGCCTAAGCTTAGATATCGAAAACAAAAAGGAAAAAAAAAATGAATAGACACAATGAATGATGTAAAACAGCTTTATCTCGCTCGCACTTCAGTCTCCAGATCAGATCCTCAACTTACACAAATGTTAATTCAAAACATTTCTGATATTCACCACACTGATGATAGTATTCGGCTTTGCAGGCCAATAGATCAGTATTGGTTTTCAGTGTGCGGCAGAAAGAAGGATTAGACTGGTCAGTTTTACAGCTCTCGTTCTCAAGATGTCTAAACTTGGCTTCTACAACAATTTCTTTGTCATACTGGTAAAGAAAAAGAAATAATCTTTCAGTTCATTAGTACAAAGCATATGGATATAAGCAATTTCCATTTGGCACATGCTATTACCTTCTTAACCAAACAAGAATAAAATGATGAAAGCCATCCATCCTCACTTCCAAATTGCAATGATGAGATCAAATTAGTTTCTGGCATTCAACATAAAGGGCAGAAAGAGATTTATAGGATCAATTTTGAATTAGACATTATACTACTTAGACTTCTTTTTAAATCATATAAACTTTAAATCAAAGACTCCAAGGGAGAAGTGAAAAATTTTACCTTCATCACATGTAAGCATGTGATTTTCAATAAGGCATTCCAAAGCCTGACATAATTTGCAAACATCAAGGAAGAATTAGATAACAAAGAAAACTGGTAACGTTGAATCAATTTAATACTCCTGATTTACAACAGCCACAATCAATCACAAAAGACTATATTGTGCTCACAGATTATTTTTCTATTTTTTCACGTCAGATTTAGAGACAAGGTTTGAGATATTTATAAGCGATAACTTTAACAAAAGATTGGAGATGTGTGATTTTTAAAACAAGCAGTAAATAACAATACATGGTGCATATATAAAATAAATTCATGTCATAATGGCCACAATATGCGTCTCAGCAACAGTTGTGACTGCAACCGCCCTACAACTGCAACCCCAATTTAAACTTTGGTGTATCTGTTTTGGATATGAATTCTATTTCTAGTATGAATCTTAATTCATTCTTATGACTTGCATGGCTCTAATAAGCGTCTTAGCAACAGCTGTTACTGCAAGCACCCTACAACAGCAACCCCAATTTAAGCTTTGGTGTATCTATTTTAGACATGAATTCTATTTCTAGTATGAATCTTAATTCATTCTGATGACTTGCAACTTACTCCTACACTTTATGTAGCCGACCACTTTTTTGTCAACTTTGTATAGCCAAGTGTTGTCAAATATTGGCCATGGTGGCAGCAGATTTTTTGACAACTGCCATGGTCAATTTGTGAAGGATGGTGGCTCCATGGCGTTTTATGACGGCTTAATATTGCAGATTTTTGGCTTTCCTCCAAAGGCCCACCACCCACAATCAATAAACTAATAACCAACCACTATGTCTTTTTTCATTTTGATAATCTCATCTTGAAGTTAGTGCCATAGAAGTTTCTATTCTTTGAAGGAGCATTGCTCTATGGCCGAAGGGATATTCGTTCCACTGTATTTTTCTTCTTCATTAGTAATAATAATACATTGCAGTTTCCATAATTTCAAATGTTCTTTATTATTTTCCTTGTTGTGTGATTTCTTGTTTCTAACAAGTATTGCAATGGAGTGGTGCCTAATTGCACTTTCCATAATTTCCAATACCCTTTGTTTTTTTCCATCTTGGGTGATTTCTGGTTTCTAACATGTATTTCTCTAGAGTGGTGCATAAGGGATGATGCCCCATAAAGACCCAAGGTTAGGGGACCGAGGAGGGGAAGGAAAAGCAGTTGTTTGTTATTGTAGACAGGTATCACAAGATGGATAACTTGATAGTATTAATGCACCTATAAGATATAGTAAGGAGAATATCAATGTGTACCTCATAGCATAAGGGATCCGCTTTTATAGCTGCTTTGTACCTTTAACAACAACAGATGCAATGATGATGAGCCTTTATCAAATCAAATTGGCACAAATCATATCTATCTAACTCTTCACAAGAGTAGCAAGCAATTATACTTTGACCTCATACTAAATGCAGAACATCAACAAAAAGTAATGTTTCGAACAGGATACGTAAGTTAGACGATAAAAGGTACAAAATACCACAAATATACTCACCACAATCGAGCCTGCGAACGGTTTTCAAGAGCTTCATATGCTTTGCCTCTCAAAAAACATATTGCAGAAGATATCTGTTATAGCATTACAAAATACATTCTAATCATAAAACTCCACATTTTAAAGCCAAGTTATTCAAAATGTTTGACTTAAACCATATTTTCACACTCTAAATCAGCACTTATGTACCATTCTAGCAAAAATATCGAATTGAAGCAGCAGTACTAACAGAATTCAAATCCATCATGAGAGATACGTTCTCGAGGCACTAGATCAGTTAATCTACAAGATATTATTATTTTCTTTTGTCTCTTCCTAACCAACATAATGTTGCTGAAATTATAAACAAATTTGATCTATACATATAATATATAAGAACCCTATTACAAAAACAAACTAATCAATATTTGTGAAAAAGAGCTTACATTGATTTCACGATCTTCACTATCTTTATCCAAGTACATAACATTAGAGTCCTTAGTATCATAAACATTTCCATTGTCATCCACTTTAGCTTCACCAAGCATTGATAGACATTGATTCCACTCCTTCAATTCCTCCTTTTAAAAAAAATAATCAAAGATATTAAATAGCTGTAATTTTTTTAAAAATTAAATAAAAAATAAGCAGCGTATTTGAGGAGAGTGAGAGTTACGAGGCACTTGGCGGCGAGGTAGCGGAAGCGAAGGTCACGGAGGACGATTTTGGAGGCGTTGAGGAGATGGAAAGCGCGGCGGTAATGGCGGCCGAGGAAGAGAGCCTGTGCTTGCATGTAAATATCGGCGGGGTCGTTGGTGAAGGCGGCGACTTTGTCGGCGAAGAAGATCGCGGAGGAGTAGAGGTGCTTACTGACGCAGTCTCTCACTACTCCTCGAAGCTTCTCGATCTCTTCCTCCCTCATTTTCACTGCTAGGTTTTGTTGTTCCTCTTGCTTTTTGGTTGCTTGCTTGGTTATGAATGAGTTAATGGATTCGATTCAAGTTGGGAGTGATGTTAAGGGCGAAAAATTGAAAGAGAGATGGGAGGGAAGGTTAATTATGTGCATCTATTATGTATATAATTGTCCTTACGATGGGACCTGAGCATCGGCTCCGTTGTAGTCTAGTTGGTCAGGATATTCGGCTCTCACCCGAAAGACCCGAGTTCAAGTCCCGGCAACGGAAATTTTTTGAAAATATGTTGTTATTTAAATATAGTGTGGCAGGGGTGGACAAGTTATCACCATCCGGTGATAACCGACCGATCCATTGCATCAGTTTTTCATTCGGTCGGATTTAAGCGGTTTTTGGATTAGACCGGGTGATTGTTTTGGATTTAATAGGGTTGAGTCGGTTCGGTTCGGATGATAATTTTAGGTCCGTCGGAAACCGAACCCGACCAAAGTTAATTATTAAACATTAAATATATATTTATATTTATATCACTACTTAACAGGCTGGCCCTAAACCTAATTTTTTTTCATTCTTCACTTGCTTCTCAGCCTCCCTCTCAGAAAACTCTCCGCCTCCCCCTCACAGAAAACCCTAATAAAATTCTCTCTCACTTTCTCTCTTACTTTCTATCTTGTCCTCTTTGCCTCTTCCTTAACCATATCGTTATCTTATCTTTGTTTCACTTTCAGCTTCCTCTATCATCGTTGCATCATCATCTACTCATCTTCATCTCAGATTTGTTCTCATTGAGTAGTTTTGATGCTTCTAAAGGTGATTCTACCACTTTATCTGTGTTTTAAGTTTGACTTAGGCTTATGATTTGTTAATTTATAATGTATATTTACTTTTTGAGTTTGATTTTTGTTTGTGCTGAATCACAGTTTTAGATCTCGACAACGAAATGAGTTATTTGTTTGTGTTGAATCACAGTTTTTGACCTGGACAGTGAAATGAACTATACAAAGGCGATATTGAAGTGATGAGAGCTAACAAGTCCAACACTATGTTCATCGATTTCGAGTTTGCTATCAGATTCAACGATCTTCTTCAGAAAGCTATCTCTGATGAATATTTGAGGTTATTATTTTACATTTTATTTCATTTAAAATTTTATCAAAGTCATTGAAACCCTAAAATTTGTTAACTAACCATTGTTTTTTGTGTTGATAATTTTAGGTTTAACCTTATTTGCAGAATGCCTGCAAGAGGTTTGATAACCCTAACAAGGACAAGTACAACAGTATATAGCCTTCTATAACATTCCAGGTATAAAATTTTTCTTCAAGTTTTAGTTTACATTTCATTAATTGATAAACTTTTATGTCTGCTGTTTAAGAGAGTAAACTACATCAGAGATTGGAAGGCTTGCATCTATTATTTTCTCTTGTTTTTGCAGGTGTAAATATAATATGTTGGAAGAGTTGCGTAAAAGCTTTTTTAATAAGTTTTATCCGTTTCTCACAAACTGGTGGATTTGTTTTCGTGTGGTAGTTTTCTTTAAACATTTGTTTATGTTATCTATATGTCATGTTTTCTTTAAACTTGTATCTCAAAAAGTGTTTTAGAAGAGGTTTTTAGATCTGTATTGTTTGTGTCATAAACCAGTTGATTCAACATTTGGGTTTTGTGATCTTTAAGATGAGTTACTGATCCAACGATGTATCTCTGTTTACAGATTGTTCATGTTCAGCAGTTTTTGGCTACTGAAGAGGCACTAAACAGTGCTGCAGCAGTAAGAAACTTGTGTGAAAAACCAGTTGTATACTTGTGGGCAAAAACAGCTGCATGGAGGCACTGATGTTACTTCATGTTAATACACATTTTATGATCTTGTGAGAGGTAAAACTTAGGTGCCTTGCATATTTTCAAATTTGATATTTCATTTTGTTCTAATTTTATCTTTAGATTAGAACAACTACTAACGTAACTATTGACATTAGGCTTGAATTTTCATATGTTATTTCATTTTGTCATATTTATTTTGTTATACTCTTTAATCCAAATTTCTAACCTATTAAGATGTAAGTGAATACAATTAGACTAATAGTTTTTATGCTATCTTCATTTTGTTCTAATTTTTAAGCCTAATTTTTATCTATAACTTAAGTATCTCTTAATTTATCATTAAGTATCTCTTAATTTATCATTAGTGTTGATCATTATTCATAATTAATTTCTCTTATATTTTGTTAACTATTATCTCTTGTTAAAATTTTTGATGGCAGGTATTGCTGGCATGAATGAGTTGTGGAGAAAATATGGCCAGAACACATTTATCTCACAATATGACTAATTCAATGTTGCATGTTGCTATATTTTATAATGATATTATAAAATTTGTAACAATATGGCTTCTAGAAGGACCCTGTTGGATGATTCAAAATGGACAATTTATAAAATGATTCAAAATGGACAATTTATAAAATGATTCAAAATTGCCCTTGTACACATTTTAATCCAAATAATTAATAGTATTCTTTTATAAAAAAAAATCAATCAATTTTCCAATTTTAAAATTAAAATAAAATTTAAAATTATAATTAGGCTTGCAATTGGATGGCCCAAATTCTAACATCTTAATAAAAAAAATAAAAATAGTAAAAAACTATTGGATTTGCTATTTGGACTGGATTTGGTTTATTGGCCCAATTGCTTATGAAAACCGAAATTAACCGGTTCAGTTACCCGAACCCGTTTAAACCCGAACCGAAAATAACCAAAAGTTTATTTGGTCGGAATTGGGCCTATATACTTCATCCGAGGGTTGGGCCGGATTGAGGTTTTGGGCCCGAACCCGAACCGGCCCGAACCGATGTCCACCCCTAGTGTGGCGCATCATTTTCTTGTTATGATATCAACGTTTATATGAGATTAGATTACACATATATAATATTTTAATAATATTACAATGTTTAATAGTAATATGTTGATATAATATTTTAATAATATTACAATGTTTAATAGTAATATGTTGATAAATATAATTTTTATAAAGCTTTATAGTTGGATTGAAAGTTTCCAACCTATAAACTATTTAGGAAATATTTTATTAAAATCTAAAACTATTTGATGTGTTATTGAGACTCATCAAAACTAATGTAACATTAAAGTTGGTATCATGAATAAGGTTTAGGCGAAAAAATTATTAATTACTTTTTTTCAATTTAATGTATTTTTTTTAGGGATGATAATGAGTAGGGTATGTATAGAATACTATAATATTTGTCTTCATATATCCGTAATTTGAAAAAAATCTATGTATTCAAATCTATACTTGTGTGGCCATTAATTTTTATGCTTGTATCTGTATCCTATGGATACCTAAATTTTTTTATTTGTATATGTTACCCGCAGTTCTAGTAAAACTAAATTTATCAATTGAAAAATATCATATTATTTTAAGTTTTTAACAAAGTTAAAAAAAAAACTATAAGATTTTACTATTGAATTGAGAAATAAAGGAAGAATTATATTAAAATGTGTAATTGTTTAATGTGATGTATTTTTGTAAAGATATAGACAAACATTTTTTTATATGAGAATATAAATTAAAATATACAAATGTACATTGTGCAGGTATAGAGTGTGGTGGGTACGAAGGTACTCGTACCCGCACCCATATTCATTTATTATAATGGTAATTACTCGTAAACCTCGCGTCTGTATCTATTTTTGCGAGTTTTTACTCTATCCATTGTAGGTAAGTTTTGCAGGTACTAGGGGTGAAAATAGGCTAGGCTAGGCTAGACTTTGGAAGGCATGAGTCTGGCCTACGATAAATTTAAAAGGCCTAAGCCTAGTCTATGACCTATCATAGGCTCAGTTTTTTGGCTTGACCTGACCTTTTTAAAAATCTGGTCTGGCCTGAAAGTCTATTTAAAAGTTTGTATCTCATTAAAGTTTTCAATTAGTCCATATTACTTAAGAAGCCTTATAGATCGGCCTATATATGCATATATAAGACGACCTATTTAACCTTTGTTCTAATATATATGCAAACATAGGCTAGCCTATTTAGCCTTTTTTTCTAATATGCCTATCTAGCCTATTTAATAAAATAGGCTTTTAAAAAAGTCTAAGCATGTCCTCTTTATTAAATAGATCTGGCCTGACCTTAAGTATGCTAGGCTATAGGCCCCTATAGACTGGCCTGGTATATTTCCACCCCTAGCGGGTACCCATTGGATATGAGTATAATTGTCATCACTAATCTTTTGGACTCTTAATTTAATTTAAAACAAATTTCTTAATTTCTTATTTAATAAATGTTACGTATTGATCTCTTAACAATTTTATGTTAACCAACTTAATCATTTCTGTTAAATGCTGGGAAGAATGTTAACTTTGGTATATGTGGTCGTCTAGGTGGTATTGTGTTATCTGGCATGGCTTTTTTGAATATTTGAATTTAGTTGTTTTTGTGTTTGAAACATTTTCGCTATGTTGAAACCTTTCAGTGTCATTTCATTGTGTTTGGCAAAGTTGGAAGAAGAAAAGGAGAATAAGAGAAGACGAAGAGAAACCCCAGTTCATATGAAACGGAGTTTCCCTAAACGTGAAGAAGATAGAAAGACAAACACGGGCGCGGTTGAGGAGAAAAGAATAATAATTACTCATCTCCATTATTGAAGGTACTATTTCTCGCGTCTGAACCTAATACAATATAAACTTTTTTAATGCATCTTCCTCATTGATCCTTCCACCTTCGTTAGCGTGAATAGGTCATGGATGAGTCGCTTGAGTGTACTGTTTATGAAATTGAAAATTTCTGCTAGTTTCCTGACAGTTTCCCCAAAATTTTCATCCCTAATGCTCAAGGCACATTCGCAGACAACATGTGGCTTTTCTGACTTCATTCAATCATACAACTATGATTTTTGAGCAGATTCATGTCATTTATGCATTAACAAAACTATTTGCTCCCTTTATTTACACTTGTGCTTTCATTTTTCTCAGCTGGAACTTCTGAAAGAATGAAGAATGAAGAGGATATTGCCATTGCTTGTACTTTGGCCAGGCTTTTGTCAAACATAGCAATTTCTAAAGGAGGACCAACAAGTTTGGTCGTATTTGACATTCATGCTTTGCAGGTGTGCTATTGGTAGAATTGCTTTCTAGTTTCTACAATTGTTCTAGGTGCGTGTTTGGGTTAATGTTTATCATTTGTGATTTTGAATGAAATAATAATTTAGAACTTAGTTTAAATTTTATTCCTAGCTCAAAACTACATTTTATCATTGCTAATGAAATGAAATAGAGTTTCACAGTCAAAATCCATTTTTATTCAACAAAACAATGTTTGGTAGTTTCCCGTGAAACCAAACACAGACTTTGTTGGTCCATATGTCATTCTTTATTTCATGAAATCTATGCGCCTACTTATTTGATTATTTGTTATAATTCATGAGTGGTTCTAATTTGGTGACAACATTTTACCACGCCTTCAAAGTGGCATATCATTACTTAAAAGAAGGCTCCAAGATCAGACTAATTCTGACAATGTTAGACTTTCACTCAATACTTTTGATTAATTTTCTATAGTTTCAACTTAGACTGTAACAAGCTTATATTTAATAAACATTGATTGAAAAATTGAATGAGTATGATCACTTTCACACTATCCCATATCAATAGAAATTATGGCTTTCTTGTTTTAGATATCAATTGTTTTCTTATGACGGGGCTTAGAAACAGTTTCATAAACAATTGCAGCATTTTCCAACGGTGTTGCATATTTTTAATCTAATAATGTTTCTTAAATTTTGTTGAAGTCGTACTTTTTTTTTAATTTTCCTACCTTTACTTTGGATTCAGGGTTTTTGAGCCAGGGAAGGATTGACTTTGACTCTATCTCTCTCTCTCTCTAACAACCATACAAAATCTTAATCAATCAAAAAGGATGAATTTGGAGCACGCTCATGTCATCAATGAAGCTTTATTCCCTTTATCAAACTTCCAAGAGCTGATATATTTATCTATTAAAAGTCCTTCACTTGCAGACATCTCACTTTACCATCTATCATCAATTCCTAAATTGACAAAGCCCAGTATTTGCGATGCATTAGAGTTGTGCTTGATGGAGGTGCTTGGCATCCAATGACTCCAAATTTTAGGCAAGGAGCTTGTTGTGCACTTGAGTATGCAGTATTTCTTGTTAAAAATCTTGCACGAGCCATCAACTTTGATGACGCTTCTGTCGAAGAAGTTTTTAAATCACAAGACAACGAAATAGAAATATTATATGTACACATGAATATATACACTCTATTTAATCAATGTAAATACAAATATTGTGTTCATTGTTCAATATAGCATATAAGCACGTGGTTGGTTCTCCATTTTGGTTTAATACTTTTTATTTTAATAAAAAAAAATGTAATAAAATTCTAGTTTAATGTCATTAAATTCAAGATTCTATTGATAAATAATAGGTTATGGTATGGTAAAATGTTATGAAATTTTGGTCTATTCACTTTAATCGCAGTTTAGTTGATGTCCTGGTTTGATCCTTTAACCAACTAAAAGGTTTCAATTTAGTTCCTCAACTAAATTTCTAACTCATTATTTTGACTTTTACCATGTTGTCATGCCATATCATCACAAATGTTTTTCTCAACATTTAATATAAAAGATTAATTTGGCTAACATAATGGTTTTTAAGAGACTAAAATGTAATGTTTATTAGATAATGGACTAAAGTAAAACCTAAAATTAAGTTAAGAGACCTCTTGACTAATTATGCCTATCTTTTATTAGAGGGTTTTAACTCATTTGTATTAAAAACAATGACAATATTAAGTTGAAATTGTTAAGATTTTGGTCATTTAGGTGCAATTCTAACACTAACAAACCTCGTTTAAATTCATAAATCAAAATTGTTTTAAATTTGAAACATTGATGTTAGCCAACTGATGTAATTGTATTTCTGTGTGTCAAATATGATCACACTCGATGTTTATTTATATGCAAAAGATATATACACAATAGGTAATGTTATAATCTACACTTATGACTAATTGATTAATAATCAATACTAATTGATTATATACGGATTCTCAACACTCTCCCTCAAACCGGATCGTATATATTGTATGATATGAGCTTGTTACAAATATAATTCACTCGAGATCCCTTGAGAGACTTGGTAAACATATCAGCCAATTGATCTTCAGATTTGACAAATTCTGTGGTTATTTCTCATGACACTACCTTGTCTCTTACATAGTGACAATCTATTTCTATGTGTTTAGTTTGTTCATGAAAAACCAGATTTTATGCAATATGACGTACCGCTTGATTGTCGCATATGAGTTTTATGGCCTGAAGGTCTCTCAACCTAAGTTTTGAGAGAAAGTTCTTAAGCCATGCAAGTTCCTTTGATGCTACTGCCATAGCATGATATCCAGATTCAGCACTTGATAGTGCAACTGTGTTTTGTTTCTTTCTCCTCCATGAGATTATACTTTCTCCAATAAGAATGTAACACCCCGGTTTTCACTATTCAATGATTTAGTGTTATTTTGATATTTTGTTGATTTATTGGATGAATTTTCTTTGATGTTATATGATGATTATGGTATCAGAGGGTATGTATCCTAAGAATAGAGGGTAGAGCCTTTGAATTAAAAGTTGCGGAATTAAATAAATATAATTAGTTCTAATTATTTATTTGATTTAATTTATTAGAAAATTAGATGATTTAATATGATTGAAATAAGAATTATTGAGGTTTAATAATAATAATAATAATAATAATAATAATAATAATAATAATAATAATAATAATAATAATAATAATAATAATAATAATAAGAGAATAAATGAGTAAATAGCTAGTGGACATATGTTGTGTTAGCATGAGGAATAGTGAGGGTGTGTTTATTAAGCCCAATAGTGAAGTGAAAAGTTAGTAAGGAGTTAAATAAAAATAAGAAAGAAAATAGAATGAAAAATAGAGAATTTGGAGAGAACGTGAAAAGAGAAGGTTTTCGTGAAAGAGGAGAAGAGACACAAAGAGGCTAGGGCAAGGATTCTATTGAAAGAGTAGAGAACCTTCAATCCAAGGTAAGGGTGGGGTTATAACTCTATAAGATTGGGTATGATGATTTATATGTGGGAATGAGTTTTGGGGTTTTATTGATAACTTAGGTTTTGAAGGGGAATCATATGAAATCAATAAAATCAATGCATGTTGATAATGATTCTTGTTGCTATGTGTTGTATGGATATTATATGGCCTATATTGTATGAATTTTGGCTTTGTTGTTGTGTTTCGTAAAAATTCGTATTTTGACCGTAAAACGAAGAATTTTATGAAATTGAAGTATGTTAGTGATGATTCTTGTTGATATATGTTGTATATGTGTTGTAGAATTTATATTGCATGAATTTTGATGTTGTAGTTGTGTTTTGTAAAAAAAATCGTCTTTTGACCGTAAAACGAAGAATTCTACGAAATTGATGTATGAAATTGATGTATGTTACTGATGTTTCTTGTTGATATATGTTATATATGTGTTGTAAAACTTATATTGCGTGAATTTTGATGTTGTTGTTGTGTTTCGTAAAAAATCGTATTTTGACCGTAAAACAAAGAATTCTATGAAATTGATGTATGTTAGTGAAGATTCTTGTTGATATGTGTTGTAGAACTTATATTGCATGAATTTTGATGTTGTTGTTGTGTTTTGTAAAAATTCGTATTTTGACCGTAAAACAAAGAATTCTATGAAATTTATGAAATTGATGTATGTTAGTGATGATTCTTGTTGATATGTGTTGTAGAACTTATATTACGTGAATTTTGATGTTGTTGTTGTGTTTCGTAAAAATTCGTATTTTGACCGTAAAACGAATTCTATGAAATTGATGTATGTTAGTAATGATTTTTGTTGATATGTGTTGTATATGTGTCGTAGAACTTATATTGCATGAATTTTGTTGTGTTGCGTCTATTGATTGGCAAAAGTAAGTTGTAGGCTTATGACAGTGTTGAATTGTTGTTGTTGTTGCATTCATAATGTTGTCGCATATATAGCATCAAAGTTAGGAGCTTATGGTCTGTAAGTTGGCCTGGATTTGCAAAAGTTTAAAGTTTAAGGCTTACGCCTTGTTGATGCCTCTATTAATTGGCAATAATAAGTTGGGAGCTTATGCTCTGTTGGTACCACATGTATGTGCATTGTAACGAGTCGCATTTCATGTTGTACCTTTATGTTGAGTTGTTTTGATGATGGATTAGATGTTGTAAAATAATTGTATGTTACTTGTTAATAAATGACGTGGATGTGTTGCGAAGTGGTGAATCGTGTATGACCTTATCCTCATATACTTGTTATCATACGCTTTCTTATATTGTTATGATATCTCACCCCTTATGTTTGAATGTTACCCCTATGTTGGTAACGCGCAGCCTGCCAGGTAATCTGAAGTAGCTTGAGATTGAGGTTAGCCGAGGAGATTGTCTCATAGTGAGTAGAATGAGTCGGTGTCAGCTCTGATATGTAACACCGGGGTTAATTGCATTTGTTTTGTTATGTTAGGAGAAAAACTCTTGTAGAACTCCACTTTATTGTATTTATTTGATGATGTTTGTTTAATATTGAATTATGATGATTATAACTTATGTTGAAGAGTTAAGAGTAAATGAAATGAAGTTTAGATATGATGAATATATAATTATGTGTTATGTATCTTGTTATATGAGCATATGTGATGAATGAAGGTGACATCCTAATTGTATAATTGTTTTAGTTCCTTCTATTTATTTTATAAAATTATCATTGGGGAATTAGGGTGTTACATTAGTGGCATCAGAGCAGGTTGGCCTGTCCGACCAAGTTGTTGAGTCAGTAGTGTGGTTTGATAGTGGAATAATGTTGACGTATTATTCCTTAGTACGCGACATGTGTGTGAAATATTGTTGGTGCTTTCTTGTTCTTTTAATCACTTGTTTTCAGGAGGGAGATCAGAACAATTAAGGTAGAGGTTGTTGTCTCTCAGGGCTATTTTAGTTGCAAGGTATGAACAGTTGGTTTAGTATGGCCTGAAATGCAGAAGTTAAAATGTTGGTGAGACCTTGTTAATTCTCGAATTCGGAGGAAGTATGGATTCAAGATTTATTCCTGGCGGTCAAGTCGAAGTATCCTTGGGAGGGAATAATCAGGTACTTGTGTTGTTCGCATCTCTAGGAATGGAGTCTTGGTGTTCTGAAGACGGAATTTTTGGCGATTACTGTGTCTCTTGAGTTATAAGAAGAATGAGGTTTTGGAAATGTGTTAGAATTCATGTTTTATGGTTCCAAATCATTATCATATGTTAGGTATGAATGGATAAGTGTTTATTTCATGAAAGATGGTTGAATTCGTTGGATTTTGGTGAAGAATTAGTATGAACCCGAGGGTTGTTCGCAGGAATTTTTCTAGTTTTTGGGGAAACTTAAAAAAGTCATAACTTCTGACTCGGGTGTCCGTTTGAGGCACCGTTTGAATCTGGCAAAAGATCATACAATTTACTTTCTTAGAAAAATTGTTTCTTGTTCATAAAATTAATTTAAATTGGTGTGTAATGAGACTTTATGGTGTACGTGTATGATGTCAGTGTTTGTAATTTTTGGTAAACTTTGGAAATTTGCAACTTTTGGACCATAACTCCGTTTGGTTCGCTGTTCAAAGTGTTAGGAAGCTAGCGTAATGTTCTTTTCTATAATAATGGTTCCGGTACCTGGAATCTATTTAAATGGTATGTGGTGATGATTGCCGAGAGACTTAGATTATGGATTGAGGAGACGAGAATCTTTTTGAGTTTAATTTATTATTGTCGCAGTTTGTTTGAGATGAGGTCAAGTAAGATATGTTGTTGATGGATGGATTGAAGGAAGGAGAGGTTGGTATTAGGAAGGACGTTACGATATTGGAGAAGTGCGCGGAGATGCGGCTTATGTCAACTAAGGATGATTAGAGTGAAAGTAGCTTTTGAGGAAAAGAGATGTAATGGTATTATTGAGATTACGAATGGAATAAGATACGAATGTGAAAATGTATGGATCCTCGATATTGTGAGATTTAGGAGGAAACCAAGGATTTAGGAATGTTGTTAAAGTCTTTCCTACATGGATACAGACTTCAATTGGAGCATAATAAATTGTAATGTATTGGGTATATTATCATTTCTTGTTAGAAGGAACTTAGGTTTTGCGTGATGCTAAGTGAGTGTGAAGTATACCGTGTAATATTTTTGGACGATGGTGTCTCATTGACAAGATCGAATGAGAAGGAAATTGTGGAAGGAATTGTAAACCTAAAAGGAGATTATTGGATTATGGTACTTTAGGTGACTTGAGTACAAGTTCTAAGGGAACACTATTATAGTTTGGTAACGATAGTTTATGATCCCTTATGGTTGACGGCTATCTATTGACAAATTGAGGAGCTGATCACCCTTAATCACTTGTTGATAGTAGACGAGATCGAATTGGATGTGATAGATTTGTCTTGCTAGCTTGATAGTGAGTAAGGTGATTAATGTTCTATCGTGAGGATGGTCGTTCACTATTTCGTGTGAACCTAATGGAGAAGTGGCTAAGAAGGAATTAGGACTTATTGAATAGTTCAGAGACTTGAGTTGTATGCGAGCTAACTCCGCGGGTGGAAAATTGGGAATACCAAAGGTGAACAATTATTTCTGGAGGATAGTAAAGAGAGCTAGGAAGCTAGATGTGAAACTTGTATATTTGGTAGTTGACGGAAATCAAATGAGGATATTGATTTTGAGGTAGATGATTAGAGTGGCGCAGCCGAAGCGTGATGTGGCATAGTGGTTGTATGGTGTGATATCTAACTTAAAGGTGTTCATTGTGAATTGTTGAGATATCATAATATATATTAATATCGAATTGGTGATGTGTGATGTTATAATGATCTTGTTGCAGTTGTTGTGACATTGTATCGGTTGATTGTTGATTATTGAGAATAATGAGTAATATTATATATATACATATTATGACAAAGTCTGATTATGTTGATTATGTTGATGTCACTATGAGGATGATGTGACGTTGTGAGTGATGTTGTTGTAATGATAATGTGATGATTTATCAATGATGTGGCATATCCGAGAATAAATGTGTTATGTTGATGATTATTATATGGTGGAAAACACACCTGACTAGCCGATGACGAATCTATGTGTGTTGTTGTTACGTTGAATGTTGTTAAGTGGCTGCTATGTTTGTTAACTGTTATGTCGCGAAGATGTTGAATGATTAGCATGTGCATTTGGTTGGATTGTTGTTGTGTTATAATTATAGTAGGAAAGTAGTAGACGAGGTATTGCTAAACATTACTTGGGGGACGGAAAATAGAATGCGATAGGGGTATCTAGATTTGTTGACATCGAGTGAAATTTCGAGGACGAAAATATTCTAAGTGGGGCAGAGTTGTAACACCCTGGTTTTCACTATTCAATGATTTAGTGTTATTTTGATATTTTGTTGATTTATTGGATGAATTTTCTTTGATGTTATATGATGATTGTGGTATCGGATGGTATATATGTATCCTTAGAATAAAGGGTAGTGCCTTTGTGTAACACCCTTCTAAACCTCACAGCAATTAATAGAATAATCAGAGTAAAAACATAAACACGAGGGTGCCACAATTATTTTAAAAAAATAAACAAAGCTTAGATATTTCCATCCATGGTACCCAATCGGAAGTGCAATCGGAGACCCATCAAGTTGCTTCAATTGAATAAGGTAAGGGTGGGATTCTCTTCCTATAATGGGGCTTTTGAACAATTGTATGTGGGGAATTGGGTGTGTAGATTTATTGCATTATCTTGTGTTGATTGATGTTGTTCATAGAAATTGAAATTGAGAAATAATGTTGCTGCTGCTATGCTCTAGAAATAGAAATTGAATTTGGAAAGAAACTGATTAAGACTCTGTGCGTACTGGAATGAATAAAAACTGGAGAAATGGCGGCCGACATGGATGCCTTTGATGGTCGACATTGTTGGCGTTCAGTAGTTAATGCCCATTGACGGGCGACAAGTAGTTACTGCCCATTAACGGGCGGAAAGTGGTAGTGCTGCATTGCCTTTGACAGTCGGCAAGCCCGCTACTTGCATTTCGTGAATTGTTTCCATTCTGTTTGATTTTAAGCTACATCATGTTTTCATTTTCATGCCCATTTTCCAGCGTGTACTGTACTGTTGTCTTGCTCCATATTCCATACTGTTACATGAGATATAATATTTTCATTTTAGGCCGTTTCATTATATATTGTTCAATATATGTGTGCATCCCTGTTTCACGCTTTTATATACTATTATTTAAAGAAATGTACGATGGCATATACAATAGAATGGAATTATAATATGAAATAGAATGTAATTGGAATAATAGGATAACGTATGGTGAAACAGTAAAATGAATATAATAAATGTAATTGAACAGTAGATGCTAGAATTGGAGATGGGATAGTGAATTGAATTAATAAAGTGAAATTTTAATTGGTTGATTAATTAATAGTTGAATTAATTGTAATGAGTCTATTCGTTTGGAATATACCTAGACTTAGATCAATTATTCGATTTGTCGGTAGGTGACGGTATCTTGAGAATTTAACCGAACGAATCGAATAATCGGTAAAGAATAGAATAGTATCCGAATTAACCGGTTGAGCTGTGTTTTTAGTGATTGGGAGTATAACCCAAAAATTCGTATGGTCGTGAATATTAAGAATATGACCGAAAATTAGATGACCGATAGTGATGCAGGATATATCTGATTAATTGGAGAATATTAGGTAAATAATTTTGGTTAGTTGGTAGTGGATTAGTGAGTTAAATAAACGACTAATTTATAGAGAATTATGAGACTAATGTGAATTGACTCAATGTGTTAATTTGTTGTGATGATTTTGTTAATATGTGAAGTTATATGTTTGCCGTGATATACTGAAGCATGATGATGTCGTGATGATTTTGTTAATATGTGAAGTTATATGTTTGTCGTGATATACTGAAGCATGATGATGTCGTGATGATTTTGTTAATATGTGAAAGTTATATATTGGCGATGATGTGTCGAGACGTGTTGATATTGTGATGATTTTGTTTCTATGTGAAGATGAAAGATTATTTGTGACGTTGAATTACCTCTAGTAACTGGTAATTATCAGTGATATAGGCGTATGCCTCGTGACGTTGTGTGATTGTGATGGGTATGTTGTGTATGTCTTGTTTGTCGAGTCACATTTCATATGCATACTCTGTGACAGCCTGGATTGGCAAATTAGTGACGAAGGCTTATGCCTTGTGCTTGTGAATTGGGCAATTGGTGACTGGGCTGAAGCTCCGATTGGTACCACATGCATATACATGAGTCATGTCCCATGTGTCTTATGTGATTCATAGTTGTGACGTTTTGTGACTATATCGTGATTGTATTTCGTGACTTATTAAATGATGGAATTATGTGAAGATGTGAATTGTGATTTTATAAATAGTATGATGATATCAATTCTTGTGAATGCGATTAACTGAATATGTCTGGTGTGACTTATATGTGATGTCTTGTGGCTAGATGTGTTACTTATATGTGATGTTTTGTGACTAGATGTGTGACTTATATGTGATGTTTTGTGATTAGATGTATGACTTATATGTGGTGATGTTTTGTGACTAGAACTGTGATTTAAACTTGTGATATATCGTGAATTGGCTTGCAAAGTAAATGAATGAGATATATAAATATATATATATATATATATATATATATATATATATATATATATAATTGATGTGAATATGAAGTGTTGTGACTTGTGGTGCGATGAAAAGTATGTAGGATATGGCATTTTAATACTTGTGGTTTGATAACCATATATGCCTGAATCCTAGTATACAATTTATCATGCGCTCTGATCAGAAAAATAGCAAGTGGACTATTTTCACGATGTAGTAATAAAAGGTTAATTCCAAGTATCGATCTCGAGGACTGCGTTGGAATATAAGTTATTATAATTATTCAATTAAATAAAAGAACATGGGGGTTGTTGTTGAATTACAATTTCTAAGGGTAAATTAAAATAGACAGAAAGTAAATTGATGCTTTTTTCACTAATATGAGTTATATGCCAAGGTAAGGTGTATGATTTGCTCTATAACAATCCTGAATCCTGAATTGAGATCTCTCCAACAAGTTCATGACATACCTGACGAACTCTCATGATGATTTTGTATTTGACTTTTTATAATCCTCACCATGTTTGGTCAAGCTTACAGGGTCCACAACACCTCTTGTATGGTATAGCTTTATCTCCTCCTCGGGTCTACAAGTCTATCGTCTGGTTCAAAGCTCGAAAGTGCGTCCGATCATTAAGTTCAACAGTACCAACTTTTTGGGGGTTCCTTTCATCACTATGGGGTGCATACTGATTCACTATCTCAGATTTTCATCACTCGTCCTGATAACAACTTTAGCATCCTGCACTTACATGTCCTAAATAAACACACAAACTACAAACAAAGTACTTGACATAAAATTAAAATAGAAATACTGAAAGCAATAAATAAACTAAAAGCAATAAATAAACATTCCCCCCAAACCTGAACTGAACATTGTCCGCAATGTTTTAGTACAAGAGTAAGAGGTACATACCGGACCTACTGAGGAGGTGGTGGAAATTGCAACATTAGACGTTGCATCATCTCGTGCATATATGTTATCATAACTCCTTGGCGGGTCTGCTCCTCGCCTTGTCTAGTCTTCTCAATTCGGAGATACCCAATTTCAGAGCGGACCCATTCCCATTGATTCGGAGCCATAGAAGAGGATCCTAAACCATGGGAGTTAAAATGAGATGGTGCCGGTGTGAACTGAGGTTGAGTCGGGGCTTCTTCATCTCCTTGATCACCTGCATCAAAACTAACATCTTGGTCGTCCTCATCGTGAACGACATTAGTATATAGCCAGTTAGCACGATTAGAAGTGCTGACTTTTTCAGGGTCAGGTAATTCAAACAGAAATCTATGTCTACTTACCAACCAATAACAACCGTAAAAAATGGAAATCATGGACTAATGGATGAGAGATTCCATATCAATTTTAGTTTTACTTGCAATAGGGGTGTCGTCCTGCAATAAATCTTTATACCCAAAATGAACATCAATTTGGGTGATAAGACCTTCTACAGAAATTCCACCAGAAGAAGCACGGCCCACTTTTCCCAAAAAATCAACCATGAACGCAGCTGCATTAAGCACATCATGGTTTAACATTGCATAGAGGAAAAAGAGTTCCCTCATGGTTGCAACGCCATGGCTGTCACCCATGCCAAACACTGTATATGCAAGACCTTTTTGGGCATACCGAATACATGGATTCTGAATCCATGAGGACTTAGCGCTTGCGGCGACATAAGCTTCCAAACCTGTGATATCTCCCCAAAATTATTTTCCTGAAAATTCATCTGGAACGGACCCAGGTCTGTAGATGGGCAAACCGAGGACACCACCTAACTCCTCTACAATTAACTCATGGTCTCTGTTAAACAGACGGAACTTAAGGGTACCAAAGTAGTACTTGGTAGACCCATTCCACTTCTTCTCTAACTTAAACTCTATGGTGCTCAGAAACCCAAGAGTGAGGCGTTCATATGATGGTGGCTCTAAGTACATAAATTCCAACATACCCACAGAATGAAATAGTCTGTCAATTTCAGTTTTATGCCTAGAGTGCTCATGGTGTTTTCATAGATATACCTCGTTGGTGTGAGTTTCCGTTTGACATGGGCCATATACCTTTGGTGATGCTTGTTGTCCTCAAAGAGAATGTCGTGAGGATTTGATTGGCGTATCGGGCGTTTGCGAGTGCCAGAGGTAGTAGCGACTTGCTTACCCGTGTTGCTCTTTTTGGGTGGCATGATTGGTACCTACAAGAAAAAAATTAAACTGAAAAATTTAAGAATTAGGTGAAAAAGTTACCGTAGGATTGTAGAGGATGAGGAGTAGAACAACTTTTGTGAAGGGTGTGATGGGTTTTGAGTAGTGTGGAGGGAGAAGTTGGAAGCTTTTGAATGGGTGTTAATGGAGGTTTTAGGTTTTTTGTGAGAGAGAGAGGTTGAAGAAGAGGGTTTATGAGAGAAAGAGAAAATAAAAGTGAAAATAATGGGTTATAGAAGAGAGAACCGAAATTTGATTGGATGGTGGGGAGGTATGATGAATGGATGGGGTCCACATGGTCAAGATGCAAAAATTTAAAAAAAATTCTTGTCAGGCCAACACGACTCGTGTTACCCAACACGGCCACCCGTGTTGCCTCACTGCCAAATTGCCAAAATGCATAAAGTTCCCAGTGGAAGCAACACGGCCCGTGTTGTGCAACACGGCCACCCGTGTTGCTCCACTGTTTTCTCCATATTTGTTTGCTTATCCCCTTTTCCTGGTTAGACAACACGACCCGTGTTGCTGCACTGTTTACCCCCTTCAAAAATTTGTCTTTTCCGCTTGTTCCTTATTTCTCCTGACCTCGTATCCACCACTGGAACTTGCCTTACCTGGAAAAAAACTTAATACCAAACAACAAAAGAAAACAAAGAGATTAAATTAGGGAAAAATGCGTGGGTTGCCTCCCACGAAGCGTTTCGTTTAACGTCGCATGGCTCGACGGTCGTCCATCTTATCCTGTAAGACGAACATTATCAATCAAACCACGCTCTTGTCCTTGATAGTAAGGCTTCACCCTCTATCTATTCATTTTAAATGTATCCCCTTTGGTTTGATTTTTTAATTATATTGCTCCATGGGGAAATACTTTGTGAACCAAGAAGGGTCCTGACCACCGTGACTTTAACTTCCTAGGGAATAGTTTCAACCTGGAATTAAAAAGCAACACCAACTGTCCTTCCCAAAGCTCTTTCTTCTAAATCTTTTGATCATGTCATTTCTTTGTTTGTTCTTTATAGATTTTGGCATTCTCATATGCTTGATTTTTAAACTCTTCCAACTCATGAAGTTGAGACGTTCGAGCTTCACCAGCTTTCAGAAAATCACAGTTTAGGAATTTGGTGGCCCAGAAGGCTTTGTGCTCGAGTTCAAGCGGTAGGTGACACGCCTTACCATAAACCAATTAATAAGGAGACATACCTATTGGTGTCTTGTACGCTGTTCTGTATGCCCATAGTGCATCATCTAACTTTACCGACCAGTCTTTTCGAGAAGCACTAACAGTTTTTTCAAGAATTTGTTTTATTTGCCTGTTAGAAACCTCAACTTGCCCACTTGTTTGAGGGTGATATTGGGTGGCGATCTTGTGTTTCACATTGTACTTTCTCAGCAAATTCTCCATTAATTTATTTAAAGAATAAGTACCCTCATCACTGATTAGTGCTCAGGGTACTCCAAACCTAGAGAAGATGTTATGCTTGAGGAAAATCACCACCACTTTCGCATCATTGGTGGGCAAGGTCACAACTTCTACCCACTTTGATACGTAATCTACTGCCACCAATATATAATTCTTCCCAAAGGATGGTGGAAAGGGTCCCATAAAATCAATCCCCCATAAATCGAACAATTCTACTTCCGGCATAGCATTCTGAGGCATCTGATTTCTCTTTGAGATGTTAAATGTTCTTTGACATCTATCACATTCTCAAACGACATGATGAGCATCCTTGAATAAGGTAGGCCAGTATAAATCAGACTGTAAGACTTTTGCAGCAGTTCTATCACCACTAAAGTGTCCCCCATAATCTAAGTCATGACATGCTTTTAGCATATCCCTTTGTTCCTCCTCTGGTACGCATCTTCTGACCAAACCATCTATTCCTCTCTTGTACAGGAATGGGTCATCCCATAAGTAGAACCTGCAATCATGCAAAAACTTTTTCTTTCGGTTAGAATCAAAATCCTCCGGGATTACCCCACCTACCAGATAGTTTGCATAGTCAGCAAACCAAGGTACACCAATAACAACGAGGATGTGTTCATCTGCGAACTCTTCCTTTATTGGCTGTTTGTCTTCCGTTTCCTTGATAGGTGACATTCGAGAAAGGTGATCTGCTACTGTGTTTTCACACCCTTTCTTGTCACAAATTTTCACATCAAACTCCTGAAGGAGTAAGATCCACCTTAGAAGTCTTGGCTTAGAGGCATGTTTATCAAAAAGATACTTCAAAGCAGCATGGTCAGTGTAAACAATGACTCTAGAACCCAACAGATATTGCCTAAATTTATCAAAGGCATAAACAACAGCTAGCAACTCCTTTTCAATGGTTGTGTAGTTCATTTGTGCAGTGTTCAAAACATGACTAACATAGTAAATAACATGTAGCAATTTGTCTCTACGCTGTCCTAGAACCGCCCCTACTGCAATATCACTTGCATCACACATGATCTCAAAAGGTAGAGACCAATCCGGAACCACAACAATTGGTGCCGACACTAATTTTTTCTTTATTGTTTCAAATGCTACGGCATATTCATTATCAAAAGTAAAAACTTTATCCTTAACCAAAAGAGTAGTTAAGGGTTTGGCTATCTTAGAAAAGTCTCTTATGAACCTGCGGTAGAAACCCGCATGCCCTAAGAAACTTCGAATACCTTTTTCATTCATTGGTGGAGGTAGCTTTGATATGACTTCGATCTTTGCTTGGTCAACTTCTATTCCTTTGTGGGAAATTTTGTGACCCAAAACTATACCTTCGCGCACCATGAAGTGAAACTTCTCCCAGTTGAGGATCAAGTTGGTCTATTGGCATCTTTCTAACACAAGAGCAAGCTTAGTTAAACAATTATCAAAAGACTTATCAAAAACCGAGAAGTCGTCCATGAACACTTCCATATGATTTTCCAGCATATCATTAAAGATGGCTTGCATGCATCTTTGAAAAGTAGCAGGAGCATTACATAACCCGAATGACATCCTTCTATAAGCAAAAATACCAAACGGGCAAGTAAAGGTCGTCTTCTCTTGATCTTCTGGTGTAACCGCTATCTGATTATACCCCGAATACCCATCGAGGAAACAATAGTAGTCATGACCCGCTAACCTTTCCAGCATTTGGTCTATGAAACGTAACGGGAAGTGATCCTTTCTTGTCACCAGATTTAACCTTCTATAATCTATGCAAACTCTCCACCCTGTGACCGTCCTTGTAGGGATTAACTCATTTTTCTCATTCTTTATCACCGTAGTTCCTCCCTTTTTTGGCACCACATGAACAAGGCTCACCCAAGCACTATCATATATAGGGTAGATCATCCCCGCATATAATAGTTTCACCAATTATTTTCTGACCACTTCTTTCATCGCGGGATTTAACCGCCTTTGGGGTTGGACTACCGGTTTATGATCATCCTCCATGAGAATTTTGTGCATGCAAAGCGTAGGACTAATCCCCTTCAAATCTTCAATCGACCTTCCCATGGCACTTTTGTGCTTTTTCAGAACTTCGACAAGCTTGTTCTCGTGGAGAACTTCAAGGTGTGAACTTATGATAGCCGGACATTTTCTCTCTGTGTCTAGGAAGACATACTTGAGGTTCTCCGGTAGTTGTTTCAATTCAGCCCCCTTCTTTGGTTCATCTTTCTTTTCCTCTACTAAAGATTGTCTTAAATCCTCCCACCGATTTTGTCGAGAACTTTTAAAAGATGGTCTTGCTTCCATCATATTCAACACTTCCATCTCTTTTTCTTCAACCTCTTCCATTTCGTTAAAAATTGATAAACTTAACACTCTTTCTAAAGGTAATTGTTGTGACTTCAAAGCATTCTCATTAATAATAATTTGATCAATCACCTCAATATTTGGACTAGTGGCAACATCATCCTTGTATTTCATGGTGTTTCGCACATCAATTTTTAACTCTTCATCATAGACCTTCAGAGTCACCGTGCATTCTTCTATGTCTATCAAACATCTCCCGGTCTCTAAGAATAGCCTCCCCAAAATGATTGGAATTTCTTCATCTTCTGGCATCTCTAAAATCACAAAATCCACCGGGAACACAAACTTGTCAATTTTGACGAGCACATCTTCTACTATCCCGTAAGGTCTCTTCACGGAGTGATCAGCAAATTGGAGTGTCATTCTTGTATCTTGGACTTTACCAATCCCCAATCTCTTGTAAATGGACAACGGCATAAGGCTCACACTTGCTCCTAAATCAATAAGAGCTTTCTTGAATGACCTATTGTAGCAACCTGCCCTAAAAATTAAAATTTAGAGTCGCCACCTATTCTACCAGGGCGAATAGGAAACCCTACGAAGTTTTAGAGAATTCTGGGTAAGTTATTATATTCAGGTCAAAGGAAGGTGTTAGACACCCTTAACCCTTTCCTAAGGTTTGCATTTAAGGTTTGTAAGATTATTATGGTAAGGTTTGGGGTTTATGGCTAATGACAGAAAATGAATAGGGTTAAAAGTGAGATTTAAACCTAATTGAGGTTTTGGGAAAAGGGACTCGCCTTGGTTATCCAAGTGCCTACGTACCTTCTTATGGAGGATCAGAGTCTACATAGTTCGGGGCAGGGTTGTACGCCTTAGATTTTAGTATGAAGGTGTGAAGGTATTTTGAATTACCTTATCGCAGTTTTGAAATTCGTAGTTTGTAATTTTGTAAAAGAAATTGTGTTTTAATATGGCGTACAACCCTAATTATAACATGTTCCATTAATCGCGATGATTAATAGGTTTGATCACCATAATTAACAAATAAAATGAAGAATTGCTAATTATTCTAATCTATTGATTCGATTATCACCGTTAGCAAATTGATGTGTTTTAATAGATTATTTGAATTGTTTTGGGAATTGAATTATTTTATTATTAACCATTGTAACCAATTAGTTTGATTAAAACAATTAATAAACTAATGAAGGATTGTTAATTATCCTAATCGATCGATTCGATTATAACCATTAACAAATTGATTGTATTTTAAATGGATTATTAATATGAAGGAAATTAATTATCGTTAATTATCGTTAATTATCTAAATGGATTAAAACAAATAACGAATTTATGAAGATTACTAATCATCGTAACCAATCGAATCAGTTAAAACCCTTAGCAAATAAACCTATTTGAATTATATTGTTTTAATTAATTAAATAATTGATTATTAATCATCGCGACCGATTAATTCGATCAAAACAATTAATAAATTGACCCCAACCTACATTAGCTAAATTAAATTAATCCTACTGTAATATGGTGAACTGACTTTTATAATCGAAATGTCGCGGTAAGCAAGAGTCGCCACCGACTTTTATTTTATCCAATTAGGAAAGGCTAAAAGAACAGGAAAGACCTTTTGAAAAGATTTTGAGTTCGGGGGGTAAGTTATACAAAGGGAAGGTGTAAGGCACCCTTTGCATCCATGGTTATCCATGGGCTCTTAATTGCTTAGCTCACTTTTGAATTGTTTGAAATGTTTGATAAGAAAAGATTTTCGAAGAAGAACTTTAGCTTGTAAATAAGCGTAGTCTTCTTGAATTTGATTTGAAAAAGAGGTGTAAAAAGTAATTTTGAATTAGAGCAAGCAATTAGTAGCAACTACCCTAGGTTTGAGAATTCGTTCTTTTAGCTTTTCAAGCGAAAGGATCTATCCTTGCCATAAGAGGGCAGGAAGTCTTTCAATTGGATGTTTGAAGGGTCATCGAGAATAATCGTTCGCCATAAGACTGTCCCATGCCATAAAGAGGGCAGGTAGTCTAAGGGAAGGATAAAATAGTCATTTAATAATTTAGGCATCATGCGAGGATACCTTAGCAATTGGGACAATCATATTTTACCGAGGCAACTTCGAGGGAGTTTCAATAACTTTATAGGCAACATTTGCTTTAGGTATCCTCGGAATCGAGGGACTTAACTATTTTAAGGCATTATCAATAAGGCAACAAGGCAACAGTAAGGCAACAAGGCAACCAGAGGGATTACCCTAAAGGTGTGTGTGTCACAATCACGTGGTTAACTTCGATTACATTTATCTTGTAAAATTTAGTGATTCTATGTTCAATTCATGGTTTATCACTCCCTAGAGTTACTAACCACGCAGTTAAAATAATACAGAAATTAAAGGCAGAATTTAAAAGTCCTACGCTATTACAATAAACACCTGTGGGCAGAAAAATAAGGCGGAAAATAAAAGGTCCTAATTACTATTACATCAAAATTGAATAGGCAACATATACACCTTCTAATATTTGAATAACAGAAATTAAATAAATAAATAGATAAATGGCGTAATTAAAAGGAAAATTAAAATGAAGACCGAATTAAGTAAAAGGCAAACAATTTAAATAAATAAATAATTAAAGACATGCGACATACACTGGAGTGGGAGATGAGAGGAGAAGTTCGCGAATAAGTTTGTTTAGAAAAACAATTTGTGGTGTTCGTGG
Source organism: Vicia villosa (assembly GCF_029867415.1). NCBI lineage: Eukaryota > Viridiplantae > Streptophyta > Magnoliopsida > Fabales > Fabaceae > Vicia > Vicia villosa. The sequence continues at coordinate 975,381 of NW_026705049.1, forward strand.
TGATAAAACTTAAATCTGCCTAATGTTTTTAGTGTTAGGGAAAACAGTAATTAATAATCATGATGAAAATGGTTAGCCAAAAATAACACCAGGGTTTAAAAATCTAAAAATAATTAATTAGCCTAAGATTAAATTATTAGACTAAAATACAAGTTAATTAACTAAACCTAAAATTTCTAAAAATAATTAATTAGCCTAAGATTAAATTATTAGCCTAAAATACAAGTTAATTAACTAAACCTAAAATTATTAATCTAAAAAGACCTATCCTAAAAGTCAAAATCAAATATAACCCTAATTTAAATTAATCCTACAATTAAATTTAAACTAAACTATTTTTAATTATTGTTTTTTGTATTAAAAAGAAATTTAAACCAATAAAAATAAATAAAAATAGATAAATAAAACCTGAAGGTTTGCAGGCTCGGGGACGGTATCCTTTTGTTTGCATAGTCAAACCATTGAAGGGACCAAACTATACCAATTGCTTTCCTTCAAACTAAGCTCCCATCAACCATTAAACCTGTGACACTTGGCAAAGTAAATAAAAACTAAAAATTGAAACGGCACAATAAGAACAAGACCAAGGATTCAGTAAACTAAACCACACTCCTTCAAATATACTTCATCTTCTTCGCTGTCCTCCTCACACCATGGCCAAAAAATAACCTTCTCAAAGATTCAACCAAAAATTGAAAACAAAGACACAGTTTTGTTCATTTCTTCTCCCTCTTACCGAATCCAATCTTGATATAAACAAAGTCAGAATCACCAACACCTAAATTCAGATTTAAAGCCAAACCCAAATGGACGCACAATCTTTGGTACTTTGAGGTATTGAGATTCGATATCCTCATCTCATTGACTTCTTCTGCGGCTCTGGGAAGGATCCTCGTCGAGTGTTGTGGTTGGTTTCCGTTTGGATCTGAGTGTCTGCCGTATGCACTTTGAACCGAAGCTTGCGGTGGATTCCGTGTGGGTGTTGGTCTGATGATGATTTGGGTTGCGATTTGAAACGTCGCGATATTGAGTTGAATCACGGGTCGACAATGTTTGAAGCTGCGAGCGGGCGTTGAAGGGGACTCGATGAATTGTTGAAGTATCATTGTGATTCTGAGAAGGAGAAGGTGGTGCAATCGCGATGAAGTTGTTTGTGTTGGTGTTTTGATGCCCGTCACTGAAGTTGAGTCGCCGAGGAGGTTGTCGGAATTGTTGCGTTCTCCACTTGCAAGTCGATGATGTAGATGATGTGTGTTGGATCGATTAAGAATATGCCGGTTTGCTACCAAATCCGCGTGGCATTTGTCCCTGCAAAATCTGTTGTTAGCAATGGTTATCATAAAATAAATGATCTTGCCAATGGTGCTTTGTATTCTGAAAGTTTGGTTACGCGTTTTTTGGGTGATACGAGTGAATCAGTCTTAAAATTGTGATGGTGATGGAATTAGCATATGGTATTTGGTGGTTTGGATAAAAAAAAGGAGTTTATGAAGCTTATGATGGTAGTGATATTATATGTGGAAAAAAAGGAATGTTTTTGTGAATGGAAAAATAGTAGTTGTTAATATACTGTAAGGATGGTATGAACATATGCACTGTGAGGGAGTAAAAGTGGTGCAGGTTAGAGATTGAATTGGCTTTTTGGTGAAAGGTTTTGTGTTTCAGAAAGGTGGGTTGATTAGGTTAGGACTGTTAGTTTGAGGCAAGGTTTTTGGCGTGAGAAAAAAGGTTTTGGAAAGGTTTGTACGTCAAAAACATGTGTGAAAAAGATTGGTCAAATAAACAATAAGCGTTTGAAAAGTGATGAAGGAACTTGTACTTGAGGTAAAAAAAAAAACTGGAAAAAACTGTATGGCAAAGAGATATATACGTGAACAAGGGTTGTGAAAAGTTGGTCTCCCCTAATCTGTACGTGAAGGAACCTATTTATAGCACCTAAAATTAGGTTAAAAAATTAGAAATTAAATGGACCAAAAACTGATTAAAATACCCAACCCAAAGTTGAAATTATTTAAATTGAGATATTTAAATAAATAAAGATATTAACCTAAAGAATGCAACCAAACATCTTATATATATTTTATTTATGTTTTCTTTGTTTATTTTTTTTGATAAAAATAAAAAAACGAAAATAACTATTTAAGAACAAAATCTAATTAAAACGAAAATTAATTAAAAATAATAAAAATAAAAATAAAATTATTTGCAATTTTTTTAAAAAAAAGTTTAAAACAGAAATAAAGTTAGCAACAAATAAAAACGTCAGTAATGGGCCTCGAACACGAGACTGTTTACCTGTCAGCCTTACCTCCTTACCAATTGCGTCATGTCATTTAATCGACATAAAATTACATTTGCAATTATGTGAGGGCAAATTTTGGGGTATGACACCTACATTAAGTTAATTGTTATCCTAAATTAAATTATATAATTAACCTAATTAAAATTATCAACTAATTACCCTAATTAGAAATATTAACTAATTATTTATTAACTAATTTAAATTAATTACTAAAAACTAATTTTATTGATTAAAAGGAATTTTATTATTTTATTTTTTTATAAAAAAGGATTTAATTAGTTTGGGAAAAACAATAAAAGAAACAATCCATATCAATAAATATAAAAATTTGTAAAAAACCTGGGCGTGTAATCTTATGTGGTGCATCCCTGATAGACCACGATGCACCTGCAGATCCATGCGCGTTAGATGGATGGGAGGAGGAATATGATGGTGGTAATCGAGGGTGCACTATGAGCGTGTAGGGAAGTGGAGCGCTGGATCATCTGGGAAGCCATAATATACAACTTTGTAAAAATAAATGTCTGGAGTGGGATTCGAACCCAAGCACATGGGGTCATGCTCATCCTTTGCCACTTGATCTGGAGACATTATCCTGTCAATTCTACACGTGAAAAACAACAAGTAGTAAGACACTTGGCTGATGGACAAAAACAAAAGTAGTCAAACCTGGGGCCCACGAATTTGCAGCGCGATCCAATAATGAACAGAGAGAGAATGTTGTGCGTTTGACCAGCCAATAGCATTGTAACGTGTGTGGTCAGCGTTTCAACTTGCCCAATCATCATTTTCTTCACGTCACCTACGGAAACAGCCATGGATTTTCCTGCGATTTAGTTGCAGAAAATCCTTTGAAACCTAAAACCTGCAAAAACGACGTTAACAAAAACAAAGAACAACCCAAAGCCATGTAAAATAACCTCCTGGATTCAATGGTTACGTTCGTTTTGTTAAAAAACTCTAGTAACTATGAAAATGAACACTCCCATCTTCCATGCCCTAACCATGGTGAATCTTCGTACACGCGTGGAAGCTTCAACCTAACAATCCAAACCTCGTCTAAAGGGCACAAGGAACTCAATTATGCAATTAGATTCTATGGAAACACATTAAAACATCAAGAACGAAGTTCAAACATGTATGAAAAAATATGAACATGATATAACCATGATACGTGCTATAGGGCATTAACCATTGTTCAACCTTACTTTATTCAACCTGGAGAAGCGATTGGGAAGGTTGTTTGGCTTGGAAGCTTGCTTGAATGAGGAATACGAATTTTCCACTTTCCTTTGATTTTCTTCAACTTGGAACCCTAGCTCTTGACTGCCCAAAAATCCCCCTTTAGGGTTTACATGTGTTAAGTATATATAGTGTGATGAATTAGGTTAAACCATTTGAACCAAATCTCAATGAATCAAGAGAGTGATATTTGATGGAAATTTTGTTTTAATTCTTTCTAAAATTGGCTTAAACTTAATCTTCTCTCACCAATCCTATTTTCCACGAAATTTGTACCATATATTTGATATTTGGATGATTGAAACTGATTGGAAAATAAATCCTTGATTTAAAGAAAATTATTTCATATTTTATGTGATTTATAAGTATTTAAATGAATAAATATTCAAATAAATAATATAAATATTATAAAAATGAAATAATTAGTCTAGGAGTCCATATGAAGCCCAAATTCATGTTTAAAATCCAAAAGTTAGGCCCAATAGTTCAAAATGTCAATATTCATCATTTTGCCTTTTATGCATTTTCTCAAAATCGCCCAACTTGTGCAAGCCATAACTCCTTCAATATTTGTTATATGAAAATGTTCTAGGATTTTTTGGAAAGCCCGAGATGTCCTCTATAAGCCACTTTGGGACATATTTTTCATTTGGAGATTTTATCTTGATGATATTGTTCCTGACAAAAAACAGCTTTTTGGGATCTTCTAGAAGGACCTGTAATGTTTTGACTTATATCTCTTATGCGGAAGCATTTCTTGACCTTGAGCCCACCATCAAAGTTGTAGAGAGTTGAATTTCCTTGAGGATGAGCTTTGGTTGGAGAATTTCTGATAAAGCATGAGAGACTTATGGCCAGTCAAAGTACAATTGACTTTTGCTTAGAAACCATAATTTAGTAACTATAGGTTTTGTTAATTTCTGGGATTCCCTTGATGAATCATGATCAACCCTTGATCAAATGATGAATATTACTTCAATATGTTGATGTTGACCAAAAATTAGGAGTTTGGACTGTGATTTGACCATAGTTGACTTTTAGGTCAAACTAGTCGACTGTTGACTTTCTGAGCTTTTGACTAAGCAAGTTTGTGAATTGAGGCTTGAAACTTGTCATGGAGATGATTTTAATCTTAAGGGATCATATGAAGCTTACTCGAAGCCTTGATACATCCTTTCTCCTTAGCAAATCTAAAACCCTAATTGGAGGACCCTTTGATTAGGAGAGTGCGCCTTAGGTTAACCCTTGAGCCTTGAGTCATTGTATGAGTTTGAAAGTGAAATGAGATGGGCAAATTTTGGGGTATGAAACCTATCCATAATTGTACAAGGAATAGTCACAGAATCTCGGTCCTTCTTTTTCACCGAAATCTTCATACCCTGCAAAATAGCACTACAGGTTTCGGTTAGAATAATCGGGTCACGATCGGTGGTCCTTTTCTTGGAGATGATGTCTTTTATGAACTTGGAATATGTAGGCATTTGCTCCAATGCCTCCAGGAATGGAATGTTTAACTCAATCTTCTTAAACATCTCCAAGAATTTTTCAAAATTTTTCTCATGCTGCCCCTTCTTCTTATTTCTTATCGGAAAAGGAAGTTTAATGGCCGGTTTTTGCTCAATAATCTTCCCTTTAGTAGATGGATCCGACACACCCAAGTCTTCAGCTTCTACCTCATTCTCCTTTATTTCTACATCCACTTCAAGCAATGGCTCTTCTTCTTCAGCACTCTCCTCCACAACTTCTTTAGCTTTACCACTTGTAGTTACTATAGCGCTCACATTATTATGGTCTTTGGGATTCGTAACTATGGCACTAGGTAGAGCACTAGGTTGCTGAGGATTTGCCAATTGTTGTGCTATTTGACTCATCTGAATTTCAAGATTTTTAATTGATGCACCCGTGTTCCGAAAATTACTTCTCATTTCTTCTTGAAATTGAGAGCTTTGAGCAGCCATTTTTTCAATGGCGATCTCCCAATCTGCTTTTCTTGGCCCTTGTTACTGGAATTGTTGCTGAGGTAACTGATAAGGTTGTTGTTGTGGTGGCCGATATTGCTTTTGTTGTGGGAGACTTTGATACGGAACAACCCCTTGTTTAGGAACATTCCCTTGTTGATCTTTCCAGGAGAGATTTGGATGATTTTTCCACCCGGGATTGTAAGTATTGGAGTAAGGATTTTTCTGTTTCAAGAAGTTGATTTCTTCCACCTGTTGAGCTGTAACCACACAATGCACGGCAAAGTGAGGTCCTCCACATATTTTACAATTCACTGCTTGAATCGGTTGAGCCGGCTGAACCTGAGCTAGCGTTTGTTTCTCAAGAGCCATCTGTTTTAATTTGCACTCAACTTCAGCTGCATTCTGATCTTCCAACTTAACAACTTGATTTGACAACTTCAAATCAACTAACCCTTCCGGTTGATTAACACTGCGGTCATACAACTCTAAATGTTCGTTTGCCGCAATAGCATCAATGATCTTCTTTATCTCTGTGGCTGTTTTAAAATTTGTTGAACCACCTGCAGCTGTGTCAATTAGTTGCTTAGTCTTAAGCTTAAGACCATTCACAAAGTTCTGCATTTGTTCGGTTACATCCATGTTATGAGTAGGACATGCAACCAACAACCGCTTGAACCTTTTATATGCATCTCCAAGTGATTCTCCTTCCTTATGTTTGAAGTTGACTATATCATATCTCTTGCGAATATACACAGAAGTGGGAAAATATTCATTTGGAAATGTTGTCTCCATTTGTTGCCAAGTTGTGATACTTCCAGCAGGTAAAGAGTAAAACCACTCTTCAGCATCGTCCGACAATGTAAACGAAAACATCACCAATTTCTTGGCTTCTTCAGAATGCCCCTCTATCTTTAGTGACGTTGTCATAGTAAGAAACCTTTGTAAGTGCTTATTTGAATCTTCATTGATTCTTCTAGAGAATGGTTTCTTTTCTGGCTGTCGTATTGTTGCCGGGTGCAACTGAAAGTGGGCAAAGTTGATCGGTTGGTTCACAATTGTCATCCGGCCAAGAGGTGCATTTGCTCCCCCATAATCACCTAAAAGTCTTTCCACAGGAGGTGGGTCAGCTGCCATAGTTTCAGGCTCAGAATCTGAATGCTCATAATGGATTGAATTAGTCTCCTTTATTTCAGGATCCAAAACTATCAGTGTTTCTTCTTTTGCTTCCAGTTCTTTTTGTTTAGCTTCTCGGCGTCTTGCTACCTCGCATACAAAGATTAGACGAATATTAGTACGAGCAATTTCAATAACAGAAAATAAAATTTTGGTTGTAGAGCAACAAAAATTCAATTGAATTATTATTTAACTTATATTTGGCAGTCCCCGGCAACAGCGCCAAAAACTTGATCGGAAAAATAGCAAGTGTACTATTTTCACGATGTAGTAATAAAAGGTTAATTCCAAGTATCGATCTTAAGGACTGCGTTGGAATATAAGTTATTATAATTATTCAATTAAATAAAAGAACATGGGGGTTGTTGTTGAATTATAATTTCTAAGGGTAAATTAAAATAAGCAGAAAGTAAATTGATGCTTTTTTTACTAACATGAGTTATATGCCAAGGTAAGGTGTATGATTTGCTCTGTAATAACCCTGAATCCTGAATTGAGATCTCTCCAACAAGTTCATGATATTCAATTACTAAATATTTAGGATGCTTTCTCATAAGTCCTTATTGAGAAAACCTTTGGCTTTTCATCTTAATACCTAAGTCCTTAGAGAAATAAGATAAAACCAAGCTTTTATTATCAAGAGTTTCTTAGTGGCCATAGGGTATCCCTAGTCCTAGGTTATATCTACTATGGTTCAATTGTATACAAACCTTAACAATTGCGGTCCGGCAAATTGTTAACCACATAACAATCTTTATTGGTCCGATGAAGAAAGCATTAAAAACAGTATACAATCGAATTGAATAACAAGAACATGGAATTGATCAAATCAAAATATCAAAGTCATTACAAACCAAATCAGGGACACCCCCTAGCATTGGGGGGTTTAGCTACTCATATTATTCAAAAGAAATTCAAAGATATAAAAGTTAAACATTACAAATAATTGAGGAATTTTTGAACTTCAATTGCTTTTGCTCATGAATGATCTCCGTTCTTCAACAATCTCATACGTTACTTTTTCTCGATGCGTTTCAAACTCCTGCGTAAAAGATACCCCATCTCTTCTCAATCATTCACCATATATTACAAACCCTTCTTTTCAGTCGGAAAGTACCAAAACGCCCTTCTGGATCAAAATTTGAGTTAAAAACTAAAAACAATCAAAATCAGCGTAACTCTACAACACGGGTCGTGTTGTGTAACACGGGTGCCCGTGTTGTCCTTCTGGATTCCCATTTTTGTTCTTTGCACTCAGCACCAGAAACACGGGTCGTGTTGTGCAACACGGGTGCCCGTGTTGCCCTCATGTCTTCGCTTCGTTTCTTCTTTGCTGCAAACACAGCAACACGGGTCATGTTGGCTAACACGGGCGCCCGTGTTACTTCTTTGATTTTTTCTTTCCTTCTTCCTTGCAGATTTGAATTTCCACCAACTGTCCACAACGCATACCATGGATAATCTCAAAGACCTGAAATACCTCACCACAACAAAACCAACGCATAAAAGAGGAAAATAACTCGAAAACTAAAGAACTGAAATAAAATACAAATGCACTCAGAAATACTTAAATGGGTTCAAAAAGACTATACTATGACATGAAACAGTGCAAAATACCTGGATTATCGTCAAGAAAGTGACAAAAACATAGTGAGAATCGTGACCGATCACGCTCACTTATATGAATTGATATCTCACCCTTTTCTCTTATTCTCCGTTGCCTTTATATTGGTAACGTGCATGTATTCCAGTATGAAGATTTAGTTGCCGTTTATCGAGTCGGTTGTCGCTCTGATACGTAGCACTTGGGGAACGATTGATGATGTTTATGATGTTGTTGTTTTATTGTGACTATCCTACTTTACTAGGATGATATGTTAAGTGAAATTGCTTTATTAATATGATGTTATTTGTGTGAATAAGATGTTACTTGATTTAGAAATTGAGAATTATGACTCCGTTGTTTTATTAATAAAAGAAGTTATTCTGTTTTAAAAAGTATTATGTTCCTGAGCACTTGTTGATTGATTAAGAAAGTGCTATGTATCCGCTAAATGCGATTAAGTGATTTATTGTGAAATGAATATGTGACACCTCATTGTTTGTCGAGAAATTTCGAAACTCTGATTCTTGAATAAATTGCTTGGTAGAAATGGGGTGTTACATTGAACATCATTCAAACAGATGAGTGATAATTCAAATCATTATAAATAAACATAATATGGGAAATAAATAACAATAACAATTACATTCCAAGAATTCATCACACTGTCCATAAACATGTATCATATGCAATTAATCAAGATTCACATGTTCATATCATACGACAAAGCTCATTCAATTCCAGGTAATTAAACATGATTACTAAACAATGTACATAATCATATTTCACCATATATGAATTCTAAGTACATATCCTTTTCAACGACATCCACGAAGTAACAATATGATTCACATATTCACATATATACATATAACACTAATACATATATATTCACATCTACATCACATATGTTTCAATCACATATATCACCTCCACAACACATTCAACAATTCATGTCAAATGATTCACCAAATCCACATATATGCATATCCATCAAAATCATTCCACACAATCATACCACATAAATCACATCAACAACAACAATTCACACCGACACGTGTGACTTAAGTGTGACTTAATGCGATATGCATGTGGATCCCTCCGTTATCATTTTCGGTAAGCCGATTGTCCATCTCTCAGACTAGATAACCACCTCAAAGCCCCATACTCGTTAAGCTTTCAAACCCCATAATCGTTAGGTTTGGGACAAGTAAATAATATTCATGAGATTACCCAACATTGCCTCTTTCAAAGACCTCAAAGCCCCATACTCGTTAAGCTTTCAAACCCCATACTCGTTAGGTTTGGGACAAGAAAATAATATCCACGAGATTACCCGAAATTGCCTCTTTCAAAGACCTCAAAGCCTCGTACTTGTTAAGCTTTCAAACCCTATACTCGTTAGGTTTGGGACAAGCAAATAATCTCCACGAGATTACCCGACATTGCCTCTTTCAAAGACTCATGCTAGTGTAAGTGTGCAACAAACAAGAATTATGCAAATAAGATGATTCTAAAACCTCTTAAACTACATAATCACATCTTTTGCAACGTTGTACAACATTACACAACATGACTTCAATACCAAACAATGCATCACTTAACACACATCAATTAATCACATGTATTCAAGTCTAGCATAACATGCATTGCATTAACATTATTCGATTCACATATTAATACATACATATTTTGAATAATCATTCCCAACAAAACACATTCGAATAATATATATTCATTTACGCATATCATGAATGTCATCCCACATAACACATCCACTAATGTTATCCACAATTATTCATCAATCCATAATGCACACATACATAGTTATATGTTATCCACATATTAACATCATAATTATTTCATCAAGTACTAACCAATTATATCCTATCAAATAGATAATTACATTAGCTTCCTAACGCTTCTAACGACGCATAAAACAGAGTCACAGATCAAAAGTCATGGTCTTTACAAAATCTGCCAAAAAAATGGATAACCTGCAGGTTTGCTCAGGCCGACCCATGAGTCGACTCATGCTTAAAAAACCCAGATTTTTGTCTTTGCAGGTTAGCTCAGGCTAACCCTGGATTCTGTTTAGGTTGACTCATGCTGCGTAAAAACCCAAAAATCACCATTTTCCTTCCCAGTTCACCTCATACAACAACCACTAACCCTCATACAATGTATACATCAATTGACAGCAATTTAGCACACATATAAGGTTCCTAAACATGTTTCTAACCATGGGTTCACATACAAACATCATCAAACATGCTTTGATTCACAAAATCTTATGAAATCTATCAAACCCTAACATTTTATAAACTTATGAAATTGAGAGAAATAGAGATCATACACAAATCATACACACAACATTACCCAATTATATAAACCTATAATCATTTGGATTATAACCCTTACTTCAATCTCTAGTCCTTCTTCTTCAAGAATCTACTCCTCTCTTTCTTTTCTCTTTTTTATCCTCTCTTTTCTTTCTCTCTAGCCTTTTTTTGTATCTCTCTAATTCTAGGTTTCTCACATAACCCTTACTATGTCTAGTTTGTCATTTGGGCTTAACCCACCCAATTCCTCATTCCAATTAATTAGGCCCATTAACTATTTACTAGTCTTAGCACATCTATTCACTTACTCAAATATCACACATATTCAAATAATCACAAAACACACCAACTAATTAGTTATCACATAAATAATAATTAAATAAATAAAAAATTTAATAATTAAATACGCGAAATAAAATACGGGAAATTAAATACAGAATCTCTATTTGTGATCTTCTCATACTCTGTGTATGAAATATCACTTAGAAGTATGGTTCTGGCCTTGTGATGATTTTTGAACTCTTCTGTTGATCAGTCATACTTTTTCTTCCAATCTTCTGATCACTTTCGTTTACCGGATGTTTGTAACCATCCGTTACCATATCCTAGAGATCAGTATCATGAGTTAGAAAGAAACTCTCGATTCTATCTTTCCAGTAATCAAAGTTCTCTCCATCAAACATTGGTGGTTTGCCACTGATTTTATCTCTATCATCATAGTTATCATTGTTGATGTTTTTAACTGGTTCCGCCATAGTGTTTTTCTTTTAGGATCTTTTTCTAACACAGTTAAGTGTATGGACCCAAAACCATGTTCTGATACCAATATATTGAAGAAACGAAAAACCCAATAGGGGGGTTATATTGGGTTTTTAAACAAATTAAAAACGTATGACACATTTGGTTATCATGGTTCGTTTGAACTCAAACTACTCCAGTCCACCTTGTTAAGGTGATTTTGCCTCTCTCCTACGTGGTCTTAATCCACTAATCAAATCTTTGATTACAAAATCACTTAAACAAATGTTTAAGTATTCTCAAGAACAACCACAATCCATTTTTCTCAAGGTAACTATTACACGATTACAACTTTTGTGTATTTAAAGAATTGCTTCTAATAAGCTATATCACAACTGTGATGTGTACACAATTTTTAGCACAATATACAAATACAAATAACATAGAATGATAATAAAAATTTGAGAGCTCTTTGAATTCGTGCGTGCGTGAGATGGAGTTCTACGTTTCCTTCACAGATGACTTCTTTATATAAGATGATCTTTTTGTTCCATTGAGAGGCATGTGTTCTTGATTTGGAATGTTGATGAATTGCTAATTAAGGCTATTTCCAAAAATAAAGATTCTGTCCATTGTGATTAATTTCCAGGCGTTACGAATTGATCTTGCATTAAAGATTGTAACGTTATAGATCTTCTAATCATCAAAGTATTCTTTGCAGCTTTTGGTTGAAGCGTTTTAAGTATCAGATTTTAAGACCTTCTCGTTTGTCTTCAAAACTTCTTGTTCTTGTAAACTTCCTTCAATCTCTAAAACTTCTTGTTCTTGTACACTTCTCTCAATGTCTAGAACTTCTTATTCTTGTAAACTTCTCTCAATGTATCCTTCTGCTTCCGGGAAATCACTTTAATATGCTTCAGAACTTCTACAAGTTAAACCATACGATTAGAGTGCATATTTGTTCTTATTGAAAATTATGTGTTTTTTATCATCAAAACTTTTTCAAAGATGTAGAACCAAACTATGTTCTAACAAATGTATCTTCCATCCTTTGTATGTTATAGTCGACATAACAATGATGATAATCTCCAACCTTGCACCAGGAATATAGACTTCATTGAACTCTATACCAGGATTTTATAAAAAACCTTTTGCCACTAGTCTTTCCTTATACTTGGTAATTTCACCACTTGGCCTCAGTTTCAGTTTGAACATCCACTTCACATCAATTGGCCTTTTTCTAGATCTTTTGACATGTTCCCAGATCTTGTTTTTCTAAATGGCCCTGGGTTATTCTTTCATGGCTGTCAACCAATTAAAATCATTCATGGCTTGATCCAAATTAATTGGTTCTAATTTAGCCATCATCATCGCTTCTTCTATGAAATCACCATCTGCATCATACTATCGATCTAGAAATCTCTCACATCCAACTAGCCTTGTCAACTCAATTCTTGTTCTAGTCAATCTTCTAACACTCTGCTCGAGTGGCTCTTCATTTTGAGTGGTTATGTCTTCATTTTGATGGTGTTCTTCAAATGGGACTATCTCTTGCATATGTTGAACTGACTCTTGAGTCCAATTCCACTCATTGCTTTCGTCCACCAGAACATCCCTAGTGATCACAAGTTTATCATTATTTTGCGAACATAGCTTGTATGCACTGGTCAAATGATAAACTATAAGCACCATGGTCTGACTTTGATCATCTAGCTTCTTTCTCAATTGCTCAAGTACATTCTTGAAGAACATTGATCCAAATACTCTAAGTTAATTAGCATTTGGCTTCTATCCTACCCAAGCATTATAAGGTGTCCTGTCAACTTTCGTCTTGGTTAGACATCTATTAAGTATGTACACTACCATCGAAACTGTTATCCCCAAAATCATAGCATTTCTTTAGCTTTCAACATACACCTGGCCATGTTCAACATACTTGTCATCGACGGTACATACAAAACATTAGTGATACTAGTTTTCCAACTATCCTTTCTAACTACATATATGTTTCCTTTTCTACCTAATGTGATATGCCTGCCATATGCAAACTCGGTCACTTTCTTAATTTATTCATCTAACTTGGTGAACAAGTTTTTATTACCAGTCATGTGATTACTGCATCCTGAATCTAGGTGCCATATATTGGTTTGTTCATCTCTTGACTGGGTATTAGCCATGAGCAGAACATCATCAGAGGCAGTTTCTCCAGCATGTGCATATTGCACTTCTTCATTATCTTTTGCTCTTCATTACTTCTTCCTACGTCAGTTTCAAGCACAATGACCAAATCCTTGACAGTTGTAGCACTGCACCTCCTTCACGTCAACTTTCTTCCTTGCTTACTTGTTGATCATGTCTTTCTCGATGGATTCACTGTGATTCTTTGAGTTCTTTCTTTACTTCTCATAATTAGCAAGATTCTTTCTTTGCTTTGTCTTTTCTTTTCCAAACTTCTTGATGAGTCTCGCTTGCAATGCCTATTCTACCACCTTCTCTCTTTCTGAGTTCCTCTGATTCAGCCTCATCTCATGAGCCTCTAATGAAGCTTGAAGTTTTATTAAATTCATCTAAATAGGTTCTTGTACTCTTTGATAGACACTATAATGTAATTAAAATTTATAGTTAGAGATCTTAACACTTTCTCAATCTTTTGCAAATCGTTGATTAATTCACCGTACACCTTCATCTGGTTGGTGAGTAAAATTAATCTTGAGAAGAAATCAGCAACTGATTCATCTTCTTTCATATGTGTCATCTTAAACTGCTTTCTCAATGTCTGCAACTTCACCATCTTCAGTTTTTCATCTCCACCAAACAAGTTACTCAACTTGTCCCACGCTCCTTTGGGCGTTTCTTCTTCAGTGATGTTCTCGAACACATTTGGATCCACACACTGGTGAATCAAGAAAAGAGCTTTTCCATCTTTCTTCCATTGTTCCTAATGTGCTGTCTTCTAAACATCATTTGTATTTGCTTCCAACGAAGCTACTCTATCACTCACAATTTTAGCCATATCTTGAAATTTGAAGATGACATGCATCTGCGCAACCCACCTTTCGTAGTTTCTGTCATACCCCAATTTTTGACCCTAAGATCATACATCATTTGCATTTCAATCATCAATCAAGATCACAACCTTGAGGTATCATTTTTCCTTTGAGGGGAACCATCGAGCATTTCTAGCTTTTTATTTGTTTTATACTAACCCAAATACCAAAAACATTGCTTTATTTCTTTGTAGGCTCTTGTTTTGTAGGTACCAAGCCAAGACATGCAATAAACAAGGCATTTTTCATGTTTTGGACTGATGAAATCGATTTCCCTACTGGGTAAATCGATTTCCCTGCAGCAATCTTCAACAAAATCACATTCTGGACAGCATGAAATCGATTTCCCTCCTGGGTAAATCGATTTCCCTAGTGTATTTTGCGCCAAATTCTCTTCTGGAACAGAGTGAAATCGATTTCACTCCTGGGGAAATCGATTTCCTTAAGGCAAAATTCAAAAATATAAGGAGGGAAGCTTGACATCATTTTGGCACCTTTTTCTTTGATTATTTTTGATCATTTTACCAATTTTCCACCTCATCAAAATTAATCTCTTCATTAAACCCACTTAAACCCCATTTTACCACTTTTTACCATTTAATTGCCACTTTAATCACCAATTAAACACAAGCTAATTTCCAAATGCAAAAAGACCAAACTACCACTACTCTTGCTCTCATCCTATAAATAGAGCCCACTACTCTCTCATTTCTCAAGCTTTTGAGAGCCAAAAAAACCCCTTGCAATTTCTCTCCTCATCCCTACCAAATTCACCAAAGCTCTTTGTTCTTTCATAAAGTTTGTGAGTCACATCTTGAACCTCACAAACTTTGAGCTAAACCACCATCTATTTCACTCTTTTTTCTTCAATTGTTGAGAGATCAAGATTTGTGTTGGTGATTCTTGAAGTAGATCTAAGTTTTGTTCAAGATTTGGTAATTTTCTTCATCCTTTTTGTATATCATGATGTAGATCTTTGTTGCTTGTGTGTGATGCATCTTTGATGCTATATTGGTGCTATTTGATGGTGATTTGATGGAAAATTCGTGCTCCAATTGATATGTGATCATAAGGTGTTTGTATGTTTGCTTAAGTCAAGTTTTATGCCTTTAAATGTTGTTTTTGCTGAAATTTGCACTGGTCAAATCGATTTCCTTAAGGCTCAAATCGATTTCATGCTGTACGTAACTTGTTTTTTTTGAAAACTGCCTTATGGAAATCGATTTCCCTCTGCATGAAATCGATTTCCTGCTGTCAGAATGTGGTTTTTTGCCTTTTTTATGCTTGTTTTGGTTTCCTACTTCCTCCACTTCATTAATATCATTGGATCTAGGATGTTGATAGGTTTGAAATGACCTAATCCATAATATTAGATGAATGATATTAATGATAGTGTGAGTTGATTATCTTTTGTGTTTTCATTCTTATTTTCATCTTATCTTTCTTTTGATCGATGAAAGTCTTAACATCTTGAGAATTCTATGGATTCTTGATAAAGACTAGATCAATTTGTTTTCCTTATTATCTTTTCATCTTATTTGCTTTTGATCGATGAAAGTCTTAACATCTTGAGAATTCTATGGATTCTTGATAAAGACTAGATCAATTTGTTTCTATTCTTATCTTTTTCATCTTGTTTTCTTTGATCGATGAAAGTCTTAACATCTTGAGAATTCTATGGATTCTTGATGAAGACTAGATCAATTTGTTTTCCTTATTATCTTTTCATCATATTTGCTTTTGATCGATGAAAGTCTTAATATCTTGAGAATTCTATGGATTCTTGATAAAGGCTAGATCATTTCTTCTTCTCCTTCTTATTTCTTTGATTGATGATCTTGATACATGGAGAGTTCTCCTACATTTGTCCCGACTCGATAAAAGATCAAACATGGAAGAGAATTGTATGCGGTTGATTTAAGACTTGTGGAGGTTTTTATCGTGTAGTCGCTATGATTTTATCAAGCTTCTGATAAGCCCCATTGACTTTAAATCCGAGTACATCATTCACTCACCATAGATCTTCCTACTAACTTTGATAACATACTTGACAAGTTTCAAGATGGTTATCTTTAACATTTAACAACTAACTTTAATTTCCGCACCTTTACTATACCGCTCTTTATATTACCGCTCTTTATATTTCTCGCCTTATCGCTTTACTTTATCATTTCGTCATATTTACTTTCCGCCATTTTCTCTTTGTCCATTTGGACGTTTATAATTCCGCTATTTTCTCTTTGTCCACTTGGACATATGTTTATGTTTCCGTTATTTTTCTTTTGTCCACTTGGACCATACTCTACTTTTCTTGCTAAAACACTAATAAATAACTAAAATCTAAAAAATACATAAGGCTCTCTTTGGACTATCGGTTACTATCCCTAGCACTTTGGAGATTCGGACTTATGGACCTAGTACCTCTGGACTCATTCTATTATTATCCTGTGATTGTTCTGTCTGTCTGGCATTGTTCTGTTGTATGTTTATGTGTGCAGGTATTTCCTTGAAAGCCCTTGATGGTTAATTCCAAGGCATTGAGATAAGGATTTTACCCGAAAACAGCCGTTACTCTGCCCGATTTTCGTCAGAATTCTTAATGTGCTTAATGCAAAGTGGTGCTAAGACAATAAGTTCATCTGGATCCCCAAGTGTTAATGTGTTGGTATTGATAAATCCAAAGGATGGGAAAACTACCTTGGCTCTTAATGTCAAGTGTTGGCTTCTTATTTGGTTAGATCGTTTCTTTCCTTAGCTTTTATTTTATGCATTAGGTTAGCCTCTTCATCTCCTCCCATTCTTAAATTTTCAAAATCTTCTCTCTTTTTCCAAAACATTCTTATGTTTGCAATCTTTTCAAAAACCTTTTCCTTAAAAAATATCTTTTGCCCTTAGTGGCTTTTCTTCAAAAGTTTAGACACCGTTAATTGTTGAAACGAGTGGTTATACCCCACGATTTTGAAATTGATCGATAATAACGAGATCTTTTCCGCGTGAGAGAGCTAGTGGCATACTCGTTGATTTTATCCGAGTTGGAGCCCTTCTTTCATTTGCGATGCAAAGAACTCGTTTGTTCTCATGCTCGAGATCAATGGCTGAGTATTTCTCTCTAACGACAACAAAGTGTTTATTCGTTTT
This sequence comes from Vicia villosa, assembly GCF_029867415.1. Taxonomy (NCBI): domain Eukaryota; kingdom Viridiplantae; phylum Streptophyta; class Magnoliopsida; order Fabales; family Fabaceae; genus Vicia; species Vicia villosa. The sequence goes on from NW_026705049.1 coordinate 992,927, forward strand.
AAAAACGTTTTTCCCAAAAGCGGAACTACATTAGCTCTGACTTCTCCATTGCACCGAGGAGGTATGTAGGCCCAAAGCTTAACGCTTTGCCGAGCTTATTTTGAAAATAAAACAAACCGTTTTTTAGCACACACACAACACAGATTTTCAAAAAGGTTCCCGTGGAGTACCACAGATATGAGGGATGCTTAAAACCTTCCCCTCATATAATCAACACCCGTACCTGAGATCTCTTTCTTGTTTTTTTTTTAAAACAAAACTTAAGGTTTTTCGTTCTTTTCCCTTTTCCTTTGAAAAAATAAAGCGCGGTGGCGATTTCAAACGGAATATTGATTCGAGTCAATCCCATGGCTTCGATATCAGATTTTCCCCGCTACAGAAAAATGGCGACTCAGCTGGGGATGCAGTTTTAAGTGTGTTAAGCCTATTTTTGTTTATCTGTGTGTTTTATCTGTATATATTATTGTGTGCTTTGTTTGTTTATTTTCTTTTTTTTTTTGGTGCTCGATGGTTCCTCTGTGATGAGATAAAGTTCTAACCCGAACTTTTGTGAGTAACTTGAGATAGGAGGTGGTAAGACCAATAGTCGCATGTCAGGAGCAATCCTTAACATGAGCGTCATATGGTGGAACCCCAATCAGTGGAGGCCTCATGGAAGGTAGTAGATGTTGTTACGAATCATCGTAAGGACGCTATTACTTTCAATGGTGAGTGTCCGTAGAAGCTGAATGGCCTAGAACCCTTTAAACCAATCTAAGCCTTTTTAGGATGTAGTGCAGAAACAAGGTCAAGTACCAATTTGATTTTGTTGTCATGCGATACTACGCTCAGACGAGGTCTTTTTAGGCATATTATTGGCGCCCATGAGCAATTGTGCGTGCCGGTAGTATCCGATAGAAGATTGAAAACTCTGGGAACCTTTGTAGAACCCGTTCGGCAGGTACAAAATTCCCTAGTTCATACCTTTGTGGGTGGTTCTTAACCTTGACTCCATGCTCGTGACGTCGAACCTTTGGACCCTGTTTGTGTGACCGTGTGTGATCTTGATTGTGATTGATGCATAAACCATGCATCCATGCATTCATTTGATTTCCAAGGAACTCATAGGTCTTTCTTTGTAAACATCATAAGTTTCATCAAACTCAATGGATCTTGGGTGTCGATGGGGTGAAAACTCTAATCCACCAAAATGGATGATTGATCTTGATGATAACTTGATCAAAGCTTTGATCCAATATAGGATCTACTTCGTTCATGTTTTGATGTTTACAAATTAATAACTTGAATTCCTTGAAAATCAAATAAATAAAAATAAAAAAATTGCAATTGCATCATTTGCATACATACATCCAGGTTGTCCAGAAAACTTATCCTTGTCTGTCTCCATCTTCAGAGTGGTTTGCTTATCTGTCAAGCTGATTCCTCGACACATTGAACTAGAAGCATGTATCTGAAGAGTATGGAAGAACTTCAACAAGACCAAGAGTTGGTAAGATTAAAGATGCTCTCTTTCAAGGATATGGGTCCTAATGTCGTCACTAATCCTTTGCCAGATCAAAGTGGCTGAAGACAAGTCAAAGCCCAATTTTCCTAAAGCCAAGTGTTTCAGACAAGATAGCTCATCTTTGTTGCTGATTAGTCACTAGGCCTTGTTTCTGTACTGTTTGTATTTCCTTTATTGTGCTGTTTACTTTTAGACTTTGTTTGTTTCTGAATGGTGATTTTAATGAAATGAGCATTGCATATTTTGAATTCATTCACATATACTATGTCTGTGCTTTCTTTTACAAAACTTTTTCTTCCATTTGCTTTCTCTATCAAACTTGTGTTTTATGCAAAGATTGGAGGGAGGATGATGACAACGAAATACCCAAGTTGTTGAACTGTATGCTTTCGAATAAAACTTTGCTGATGATGTACAGGCATTGTTTCAATTCCCAAACACTGGAGAAATAAGGAAGTTAATCCCTTGTCAACCCCTCTGAGCCTTCGAAGTTGGAGTTTCTTTCTGTATGAAAAACCCGTATTTTTAACCTGGGGCAGGGTAGTTCTCAGTTAATTTGGCTGTGCATTCTATTTTAAGAGAATCATTCAGTACACCTTTCAACAAGTGCTTCAATCGCAAGCTTTCCTCCGCATACATCAAAGAAATGTTGGAGATGTCAATTAAAAGCCAATGATGGTTCATCTTAATCATTAAGCAAGGCAGTCACTATCTTTCAAAAAAAAATGTATCAAAAAAATGTATACAAAGAAAAGCCTGCTAAGTCAAAACCAAAAATGATGACTTAGGCAAAAATAAGGGCATCCCGCTGACTGTAAGATCAAAAATAAACAGTTCAGGCAAAAGTTAGGGATATCAAAAGAAAAAGATGAAAAAAGAGAAGTCAATAAATTCCTCAAGCAACAAAATGTTGTGACAACAAAAAGGAAGAAGTGACTGCAATCTCAAAAGTTCTCTTTGCTTGTGAACTATCATCATTATCAAAGGTGCAATTCCAGAAGTCTCTTGGAACCTGAATGCATAAGTTGAATTAACTGAGTTGTAGGACTGGAGATCATCACGAAGGGGGTGGGAACAATCAAATTTTGAGCCTTATATCCTTTGTTTCTTAAACCGTGAACCTGGCCACGTTACAACCTTTAAAAGACCTAATTGAGGCAAGGTTTGTTTGAAAGCATACTACAACAAGGTTGCGTAAGCTGACTCCCATGAGATTTGCCAATCATTTGCTTTGATATCATATCTTTGTTTTATCTTTCACTTTGAATGTCTGAACCTTTATGTTTTGACTAGTTGATTCCATTTTCTTTACATCAATAACATCTTTCAAAAAATGATTTTGATTTCAAAAATATTCTTTGAGCATTGCATTAAAATTACCATTCTTGAATGAACATTTTGTTTGCAAGTAAGCACTCATTTTTCAGGAAGTTCAAACAGTCGAGAAACTTGATCAGTGATCCTATCAGGGGCATGTTATTTCAAGATCCTGTTGTTCATTCAAGATTTGTTGATCAGAATATCATTTCAATACTTGTACTGGGGCAAGCCATCCCAACATGCATTTCAAGAATTGAAGCCATGATCAGTTAACTTGCAACAATTAGTGAATCAGGGGCAATCTTCTTCAGCAATCCCCAAGCAGTTTTATCAGCCCTTCTCAAAGGATCATCGATTTGATACAGTTACCAGTGTAATAGAAGTATGTCCAAGCATCTTCTTCGTAAGAAGAATTGGCAGAGTTCCCGTGTTGAGGAATCAGAGTTCCTATCGTGCCTCACAAAAGAGTCTCCCTCAGTTGTCACAAACAATTGCATTGCATTGATCATATATCATGCATAGAAAAATTCAACATCACGCATTGAAACAAATTTCATACTCATTTACATTCTCCGAGGTCCTGTTGTTATCAACATTTTACCTTGAGATCTAAGTCCAACTTACTTGGCACATACCAAAGTAGATGTTCGTCTGCCTGTTTCTATTTCCGTCCAATGCTACTCTTGGATGTGTAAACTTTTCTCTCTGTCCAATGCTACTCTTGGATGTGTAAACTTTTCTCTCTGTCCAATGCTACTCTTGGACATGTCATTTCTCACTTTTTATCCAAAGCCACTATTGGATGTCACAATCCCCATTAAAATGTTTCTCACCTCCTTCAAAGCTACTATTGAATGACGTTCATGTCTTTGAGCTGGAATAACATTCTTTTTGTCCAATGCCACTATTGGATGTTTATTGAGTTTGTTTTCCATCCATTGCCACTCCTGAATGGTTGCTCAAATTTTCCGAATTGGTTTCCATTTTGTTCAAAGCTACTGTTGAACGCCTCTGATGTATTTCCGGGTTCAGGTTTCCATTTTGCATTCAAAGCCACTATTGAATCTCTTTGGTTTCCATTTTTGTCTAAAGCTACCATTGGATTGTTCCCGATGTTTTCCAGAGTTTGGATTCCTTTTGTTCAAAGCTACTGTTGAACGTCTCTGTCGTATCTTCGGGTTTGTAGGTCTCCTTTTGCATTCAAAGCCACTATTGAATCTTGTTGGTCTCCTTCCATCCAAAACAACTATTGGATGTCTCCACTGTTTCCTCAGAGTTTGGGCCCTTTTTCAGATTCATTCAATGCCACTCTTGAATGTCTCTGATGGTTGGTGTCGTCTAATGCCACTTTTAGACGTTTCTACCCAATATGTTTGTGTTCCAGAGTTCATTCAATGCCACTTTTGAATATCTCTGTTGATTTTCATCGTCTAATGCCACTCTTAGACGTTCTTACTACACTTCTAACTTGGGTTTTATCCCTCCCTTTCTAAGTATTGCTGGATATTTCTTGTCACCCTGACGGATAACCAGTAGTATCTTGTTTCCCTAGCCACTCCTTTCATTCGAGTCTATTTGTTCCCCCCAGTGGCATTATATTCCCCCTCTATTTTCATAAGCATACTTGATGCATCCATTAGCATCGCATTATACCTTAGGTTCAAAAATTGTGTATTTTATATTTAAGTCTCTTCAATTACGTCGAGCTGAGGATTTTAACCCTCACATCTCCGGAAAGAAGAAACTTAAATAGGGGCATCTGTCATACCCCAATTTTTGACCCTAAGATCATACATCATTTGCATTTCAATCATCAATCAAGATCACAACCTTGAGGTATCATTTTTCCTTTGAGGGGAACCATCGAGCATTTCTAGCTTTTTATTTGTTTTATACTAACCCAAATACCAAAAACATTGCTTTATTTCTTTGTAGGCTCTTGTTTTGTAGGTACCAAGCCAAGACATGCAATAAACAAGGCATTTTTCATGTTTTGGACTGATGAAATCGATTTCCCTACTGGGTAAATCGATTTCCCTGCAGCAATCTTCAACAAAATCACATTCTGGACAGCATGAAATCGATTTCCCTCCTGGGTAAATCGATTTCCCTAGTGTATTTTGCGCCAAATTCTCTTCTGGAACAGAGTGAAATCGATTTCACTCCTGGGGAAATCGATTTCCTTAAGGCAAAATTCAAAAATATAAGGAGGGAAGCTTGACATCATTTTGGCACCTTTTTCTTTGATTATTTTTGATCATTTTACCAATTTTCCACCTCATCAAAATTAATCTCTTCATTAAACCCACTTAAACCCCATTTTACCACTTTTTACCATTTAATTGCCACTTTAATCACCAATTAAACACAAGCTAATTTCCAAATGCAAAAAGACCAAACTACCACTACTCTTGCTCTCATCCTATAAATAGAGCCCACTACTCTCTCATTTCTCAAGCTTTTGAGAGCCAAAAAACCCCTTGCAATTTCTCTCCTCATCCCTACCAAATTCACCAAAGCTCTTTGTTCTTTCATAAAGTTTGTGAGTCACATCTTGAACCTCACAAACTTTGAGCTAAACCACCATCTATTTTACTCTTTTTTCTTCAATTGTTGAGAGATCAAGATTTGTGTTGGTGATTCTTGAAGTAGATCTAAGTTTTGTTCAAGATTTGGTAATTTTCTTCATCCTTTTTGTATATCATGATGTAGATCTTTGTTGCTTGTGTGTGATGCATCTTTGATGCTATATTGGTGCTATTTGATGGTGATTTGATGGAAAATTCGTGCTCCAATTGATATGTGATCATAAGGTGTTTGTATGTTTGCTTAAGTCAAGTTTTATGCCTTTAAATGTTGTTTTTGCTGAAATTTGCACTGGTCAAATCGATTTCCTTAAGGCTCAAATCGATTTCATGCTGTACGTAACTTGTTTTTTTTGAAAACTGCCTTATGGAAATCGATTTCCCTCTGCATGAAATCGATTTCCTGCTGTCAGAATGTGGTTTTTTTGCCTTTTTTATGCTTGTTTTGGTTTCCTACTTCCTCCACTTCATTAATATCATTGGATCTAGGATGTTGATAGGTTTGAAATGACCTAATCCATAATATTAGATGAATGATATTAATGATAGTGTGAGTTGATTATCTTTTGTGTTTTCATTCTTATTTTCATCTTATCTTTCTTTTGATCGATGAAAGTCTTAACATCTTGAGAATTCTATGGATTCTTGATAAAGACTAGATCAATTTGTTTTCCTTATTATCTTTTCATCTTATTTGCTTTTGATCGATGAAAGTCTTAACATCTTGAGAATTCTATGGATTCTTGATAAAGACTAGATCAATTTGTTTCTATTCTTATCTTTTTCATCTTGTTTTCTTTGATCGATGAAAGTCTTAACATCTTGAGAATTCTATGGATTCTTGATGAAGACTAGATCAATTTGTTTTCCTTATTATCTTTTCATCATATTTGCTTTTGATCGATGAAAGTCTTAATATCTTGAGAATTCTATGGATTCTTGATAAAGGCTAGATCATTTCTTCTTCTCCTTCTTATTTCTTTGATTGATGATCTTGATAGATGGAGAGTTCTCCTACATTTGTCCCGACTCGATAAAAGATCAAACATGGAAGAGAATTGTATGCGGTTGATTTAAGACTTGTGGAGGTTTTTATCGTGTAGTCGCTATGATTTTATCAAGCTTCTGATAAGCCCCATTGACTTTAAATCCGAGTACATCATTCACTCACCATAGATCTTCCTACTAACTTTGATAACATACTTGACAAGTTTCAAGATGGTTATCTTTAACATTTAACAACTAACTTTAATTTCCGCACCTTTACTATACCGCTCTTTATATTACCGCTCTTTATATTTCTCGCCTTATCGCTTTACTTTATCATTTCGTCATATTTACTTTCCGCCATTTTCTCTTTGTCCATTTGGACGTTTATAATTCCGCTATTTTCTCTTTGTCCACTTGGACATATGTTTATGTTTCCGTTATTTTTCTTTTGTCCACTTGGACCATACTCTACTTTTCTTGCTAAAACACTAATAAATAACTAAAATCTAAAAAATACATAAGGCTCTCTTTGGACTATCGGTTACTATCCCTAGCACTTTGGAGATTCGGACTTATGGACCTAGTACCTCTGGACTCATTCTATTATTATCCTGTGATTGTTCTGTCTGTCTGGCATTGTTCTGTTGTATGTTTATGTGTGCAGGTATTTCCTTGAAAGCCCTTGATGGTTAATTCCAAGGCATTGAGATAAGGATTTTACCCGAAAACAGCCGTTACTCTGCCCGATTTTCGTCAGAATTCTTAATGTGCTTAATGCAAAGTGGTGCTAAGACAATAAGTTCATCTGGATCCCCAAGTGTTAATGTGTTGGTATTGATAAATCCAAAGGATGGGAAAACTACCTTGGCTCTTAATGTCAAGTGTTGGCTTCTTATTTGGTTAGATCGTTTCTTTCCTTAGCTTTTATTTTATGCATTAGGTTAGCCTCTTCATCTCCTCCCATTCTTAAATTTTCAAAATCTTCTCTCTTTTTCCAAAACATTCTTATGTTTGCAATCTTTTCAAAAACCTTTTCCTTAAAAAATATCTTTTGCCCTTAGTGGCTTTTCTTCAAAAGTTTAGACACCGTTAATTGTTGAAACGAGTGGTTATACCCCACGATTTTGAAATTGATCGATAATAACGAGATCTTTTCCGCGTGAGAGAGCTAGTGGCATACTCGTTGATTTTATCCGAGTTGGAGCCCTTCTTTCATTTGCGATGCAAAGAACTCGTTTGTTCTCATGCTCGAGATCAATGGCTGAGTATTTCTCTCTAACGACAACAAAGTGTTTATTCGTTTTAAAAACGTTTTTCCCAAAAGCGGAACTACATTAGCTCTGACTTCTCCATTGCACCGAGGAGGTATGTAGGCCCAAAGCTTAACGCTTTGCCGAGCTTATTTTGAAAATAAAACAAACCGTTTTTTAGCACACACACAACACAGATTTTCAAAAAGGTTCCCGTGGAGTACCACAGATATGAGGGATGCTTAAAACCTTCCCCTCATATAATCAACACCCGTACCTGAGATCTCTTTCTTGTTTTTTTTTTAAAACAAAACTTAAGGTTTTTCGTTCTTTTCCCTTTTCCTTTGAAAAAATAAAGCGCGGTGGCGATTTCAAACGGAATATTGATTCGAGTCAATCCCATGGCTTCGATATCAGATTTTCCCCGCTACAGTTTCCACCTTTGAAAACCTATAGATTCGCAGGAAATTGCATTGATGTTGTGATTCTGTTTGCCATTACAGATTCACTATGAATTGCAACCCGGGCTCGTTGATACAAATTTGTTGGAACAATTTGGGCTTTCAAGAAATTGAAGAAGAAGAAGAAAAGAGAGGTAGAGAAACTATTATTATGAAAAGGAATTTTATTAAAGTGAAAATTGATGTATTATGACTTACATCGTTACCTGTATATATATGTAACCAAAACATACAACTTACAAACTGCAATATTCGACTCTGTTGAATACTTGCTTACACACTTCGATAACACCACTGTATGTTGTACTCGACTCTGTCAAATACACCTAATTCTGCTCAACTAAATTTGACTTTATAGTCTATAACTACTTCAACTAGGTCCAACACAATCTTGAGTCTTCATACAACTACAGTTTAATATCCTATTAAATCAAATAAATAACATGCTTATTGATCAATAGCTATTGAAAGTGTAACTTAAAAACACCCATAAAACAAAACCCATAGTAAAATCAATATGTTCCATTTCTCACACAATACATTCATCATATGACAATAATACACTGTAAGCTGAAAGTAAACATCATCGTTTTAATCCAAACTCATCTCAATCTTCAAATAATAAAATATCGAACAAATTATTAAAATTTGAAATTCAATTTCTAACATATATTTTTAACAAAATAAATTATAAAATACAAATTTAAAATTAATAGTTTAATAGTGAATATCATACCAAAAAAAAAAAGTAAGATAACAACATAACGTTTAAAACATAACCCATTTAACTAAGGAAGACAAAGGGGTTTCAAGTTTTTTTGTTGTTGCAATAACTCGCATCTGTTAACCGCCACACTTTTGCAGCGTTTTTATCCACTATTTGAACAAGATTTATTTTGATCAATATTCTATGTTTTGATGAAAAAATTATATATGAATTTTGTATAAGACAATGTGGTACTCTAATTCTTTGCATTTTCCATTTCAGGAAATACATAAAGAGTATGCACAATTCAGCGCTCAGAAGCACTGACTCAGAAGGTTATGGATGGCTGCATTAGAACATGCTCTGGCAAGACATTAGAAGATGGTCAAGCAGAATCAGAACATGAACTATGAAGCATCAGAAGAACATGAAGTCAGAAGCAGAAGCACTGAAGTTCTGAATGGTATCACGCTCAAGCTCTTCAAAGTCAGAAGAGAAGAAGATGCTCTGCACCAAGCTGATTGACTCTGATATTCAAATGTTTTTACCTACAAATCTGAGTTCAGAAGTAAGTACAAGATGACAGACTATTAAGTCTAATCTCTGAATGACAAAAGGAACGTTAGAAGCTACAAAAGGCAAAGTCAGTAAAAGCAGCAAGAGCATGGCTCGAGGTAGTTGACAAAAGTGTGAAACATTAAATGCAGCGTTGTACTATTCACACAAAGCATTAAATGCAACCCAACAGTCATCTTCTCTCAACGCCTATATATAGAAGTTCTAATCAGAAGCAGCAAAGAGGATACTTGCGCAAAATACTGAAACGCTGTCAAAATCAAAGCTCACGAACTTCATCTTCAACCTCACGAACTCTTGTAATATTTAGTGAGTGTTAAGCTTAGAACTTAAGAGAAATATCACTGTTGTGATTATAGCTTTATAAGAAGCAATCTTACTCTTGTAAACATTATTTTACATTGTTTGTAAAAGGTTCCTAGAGTGATCAAGTTGTGATCTGTAGACTCTAGAAGACTTAGAAGTTTTCTAAGTGGTGATTTCCTAGAGTGATCAAGTTGTGATCTGTATACTCTAGAAGACTTAGAAGTTTTCTAAGTGGATAACCATTGTAATCAGTTGGATTAGTGGATTAAATCCTCAGTTAAGGTAAATCACTCTAAGGGGGTGGACTGGAGTAGTTTCGTTAACAACGAACTAGGATAAAAATAATTGTGTTCATTATTTTTATCTTACAAGTTTTTAAAGTCACACTTATTCAAACCCCCCCTTTCTAAGTGTTTCTAGGTGCAAGCACTTAACCGTGTTAGATAAAAGATTCAGGGAGAAAAACAAAAAGTCAATATGGTTGAAACAGCTACATCTACTCCTACACCTGAACAAAACAACAATGGTAATGGAAGCAATAGTTTTAATGGCTATAATAGACCACCAGTTTTTGATGGTGAAAACTTTGAGTACTGGAAAGATAGACTCGAAAGTTACTTTCTTTGTCAAGATGGTGACTTATGGGATCTAGTGCTGGATGGTTACACACATCCTGTTAATGCTCATGGTGTCAAGGTGTCAAGACAAGCCATGAGTGATGCTCAAAAGAAAGACTTCAAGAATCATCACAAGTTTAGAACAATATTGTTAAATGCTATCTCTCATATGAGAAGATAACAAACAGAGAAACTGCTCATGATATCTTTGAATCCTTAAAGATGACTCATGAGGGTAATGCTCAAGTTGAGGAGACAAAGGCCTTAGAATTAATCCAGAAGTATGAAGCATTCAAGATGGAGGAAGATGAAAACATTGAAGCAATGTTCTCAAGATTCCAGACTCTGACTGCTGGATTAAGAGTGCTAGATAAAGGTTACACCAAGGCTGATCATGTCAAGAAGATCATCAGAAGCTTGCCCATAAGATGGGGCCCAATAGTGGCTGCATTCAAGATTGCTAAGAACTTGAATGAGGTGTCTCTAGAAGAGCTGATCAGTGCCCTGAGGAGTCATGAAATAGAGCTGGATGCAAATGAACCTCAGAAGAAAGGTAAGTCAATTGCATTAAAATCTAATAATAAAAAATGCACTAACGCTTTTCAGGCTGAAGAAGAAGATTTTGAAGAGTCAGAAGAAGAAGAAGAAGATGAACTTTCCATGATCTCCAGAAGAGTAAATCAACTCTGGAAGAGTAAGCAAAAAAAGTTCAAGAACTTCAGAAGTTCCAAAAGGCCTGAAAGAGGAGAATCTTCTGGACACAGAAGATCTGACAAATAGAAGGTGACGTGCTATGAATGCAAAGAGCCAGGACATTACAAGAATGAGTGTCCAAAGCTTCAGAGGGAAAAGCCCAAGAAAATTTTTGAAAAGAAGAAAGGCTTAATGGCTACTTGGGATGACTCATATTCTTCTGATCAAGAGTCAGACTCTGAAGATGAGCAGGCAAACATAGCGCTGATGGCCACTGTCGATGATGAATCAGAATCTACATCAGACTCAGATTCTGAAGAGGTATTTTCTGAACTTTCTAGAGAAGAGTTAGTTTCTAGTCTAACTGAACTTTTGGAAATCAAGGCTCAACTTAGTATCAAATACAAGAAGCTGAAAAAGCTCTTTGCATCTGAAACTGAGAAGCTTGAAATAGAAAATGTTGAACTCAAGGAAAAAGTTTTAAAACAATCTAAAGATGTTGAATCATCTTCTAGATCAGAAAAATCTATTCCAAGCATGAACAATATTCTTAAGGAATATGACTTGAATTTCAGGAAGTTTCTATCTAGAGGTATATGCAGAAGTCAACTAGCCTCTATGATATATGCAGTTAGTGGAAACAAGAGAATTGGCATAGGCTATGAGGGTGAAACCCCATATAAACTTGAACCGGTTGATGAGATGAAAATCACATACAAACCTCTGCATGATCAATTCAAGTATGGCCACTCTCATGATATTAGGCTCACATCACATGCTAAAAGTTTCCACATTACACACACCAAGAAACATGTTGCACATGCTAAAAAATATCATGCTATTCAGAATAGGGAATATCATGTTGCACCTCCTGTTAATTTTCTTGCTAAGCCTCAGTTCAATCAGAACTTGAGGAGAACTAACCCAAAAGGACCCAAGAAAATGTGGGTACCTAAGGAAAAGATTATACCTGTTGCAGATATCCTTGGCAGCCAAGAAGACAAAGGAAAATATGTCATGGTACCTGGACTCTGGGTGCTCGCGGCACATGACGGGAAAAAGGTCTATGTTCCAAGACCTAGTGCTTAAATCTGCTGGTGAAGTCAAGTTTGGAGGGAACCAAAAAGGCACGATCATTGGTTCTGGAGCCATTTGTATTGGTAACTCTCCCTCTATAACTAATGTACTCTTAGTAGATGGATTAGCTCATAACTTATTATCCATAAGTCAATTAAGTGACAATGGTTATGACATAATCTTCAAACAAAAGTCTTGTAAATCTATTAGTCAGAAGGATGGCTCAATCCTATTTACAGGCAAGAGAAAGAACAACATTTATAAGATTGATCTTACAGATCTTAAGAATCAAAAGGTTACTTGCCTTATTTCTATTAGTGAGGAGCAGTGAGTCTGACACAGAAGATTAGGTCATGCTAGTTTGAGAAAGATTTCTCAAATTAACAAACTTAATCTGGTCAGAGGACTCCCTAATCTGAAATACAAATCAGATGCTCTTTGCGAAGCATGTCAGAAAGGGAAGTTTTCAAAACCTGCATTCAAGTCTAAGAATGTTGTCTCTTCCTCTAGGCCGCTAGAACTTCTACACATTGATCTGTTTAGCCCTGTCAAAACAACATATGTCATAGGGAAGAAATATGGATTAGTCATCGTAGACGACTATAGCAGATGGACGTGGGTAAAGTTCTTGAAACACAAGGATGAGTCTTATATTGTGTTCTTTGACTTCTGCACTCATATTCAATCTGAGAGGGAATGTAAAATCATAAAGGTCAGAAGTGATCATGGTGGTGAATTTGAGAACAGATTCTTTGAGATTTATTTCAAAGAAAATGGTATTGCCCATGATTTCTCTTGTCCTAGAACTCCACAGCAAAATGGAGTTGTAGAACGAAAGAATAGGAATCTACAAGAAATGGCCAGAACCATGATCAATGAAACCAATATGGCTAAGCATTTTTGGGCAGAAGCAATTAACACTGCATGTTATATTCAGAATAGAATCTCCATAAGACCTATTCTTAATAAGACTCCTTATCAATTGTGGAAGAACAGAAAGCCCAGCATTTCATATTTCCATCCATTTGGATGTGTATGTTATATTCTTAACTGTCATACCCCAAAATTTTCCCATCACATTTTCATACTCAAGCTCATTTGAATATCAAAGAATCAAGGTCTAATCTCAAGCACACTCTCCTAAACAAGGGCTCAATGAACTAGGGTTTGGCTTCTCTGAAGAAAATCAATGAATCAAAATCCCCAAGGCATTTCATATGGCTTATGATGTTTCAAACTATCTCCATGACAAAATTCAGGTCCTAATTCAAAGGATTGACCACTCAATTGCTCAGGAAATCAACAGTCGACTAGTTTGACCTAAAATTCAACTGTGGTCAAAGAACAGTCAAAACTCCGGATTTTTTATCAACATCCTAATTTTGAAGTATCATTCACCATTTGATCAAGGGTTGATCATGGTTCATCAATAAAAGATCAGAAATCAACAAATTCAAAAGTTTATGAATTAGGGTTTGCATAGGAAAAGTCAACTGAACTTTGACCAGCCATAACTCCCACATAGAACATCAGAAATTTCCCATCCAACGCTCATTTTGAAGGAAATTGAATTCTCTACAATTTTGTCTCTCACAAGCCAAGTCTAAAAATGCTTCATTGGAGAGATATGGATCAAAAGATTATAGGTCCTTTTTGAAAGTCAACCAAAAGCAGTTTTTTGTCAAAACCCATATCATCAAGATAAAATCTTTAAGTGGAAAAAAGCTTCCAAAGTGGCTTGTAGAGGAAATATGGAGGTTTCCAAAAAGTCCTAGAACTCCTCCATATCTTAAAAATTGAGAGAGATATGCCTTGTCAAAGTTGGACAATTTTAAGTGAAAAAATGTGAGGTAAAAGGCTCCAAAATGAATTTTCTTGCAAAAAGACCCAATCTTTTTTGGCCCAATCTTCATCCTCAAGTTATCCCAGACTTCAAATCTAATTGGCACGAATTTTTAATATTTATTTGATTTTTTTATTTTAAATCATTTAAAAAGTGATTTTGATCAAGTAAAAATCAAATATTTGTTAGAGATCCCATGAGTATCAAATATAATCATCATTTATGCCTAAAGGCCAATCAAATTTCGTGCATAATCAAATTGGGTGGAAAAGATTGAAGTTGAGTCAATTTTGGAAGGATTTACAAATCAATTTTTAATCAAAATTTCTATCACCAAGAAACAAGATTTGATTGGATTTTTTCAAGTTTTATTAACCTAATCCTTCTACTATAAGAGGATGATTGTTCCAGACCATTAGGGGGTTTTTTGGCAACCAACAGTAGCATAACCGAGTGCTTAAAATTGAAGGAAATTTTGAAGTTCGAATTCCAGGTTGCAGCGCTTCTCAAGGAAATTTGAAGGTTCTAACAAGTTCATGGGAAGTCTCTGAAGTTCTCTCAATCACTCCTAGGTGTCGCCGCGTCCAGAATCACGCTATCTCAAGTCACGGTTTGCCTTCCTAAAATTCGATTTCGGATTCAATGAATTAAGCATTATACATGTGTTTTGATTACATATACTTGTTTATCGTGATGCCTTGAATGTTTCTGGGTAAATTATTTGATGTTTGATTGCATAGACCGTGAGATGCCATATTTAGGGTTTGAGACCTTGAATTGGGATTCTTTGATTTAGGAAGAATTGGGACTCGAAACATGAATCAATTGGTTCACAATGAATAGACGAGTATGTCTATGGTCTTGCTTTTGATTTTCACTACTTGTGTGAGATTTCGTGGTGTGCAGGGACTGTAGTGACGAAACTCTGTCCGTAGGTAAACGTTTGCCTTCTAAAACGACAGCCAGAGGTTGAAGGTGATGCGTGTCACGATACCAGTGGCTGGTTTGAAATCTGGCGCGTTGTTTTTTTTTTGTCATTTAATCGTTTCGTTTTTTTATATATTATACTCCATCATGCGCTTCTCATGCTTGAGGGACCATCATGCGCTTCAACGCATCAGCCACCGGATCATAAACTTCTAAGATCTAATGCCCCTGGATTGAAGGACCATGCTGTGCACCCTCAGTCCTACCACACAAAAGCGCATCTAAGCTTCTTTTCTAAATCTTTTACTTTTTTTTTTATTTTATCCCTTTCTTATTTTATTTTGCTATTTTCTTGTTCTTTTTTCTTCTTCTTTTCCTTTAATTATTTCTTCTAAAAAATTGTTTCTTTAGGTAACTTTATTTTAAAATTATGATAAAATATTTTGATAAGTAAGTAAAGTATTAATTTAAATTATTTTGTTAATTTATAATAATACTTCAAAACATGTTTATTTTGAATTAACAATTTAAATCAATTCAATTATTATTATTTTTAGACTAATGGTTAGGGTTAATTTAATCAAAACCTAGCTTTTGCCGAATTAATTAGGTTGAAAAACCAATAATTAATTTAATTTTATTTATTCTATTAATCATGGTTAATTCGTGCCCTAATCAGGGTTTACGAGGATCATTCCTACACTGAAAATTTTCTCTTTGTTGTGCAGTTTTTCAGGGTTATCATCAGGGTTTGTCCGCCTACGCGCCATATCAGATCAAAAAGCTAAGTCATGATTCTTATTTATTTAAATATTTGTTTTTGCCTCCTTTTATTAAATTAGGGTTTATTCAAATATCAATGAACTTTGCCTACACTCACCCTTTGTTGTTTATTTTTTCCTTTTCCAATTTTCGGGGTTAACCAACCGGTCAAAGCTCAAATGTTCGGTAACCCTAGAAACTCATCTTTTTTTAATTTTCTTTTTCTATTATTACTTATGCCAAACCTGTTGCTTTATTGGGGTTTTATTATTGCTTTTTCCCCCTCCCCATGATTTATTATGTAACTGCTTCTGGTTGTATTGTGTGGCCTTGAAGGCACTTGACACCGTTTATATTAACTGCGTGGTTAGTAACTTAGGGAGTGTAACTTATGAATTGAATTTAGAATAATTAAATTTACAAGATAAATTATTTTGAATTAATCACGTGATTGTTGCACCCATGCACCTTTTGGGGTAACCTCTCTTGTTGCCTGTTGCCTGTTGCCTTGTTGCCTTGTGTTTTTTCAGTGCAGAATAGCCAAGTCCCTCGAATACGAGGATACCTCAGCAATGTTGCCCTCGGTTCATTCTTAAGATCATAGGTCCCAATGATGCTGCCTTCGATTTGCTAATATGATCTCGTCCCTCGAAGTTGCCTACGAAGTGCTGAGGTATCCTCTGGTTGCCTAACAATGCCTATTTTGATCCTTCCCTTAGACTACCTGCCCCTCTATGGCAGGGACAGTCTTGTGGCGAACGATGATTCGACGACCCTTTAACCTCCAAATAAAAGGACTTCCCCACCCTTCTATGGTATGGATAGCCCTGAAAGGCTAAAAGAACATTTTTCATCTAACCAGGTAATTTGCCCTTAATTGCATGCTCTGTTTTAAAATTCCCTTTTCTACTCTTTTCTCAAAAACTCCAATAAGGCTATGCTCATTTACGAGCTAAAGTCCTTATTTTCTTCTTCTACATTTCTAAACTTTTGGTTTCAAAACTAAAGAGCAAAGCAATTAAGAGCCCATGGAAAACCATGGATGCAAAGGGTGCCTTACATCTCCCCTTTGCATAAATTACCCCCCGAACTCAGTTTTCTTTTAAAAAAAGGTTTTTTTATGTTCTTTTAGCCTTTCATTAATTTGGATAAAATAAAAGTCGGTGGCGACTCTTGCTTACCGCGACATTTCAATAAAGTCAGTTCGCTGTATTACATTAACACTAAAGATCATTTGCATAAGTTTGATTCTAAGGCACAGAAGTGTTTCCTTCTTGGATATTCTGAACGCTCTAAAGGCTACATAGTATACAATACTAAAACATTGGTTGTTGAAGAATCAATCAATATCAGATTTGACGATAAGCTTGGTCTTGAAAATCCAAAGCATGTTGAGAATTTTGCAGATGTAGAAATCTCTAATTCAGACTCTGAAGAACCCAGAAGCAAAGTTTCAGAAGATCAAGTTGCTGCTTCATTAGAGAATCTTAGAATTTCTGAAGAACCAACTATCAGAAGATCTTCTAGACTCAACTCTGCTCACCCAGAAGAAGTGATCATTAGGAAGAAAGATGATCCTATCAGAACAAGAGCATTCCTTAAGAACAATGCAGAATGTCAATTTGGTCTAGTATCTCTGATTGAGCCAACTTCTGTTGATCAAGCTCTGGAAGATGCTGACTGGATAATTGCCATGCAAGAAGAACTAAATCAGTTTACAAGGAATGATGTTTGGGATCTAGTTCCAAGACCAAAAGGATTTAACATCATTGGAACTAAGTGGGTCTTCAGAAACAAGCTAAGTGAAAAAGGAGAAGTTGTAAGAAACAAAGCCAGACTGGTTGCTCAGGGCTATAGTCAGCAAGAAGGCATTGACTATACAGAAACCTTTGCACCAGTGGCCAGGTTAGAATCTATTCGTCTTCTAATTTCTTTTGTCACTCAGCATAACATCACTCTGTATCAGATGGATGTTAAAAGTGCCTTCTTAAATGGTTATATAGATGAGGAAGTATATGTCCACCAACCTCCTGGTTTTGAAGACTCTAAGTCTCCAGAATATGTTTTCAAATTAAAGAAATCATTATATAGCCTGAAGTAAGCTCCCAGAGCTTGGTATGAAAGATTAAGTTCTTTCCTTCTGGATAATGGTTTCACTAGAGGACAAGTGGATACAACTCTCTTCTGTAAAACCTTTAAAAAAGATATTTTAATTTTTCAAATATATGTTGATGATATTATCTTTGGAACATCTAATGCTACACTTGGAAAGGAGTTTGCTAAGTCTATGCCGGCTGAGTTTTAAATGAGCATGATGGGAGAACTCAAGTATTTTCTTGGGATCTAGATCAATCAAACTTTTGAAGGAACTTATGTTCATCAGACCAAGTATGTGAAAGAACTTCTGAAGAAGTTTAATCTTTCAGAAAGCAAAGAAGCAAAGACTCCTATGCATCCAACGTGTGTATTAGGTAAGGATGAGGTAAGTAAGAAGGTAGATCAAAAGCTTTACAGAGGTATGATTGGATCTCTTTTATATCTTACTGCTTCTAGACCTGATATTTTATTTAGTGTTTGTGTGTGTGCAAGATTCCAATCAGATCCTAGAGAATCTCACTTAACTGCTATTAAGAGAATTCTGAGGTATCTGAAAGGTACTACTAATGTTGGTTTAGTCTACAGAAGATCTGAAGAATACAACTTAGTAGGATATTGTGATGCTGATTACGCTGGAGATAGAGTTGAAAGGAAAAGTACTTATAGAAGTTGTCAATTTTCTGGGAAGTCATCTGATCTCCGGGTACAACAAAAAGCAAGCTACAATTGCCCTCTCTACAACAGAAGAAGAATATGTTGCTGCTGCTGGATGTAGTACACAGATGCTCTGGATGAAGAGTCAGCTAGAAGATTATCAGATATATGAGAGTAACATTCCTATCTTCTGTGATAATACTTATGCTATTTGTTTATTTAAGAATCCAATCTTACATTCCAAAGCTAAACATATTGAGATTAAACATCATTTCGTTAGGGACTATGTTCAGAAGGGCGTTTTATCTTTAAAATTTATTGATACAGACCATCAATGGGCTGATATCTTTACAAAACCTCTTGCTGAAGATAGGTTTAAGTTTATTCTGAAGAATATCAGTATGGATTTATGCCCAGAGTGAAAGGATGAGAAGATCTGATATATGGATTAGATTTGAAATGATTATTTATGTCCTTATCAGAAGCTATGAAAATATTGACCAGTTAGATATTCTGATTCTGTTATTGCTAACGTTTCATATGTCTAAGTTGATTCAGAATCTCTTTTAAAGCAAAACAGCTGTCACCAGCTATTTCAGAAGATGAACACGTGTTCACTCTGAAGGGACAAACATGCATTCAGTTGATGAGATGCCGCCCTAGGTAAATGTGCAAATCATTTCAAATATCACGTTTTACCCTAACGTCACTCAACATTAAATGCATTTGATTCTCTGCATTCTGTAACTGTTCATTCTCAGAATTTAATTGCATTTTGTTTCAAATCTGTGTCTATTTATACATCTCTCATAATCTCATTTTCTCTTTTCACACATTCATTCTCTCTAAGTTTATGCGTTTCTGCAACCTTTTCTCTCTTTTCTCAAACCCTAAAAAGAAACTCAAAAATCTCAAAAGTGCTTCAATGGCTTCCCCTTCTACTCAGAATGTTAGTTCGTCTTCTCAGCAACAACATCAAAATGAACAAGAACAAGAGCAACAACTTGTTCCACCAATAACCTGTTCGATTCCATTGGATCAGTTGGAAGTCATTTGTGAGTTAATGGTAGATGTTGAAAATTTGAGAAACATGAAATTCATCTTGAAGAAAATTTGAGGTTTCAAGGATGGGCGCCAATGTTCTATGATTTCTGTGGACCAGTCTATCCAGACTTAGTGAAGGAATTCTGGATTCATGCAACCGTAATGCCTAAGGCTATTATCTCTCTTGTTCATGGTGAATTCTTATCTATCACTGAAACCACTTTGAGAAAGCTGTTTGGGTTGATGAATGCTGAAGGTGCTACTGAAGCAACTCCAAGAACTGATTGGGATGTTGTCTACTTGGAAATCTTTGAGAATGGGAAGAAATCAAAGGAGGTTAAGGATCTGAAAACCGTATATAAGATATGGACTAAGATTATTATGGGTTGCTTCTACCACAGGAAATCAACTACTTCATCAAACTTCATCAACAAAGACCAACAATACATTATGTATTGCCTTGGTACTCAGAAAAAGGTGGATGTTCCTTACATCATATTCAATCGCTTGTGGAATGTTGTGAATGACTTTAGAGATGAAAATAGACTGAAGTATCCAAACAAGAATAGGAATGTTATTCCCTTTGGGAGAATCATCACAAATCTTCTGGTTCAATCAAAGATTGTTGAACATCTAGGGTCTGTTGGAGTAATCAATAATCCTTACACCATTATTGGGAGTACTCTGAATGCTAATACTCTAAAGAAGATGGGGATTATCCAGACTATTGATTCCACTCCTCAAAAAAATCTAGATGTTAAAACCAGAAGAGGTCCTGTTTTGGCTGACTTCGAGGTATTCTTCAAGAATGAACAACCAGAAGTTATGGTTCATTACCTTGCTATGCACACAAAAGCTGGTTCTAAATGTGATCCTATCTGAATAAGCAAGCAGAAACTTCTGACTACTAAGGATGGAGTTCCAGAAGTTGTGCCAGAACAAGAAAGAAGAACAAAGCGAAAGCTAGACCTTTCAATAATGAGTGAAGAGAAGAGAAATGAAAAGAAAGCTAAAGAACATAAGAAAGAAGGAGAAGTAGAAAAGAAGAAGCAGAAGAAGGATGATAAGAAGGAAGAAGAAAAGAAGAAGAAAAAGAAGAAAGATAAGAAGAAAGACAAGAAGAAGAAAGAGGAAGAAAAGAAAGAAGAAACGATGTTGGAGAAGAAAGTAGTTGAAAAAGAAAAGAAGATGGAAGAAGAAGAGAAGAAGGAAGAAGAAAGGAAGAAGGAAGTTTTAAAAGGAAAGCAGAAGATGGTGATTAAGAAGAAGAGGAAGGCAGTTGGAGAAGGACCTGAAAGGTCTCACAAGAAGCAGTCTTCAGGTATTGTAATTTCTGAACCTGGTTCTATACTTGTTTTACCTTCAAAATTTGTATCAACAAAAGTTCCCCCAGTTTCTCAACCAGAAATTCAACCAGAAAAAGCCCCTGTTAAATCACCTCCAACCACCAAAGTTCTCACCCCTCCTCCTTCACCCAAGACTAAAGGCATTGCACCTATTCTTATTTCTGATCACCCAGTTTCTGAACCGATCCTTGAAATCTTACCCCTTAACACCCTCTTTCCTCCTCACACCACTATCTCAATTTCTCAACCTCCTCCTCATTCCAACCCCACTATTGTAGACAATCCTGTGGTATGCAATACCGCCGCTTCTGAATCTTTTGATTCTAACTCTTTCAACAACCTCTTACGTGATTGTAATTATAAACCTAAACCTCGTCCTGACCCCGTTTTTGTAGTCCTGGACTCTGACAACGAAGCAGAATCGTTGCTTGCTCTTGAAAGAGAACCTGAACCTTACTGCATTCTTAACCCAGACTCTTCAACCACCAGATTCAAAACCAATTCTCCTGAACTTTCTGTTGGTGTTCGTTTTAAATTTGTAAAACTTAAGGTACAGGCAGGTTTAGATGCCCTGAAGGTTGCACATAATGCCAACATGGATTATGTAGCTTCTGGGAATCTTTGGAGAGCTTTCAGAAGAGAAATTCAATCTGACCTTCTGAAGCTTCAAGAAGCTTGTTTGGCTGATGCTCCTGGTCCTTCTAGATTCCTTCGGGACTATGAAGAAAACTACTTTTATCCCATCACCAGCTGGAAACCTTTTGAAGAGAAGGAGTCTGTTGATGAGCTTGAAGAAGTGCATCCTCTGGCTATGGTTGTGTGGAAGCCTCAATACAATGTTCTGACTGGCGACTTTCAGTCTCTATTCAACTGGCTTAGGGAGCATCCCTCTGTTAAAGCACCAAATATGGTATATCCAGAAGTTGAATACCCCCCAGAACCTGTTGAAGGATAGAAAAACACTTAGAAAGGGGGGGTTTGAATAAGTGTAGCTTTAAAACTTGTAAGATAAAAACAATTTGCACAATGATTTTTATCCTGGTTCGTTGTTAACTAAACTACTCCAGTCTACCCCCTTGGAGTGATTTACCTCACCTGAGGATTTAATCCACTAATCACACAAGATTATAATGGTTTTCCACTTAGACAACTTCTAAGTCTTCTAGAGTATACTAATCACAACCTGATCACTCTAAGAACAATCTGCTTAGATACCCTCTAAGACTTTCTAGAGTATACTGATTAACAACCTGATCACTCTAGTTCTTACAACTTAATGTAAACAAATTCTAAGAGTTACAATGCTTCTAATAAAGCTATTATCACAACTGTGATTTTCTCTTAAGTTTAAGCTTAATCTCACTAATATATTACAACAGCAATGTAGTGAGGTTGAAGATGAAGTTTGAGAGCTTTTTGAATTTGACAGCGTTTCTGTATATTTGCGCAAGTGTTGTATTCAGAATTCGTAATTCGTAACCTTGCTTCTCATCAGAACTTCAATATATAGGCGTTTGAGAAGATGAACGTTGGGAGCATTTAATGCTTTGCGTGATCCGTACAGCATTGCATTTAATGTTTCACTCTTTTGTCAACTACCTCGAGCCTTGCTTTTGCTGTGTCTACTGACGTTGCCTTTAATAGCTTTCAACGTTCCTTTTGTCAGTCAGCGTAGCCTGCCATCTTGTACTTGCTTTTGATCCGATGTTTGTGTAAACAACGTTTGAATATTATCAGAGTCAAACATCTTGGTGCAGAGCATCTTCTTGTCTTCTGACCTTGAAGTGCTTCTTAGCGTGATACCATGAGAACTTTAGTGCTTCTGCTTCTGATCTCAAGTCCTTCTGATGCTTCCATAGACCATGTTCTGATTCTGCTTGACCATCTTCTGATGTCTTGCCAGACCATGTTTTGATGTTGCATGCTGAACCTTCTGAGTCAGTGCTTCTTGCGCTGATTTTGTGCATACTCTTTATATAATTCCTGAAATGGAAATTGCATAGTATTAGAGTACCACATTATCTCATACAAAATTCATATACATTGTTATCATCAAAACTAAGAATATTGATCAGAACAAATCTTGTTCTAACACCTGTTGCTCCAACACCTCCAGAGAATCTAGATGAAATACTTCTTGCTCTTGAACATCCAGATGCTGAGATCCCTGCTCCTGTTTATCCTGAAGATGTTTTTGTGACTGAAGCTGATGTTGAGAATCATCCTGCTGAGAAAATTCCTGTTGAGGAAAATCCTGGAGATGTTCTCATGGTTGAAGCTAATGCTGAGAATCCTCCTGTTATAGACAATAGCTTTGATGCTTCTTCTGCTGGACCTTCTGTTTCTGTTTTGATAAACACTATGAAGGCTCTTCAACAGAATCAAGCTGATTTGGCTACTCGTCTGGACAAGCACGAGGATACTCATGAGGAGTTCAGATCCTTTATCAAGGATCAGAAGGAAGACTTTGCTGAGATTAAGAACCTTCTGGACGTCTTAGCTTCTAGGCTTAGCCGGTCGTAGTCTGTCTTTTGTCTTACCTTATTTTCTTTGTTTGCTGCATCTGCTTTTATCATTTTGTATCTTCTGATATTTTATCAATGAAATATTTTATCTTCTTCACTCTGTGTGTCTTTGAATTGATTTATTATATCAATTACTGGGATTAAGTCTCAACATTTCCTAAAATTATTTGCAAGTTCTATGTCTTTGATAGTTTTTGCAGGATTGAAGACATTCTGAAAAAGCTCAACATGAGAAGCAAATACATGGAAAAAGCAATTCTAAGAAGAAACATGTTCTTAGAGAATTGAAGCAAGCTTAGTGCTCTGAAGCTTCAAGATCAGAAGCAAGAAAAATGTTCTGATACATTCAAGAATGCTCTGATAGAATCAAGTATGATCTGATTCAATTGATTACAAAGAGAAATTCAAAGCTCTAAAGCTGTCCTATGGAAGCAAGAAGTAGAAGCTCTGAATGTTCTGAAGTTCTATTCAATGTGAAAGTCTCGACTGAAATAGAAAAATACTCAGGGAATTTTTTTTAATAAATTCTTCTAGTATTAATTTCAAGGGGAGATTGTTAATCTCAGGGGGAGACATAATCACACACTCTGATTATATGCTTATGCTATATCTGTGTAATTGTCTTTTGTCATATGATATTCTGGTTACAAATTCATATCAATTATATATGTTTTTGTCATCATCAAAAAGGGGGAGATTGTTAGAACAAGATTTGTTCTGATCAATATTTTATGTTTTTATGATAACATTATATATGAATTTTGTATAAGACAATGTGGTACTCTAATTCTTTGCATTTTCTATTTCAGGAAATACATAAAGAGTATGCACAATTCAGCACTTAGAAGCACTGACTCAGAAGGTTCTGGATGGCTGCATCAGAACATGCTCTGGAAAGACATCATAAGATGGTCAAGCAGAATCAGAACATGAACTATGAAGCATCAGAAGAACATGAAGTCAGAAGCAGAAGCACTGAAGTTCTGAATGGTATCACGCTCAAGCTCTTCAAAGTCAGAAGAGAAGAAGATGCTCTGCACCAAGCTGATTGACTTTGATATTCAAACGTTGTTATCTACAAATCTGAGTTCAGAAGTAAGTACAAGATGACAGGCTATTAAGTCTAATCTCTGACTGACAAAAGGAACGTTAGAAGCTACAAAAGACAAAGTCAGTAAAAGCAGCAAAAGCATGGCTCGAGGTAGTTGACAAAAGTGTGAAACATTAAATGCAGCGTTGTACTATTCACGCAAAGCATCAAATGCAACCCAACGGTCACCTTCTCTCAACGCCTATATATAGAAGTTCTGATCAGAAGCAGCAAAGAGGATACTTGCGCAAAATACTGAAACGCTGTCAAAATCAAAGCTCACAAACTTCATCTTCAACCTCACAAACTCTTGTAATATTTAGTGAGTGTTAAGCTTAGAACTTAAGAGAAATATCACTGTTGTGATTATAGCTTTATAAGAAGCAATCTTACTCTTGTAAACATTATTTTACATTGTTTGTAAAAGGTTCCTAGAGTGATCAAGTTGTGATCTGTAGACTCTAGAAGACTTAGAAGTTTTCTAAGTGGTGATTTCCTAGAGTGATCAAGTTGTGATCTGTATACTCTAGAAGACTTAGAAGTTTTCTAAGTGGATAACCATTGTAATCAGTTGGATTAGTGGATTAAATCCCCAATTGAAGTAAATCACTCTAAGGGGGTGGACTGGAGTAGTTTCATTAACAACGAACCAGAATAAAAATAATTGTGTTCATTGTTTTTATCTTACAAGTTTTTAAAGTCACACTTATTCAAATCCCCCATTTCTAAGTGTTTTTCTATCCTTCATCCACCACTAGTATATTTGAGCCACCGTGAACACCATCGTTGATATCAAGTCCTCTACTGAAAATAATTTGAGAGATTGGTTTTTGTTCCAGAAAGTATGTCAAGGCATCACTTATTTTATTATAAAATAAGGATATTTTTAACTATATAAAAAATATTATCATTTTTCTCTTTTCACTCTCTACTAAACCAACTTGAGAAAGAAGAAGTATATACTTTTTTTTTCTTTCTTTTTCTCTTATCTTTCTCTTACACTTAACACTATGTTTGGTTTGTAAGAGAAGTTGTGAAGAGAGAAATAGATAAGAGAGAGTGTAAGAAGATAGAAGAAGGTGAGAAATAGAGTAGATTTGAGATATTGATTGTTATAAGAGAAAGATAGGAGAAAAAGAGAAGATAGAAGTTTATCTTATTTTTAAAAGTACTATAATACCCTTATGTTAAAAATACTTTATTCAAATTTAATATAATTAATTTTTATATGGAAAAAATACTTATTAATTCAATTTTTTAAAAATGAATAGAAGATATATTTTTTACAAATAAAATAGTAAAATATTATAATTTTTTAATGTATATTTTTAACACTTTGCAAAATTGTGTGTAACGTAAAAAAATTGCAAATATGTGTTTATTGATAATAGAGCTATTAGTTAAAAAAAAATTCCTTGCTTTACATTTTTCAAATAATTTCCTGTTAAAATACATTATCATTGAAAATAACATGTATATAATAAAAAAGTATTAAATTATAATTCAGCAATGCTATGTGTACACTAAAGTGTACACCTACACCGTATTGGTGTATGTATGGACGATACTGTTCATGTACGGACGGTACTATTCACCGTCCGTACATGAACAGTGCAATATTATATTAATATTTTTTTTTACGTTATTTATTTATTTTTTTAAATATTATTTTTTAAAAAAAATATTTTTTTTATAATTTTTTAAAAAATATTTGACAATACCTGCAGATTTACTTCCGGATTTACCTGCATTTAAAATTATTTGCGGATTTACCTAAATTCGTAGGTAAATTCGCAAATAAATCCGCAGATATTGTCAAATTCGTAGGTAAATCTGCAAATAAATTCGCAGGTATTGTCAAATTCGTAGGTAAATCCGCAAGTAAAATCCGCAGGTATTATCAAATCCGTAGGTAAATCCGGAAATAAATCCGCAGATATTGTCAAATTTTTTTTAAAAAACATAAAAAAAAATTTTAAAAAAAATAATATTTAAAAAAAAATGTAAAAAAAAAATTAATATAATATTGCACTGTTCATGTACAGACGGTGAATAGTACCGTCCGTACATGAACAGTGCCGTCCGTACATACGGTGTAGGTGTACACTTTGGTGTACAAATAGCATTATTGATTATAATTAGATGAGATAAAAGGTGAGGAATGGGTACAATTGGAAAATACAACATCATTCCCTCTCTCATTCTATTTCTTCTCAATTTCTTAGAGAAAGAGTTTTAGGTGGGACCCACATGTTTTTAGTCTCTCTCTCCTATTTCTCTTCACTACCAAGTAGGATAATTTCACTATCTCTTCAAATTCTCTCTTCCCTTACTCTCTCTTCTCTATTTCTACCATACCAAACATAGCCTAAGAGTCCCCCCTAATTCCCTTTATTTCTTATCTCTTCTCTATTCTGACTTTCTTTCTCACCTATTCTCTCTTTTGAATTTCTTCTCAATATCAAACAGAGAGTCACTCTGTTTAGTACTGAAACTTTTATACACCTAATGAGTCATGGGTGAAGTCTCGCTCTTCCTTCTACATAGACTTCAAAAACAGAGTGACAATAGTTGATCCTTCTTCCTCCAATGGCCACTTCAAAACCGATATCCCCATTCCGACTATCCTCCCTCCTCCGCTCCCAAAAGAACCCATCCCTCGCACTCCATCTCTTCCTCAACCCCAATCCTCAAAACCCCCCATTCCACTACTCCCTCCTCTCCTACGACCTCATCATCACCAAACTCGGCCGCGCCAAAATGCTCCCTCAAATGGAACTCATCCTCCAACAACTCCACAGCGACACTCGCCACCGCGTCCCCGAACCCCTCCTCTGCCACGTCATCTCCTTCTACGCACGTGCCCGTCTCCCGTCACGTGCCATTCAGACCTTCCTCTCCATCCCCTCCTTCCGCTGCACCCCCACTCACAAGTCATTCAACTCCCTCCTCGATGCTCTCCTCACCTGCCGCCAATTCCATACATTAACCCAATTCTCTTCCCGTTTAACCCGATTCGGCTCCCCAAATGCCTGCACCTACAACATCCTCATCCGATCCTCCTTCGTTCAAGGCCACGTAGACCGCGCCTTGGAACTGTTCGATGAAATGCGCAGCAAAGGCGTTGGTCCGAACAGCATTACCTTTGGGACGTTAATCCACGGGCTTTGCAAAAACACGCGTCTGCATGAAGCATTCCGAATGAAAAAATTGATGCTTGAGGAGTTTAAGTTGAAGCCATGTGTCTCTGTTTACACTAACTTGGTTAAAGGAGTTTGCGAGATTGGGGAACTTGATTGGGCGTTTAGGATCAAGGATGAGATGAGTAGGAAGAACTTGAGATTGGATGCAGTTGTTTATAACACTTTGATCAATGCACTTTTTAAGGCGGGGAGAAAGGATGATGCTTTAAGGGTTTTGGAAGAAATGAAGGAGAGTGGTTGTCATTGGAATTCGGTTACTTGTAATGTGATGATTGGAGAGTTTTGTAGAGAGAAGAATTTCGAAGAAGCTTATAGGGTTTTGGATGGGGTGGAAGGTGTTAAGCCTGATGTTTTTGGTTATAATATGGTGATTGGTTGGCTGTGTAGAGAAGGCAAATGGAGTGAAGCAAATGATTTGTTTCAGGATATGCCGCGACGTAAGTGTGTACCCGATGTTGTTACGTACCGCACACTGTTTGACGGGCTTTGCCGGGGGAGGCAGTTCCGGGAAGCTGCATTTGTTTTGGATGAGATGTTGTTTAAAGGGTATGTTCCCGTTTCAAAGAGTTTGAATGAATTTGTTGGTGCTTTGTGCAAGGAAGGGAACTTTGAGTTGTTGTCTACAGTTTTGAGTGGGTTGGCAACTAAAGGAGATTTTTGCAATGAGAGTATATGGAATGTTGTGGTTTCCATGGTTTGCAACCAGGAGAAGTTAGCGGTAGAACCATATGAAATTTTTGATGCCTTGTCGGTGCTATGAACCGTATTCTGCTTTTGCTTCATCATCGGTAGATTTTGTTTAACCATACGCACAAGTTAAGATACCGTTCATCTTCATGTACAAAACATGATTCTTGATTGTTTAAGCATCATGATCCACTCTTAGGTCATGGCTGGGGTATACGATAACACCAACTAATCATACCATTAGCTTGACAAGTCTAGCTCACATTAACACGTTCAAAGTTTAAAATATAACCGCTACAAAAAATTTGGCCCTCAAATGTCCAAGTTTGTCTTTTGGCTGCTGCCATCTTGAATGATAGTTACAGTTAGCCAATTCTATTCATTTGGCCGTCACATGTCAAAGTTTATCTTTTGGCTGTTACCATCTAGAATGATAGTTATGGTTACACAACTCTATTCACTTGATCATCATATACACAAATTTGCCTTTTGGCTGGTACCACATTTTCATATCAAATACCGAGAAGGTAAAAAGTATTTTATATTGGTTCTTCAAAATGATTTATGGAATAGCTGCTGGTTATCAAAATTTTGTTAACATGAGGATATGACCCATGTTCATGTTTTTTAATTATGAGTGAGTTGTAGCCAAATTTGGTTTTGTAAATGCAGTTATCGTAGCTGCTGCAAATGAATATTGCATCATCAGTGATATAGTCTTGGATGTTATCCAACATTAATTTGGTTGATGAATTTTCCGAGCTATATCTGCAAATTTATAGGCAAGAATCTCATACTGATGTAATATGGGCCTACAGCAAGGTTGTTATCAAGCTACATTCTCACAGGCAAGAATCATAGTTTGTAAATCATGATGGTCTGATTCCAAGAGAAAACAAAGTTTTCTTACTTCTATTTTAACCTTGGTTTGAGACTCAAAGTCATGTTCAGATATAAAGCCTACTGAGTCCTTACAAAATATTTATTTGTGGACGAAAGTCAATTTATACACTCAAATTGCAGTTTGGGTGAAGCAAACGGAAATCTAAAAATGCAGACCTAGCATATTTTAGTTTCAACTACTAAAGTATTTTGCGACTATTTAGCTTCAATTGCCATTAGTCTGTTGTTGAGTGTTTGATAAAAAAAGTTGATGATTTGTCATCATGTAATACTTGGTGCATTCTTCCTTTTCTTCGAAGTTGCATGCAAGAGAAGGCGTTAAAACAGTTATGGATCAGGACTGTTTCGGATTTCCCTTGGCAGATTGATGTTGAGGTAGATGGTGTTGAGTTGAGGCCCATTGGGTGAGTCTGTCTAGCATAATTAACCTTTATTTTGGTTCACCTTTCTCTTTTTAATAAACTTGTTCAAATTGTTATAATTATTATATTTTCATTTGAGTGACTACTTTAATTATATGATAATGGTAGGCAACACTCTAATATCTGCACAGTAATGTTCGAAGATTGGAGCCATTAAAACAGAAATGAATACAGTTACTTGAATTATGTAATTTTGTTGCTGAAATTTGTAATATTCCTTGAGAGATAGAATAGAACTCAACTGGCTGGGATATGATATTTTCATTCTGTATCCATTTAGTTTATCCTGATACCTTTTATTTTGCAGTCGTCTTTGTCAACTGAATTCTTCTACTTCTGTTCATAATACTTTTTAATTTGAATTACAATAGATATGATCTTTTATAGACTCACAACACATATAACTAAATCAGTTAGTTAACTCCTAGATCTTAGGATTAATTTCCTTGATTATAAGGAATAATTATTAGATAAGGCAAGTGTACTACTATGCAGTTAGTGCATATTAGTTACAATAGGATTTTTCATGTTTTTGTAATTTTGGCTATTTATTTAGTTTTAGGAGGAAAGAACGGGTATCCAACTTTTATCGTATTTTTATGTTTTCACGTTCTGCAACTCAAGCCTCCATTCAAGCTTTTATTAATTCAGGTTCTTCATTGTTTTACTATTTTTTTATCATGATTTCTTATATCAATTTTTATGTATGTGCTATTCCTCGCCATGAGTGAGTAACCCTTTAGGGGCTAAGGGTCATGAGACCGAATTCATAGCTATTTGTATGATCGATTTGAATACGATACGAGAATTAACACGTTTATTATTAAAACTTAAGTTTTATTTTATTCAACCCTTGTTACGAAAGTAAAAGAGTTTTCAGGTATTGATTGCGATCCAAAAGGACTTGTATCAATACCCGACAACAAATTTTTAGATGACAGAGTTTGATGACGCGTAAGTGCTCAAAAGAAGTTGAGAAATGTCCCATCTTAATAGCTGTACATAAGTAATGATCACTGACGAATGCTTATGCGCGAGTGAAAGCCGATGAGTGTCTCGTTTGTCAGAGATAGAACAATGCGTTGGCGAAAGCAGGCGTTGTTCACAATAATCTATTTTCTACAATTCACATAGGAATTCTCGTGTTAAAACCAAATTGATCTTAGGAGATGTTTGAGTAAGGAATCATGACTCTAAGTCCTATTTGTCTCATTTTAATTTCAATTAAGCTATTTTCTAAAAGTGATTTTCAAATAAGCTGTTTTGATTTAAGTGCTTTTTCACTTAAGTTTGTCTGTTTCCAACCATTTGATTGCTCTAGATATACAAAGATAAAACAGAGTTTGGTACTCAACCATTGGTCTTTGTGGTTCGGTATTTTTACTATTCTGACAATTGTTGTACGCTTGCGGCGTGTCAAAAGTATATTAATTGAAGAAGATAGTAAATAAAAGGATCCTGAAAAATAAATAAGAGATGACGAAAGAACACATAGGAATTATTCTATTTCAGTCAAAAACTAAGAAGCCCACACTTAGTCTCCGGAGATGGAGCACCTTGAGATTTCATCAATCAATTGAACTTTTATCATATGTTCAACTCACAACCTCTTATACCAAACTTTTATTTCAAGTTCAACTTTAACTTTTATCATTAAATATAATAAAGCAAAAGGAGTTATTTGGCAAGTTTGCCATTTGTCAATCAATTAGAGTGCTTACCATTTTAAAACTTGCTATTAATAGTAACCTTCCTATAATTATCTTTAATTATTTTTTAAAATTTTATTTAATTATTTCAATCGTTTCTAACTATATTTTTATTATTTTAATTTTAAATTTATTATTCATTATTAATAATTAATTAATTTAGGCCTTGGAAACAAACAAATTCTCTGCCGATTCTTCTCCCATTTTGGTTTCTTAAAACAAGCGAATCATTGAGAATAACCAAGCCGTTTGTTCACGTCCAAATTGGGGTTCTCAATACAAACCCTAGAATTCCATATGTGAACACAATCAACAACTTTTTCGGTTCACTTTTAAACGGGTTTCTCAGTGCAAACCCTTAAATTCTAATTTCTCTTCTATTAATTTCTAATCATCAATGTCATTTCTTCAATTTTCCAGTTTTTTTTTTTTTCAATTTCTGTTGATTTTACACTTCCAAGTAATATAAATAGGAACAATTTATTCTCCCATTTCACACTTCTTTCGATTCTTCCAATTGCAGAAACGTTGAAAGCACAGTTTTATATACCAACACACACAACTTCAAGATTCATTTTCTGCTGAATCTCAATGGGATTTTGCAATCGTTGCAGCAGGATTTGTAAGCAATTCTTTTTCACACTTTTTCTGCCATTTGTTAATTTTCTTTGTTTTTAGCTGACTTTGGAAATATGAACAGGTAACAAGTTTAACAAGGATGAAGATTGAGTTAAGTTTACTGATAACCTTTTGGAAAAACTATAACTTCACTTTTTCAAGTTACATGTTTAAATATATGATTTCTATTGTTCGAATTGATTTTGGTTTTCTTAAATTCAATTACAAATTTAGTTACAAGTAATGTATATAAATTGTGGGGTGGTATTATGTGAGTATTAGCAACAATTATGGGTAATCTGATAAAATATACTAAAAATAGGTGGACTGATTGCAATACTCTTTGAAAAGTGGTTTTTAAGCCGTTTTGATTTTGGATTATGTGATGGAAATTGATTTTGAGGTGTTGCTCTTTGAAAAGTGGTTTTTAAGCCATTTTGATTTTGGATTATGTGATGGAAATTGATTTTGAGGTGTTGTTACAGATACTTGCAGCTGCTTGGTTATCAAACAATAAAAAAGCAGTGGAAGATTGGGTTGAACATGTTCTTGGAAGTAGCTTTGTTGAAGCTCAAAAGAAGTATCAAAGTACTCGGGTTAACACTTCTTCTGTCACCATAAATTTGGTTTTGGGAACTACATATAATCTCAATGGATTTAAATCTCAGGTCCAGTTATATTAGCTATTTCTAAAACAAAACTAAAAGTGAGCATCTCATTAGACCAACATGGTAAGTTGAACAAGCTTCTCATTGGACCAATATGGTAAGTTGAACATATAAGTGATCTTTTATCAAAACATATTGATGGGTTTCCTTTCTTTTCCACTTCTTTTCTAGATCAATTTGAGTTGGAATATTTATCAATCACTTATTTTAAGGTGTAATTTTTTTAATAAGCCCCAAATCAGTCCCTGCATCTAATCTTATGCATCCTAGCAGCCTCATAAGCACCCTTATACGTTTTTGAGCAATTGTAAATTTTTATACATGCTGCATTTTATAATTTATTTCAATTTG
Source organism: Vicia villosa (assembly GCF_029867415.1). NCBI lineage: Eukaryota > Viridiplantae > Streptophyta > Magnoliopsida > Fabales > Fabaceae > Vicia > Vicia villosa. Next base: position 1,025,861 of record NW_026705049.1, read on the forward strand.
ATCCTATAAGTTTCTGAGCAATACTGTGATATTTTGCTTGCGTAACAAATTATTGTAGAATGTATGGTTCTATGTTCTAACAAAATATAACCAACTTTCTACTATTCGAAGTGGCATAGTTTATAGCCTTTTGGGAAATTTGTTGATTTTGTTTTACTTTAAAAACAAGTACAATCCAAATTATTGATTTAAACATTTCATGGATAACACAATGCCCTCCGCTATTGCTTGACACTTGAATGTCGTACGAAAGTTTATCAATAGGCTTCAAAGAGAATCTAGATCTGGCTGGAACTGAATTGTTAAATAATAAAGGAGAAGCTCATATAGTTTTGCAGCATGTTATGTTTTAAGTGGGTTATGTTCCAGCAAGCAAATGCACCTAATTCAATGTTATGTTTTCTCCTTTTAGTTATCCACAAAGTTTTATGCAGTTTATGTTTTAATGGGTTATATTTCTTTATCGTAAATGATAAAATAACAGGTCGATATATTCTTATCACGTGGTTCTGTTTTACAGGATAGTTTAATTTCTTGATAGAGCTATCCTGATCATGTTGATTTCAACATTCGACCTACTTGACTGTTTGTTTTCATAAGATTGTGTCTTGATTGTATTATTGTTTAAATATAAAATGTGTTACTACTTTATAAGAAGAGGTCGATTCTTCAGGAAGTTCAAGCTCGAGATGGAGTTGGATTAGTGAACCGTTCAGTATTTGAAAGGCTGATGCTTATTAAGGTATTTATTAATAGTTAATCTTTTTAAGGTCTAAAGGATTCCAAGGTTGAGATAGCTTTATCTAGATAAATGTTATTCCTTGGCCATGTTAACCTTTTTTCAATTTGTTTTGAAGCCATGTTGTTGAAGATATTGTTGGTGGTTAACCTATTCTTCACTTTGAATCCCTTCATGCTCTTATAAATGGAATACTTTGCAGTTATCTTTATTTACTTCAATAAAGTATTTCATGCATCATTTAATGAAAATTTGATATGTTATTACTGAGAACTTTCTTTGAAGGAGTGGAGTAGGAAATAGCGGAAACGCTAAAGTCAAAGTGGACATCTCTATTACACTTGAATCTGGAAAGAACAAAATTGTTCTCTTGAGCTTAATAGATGATAACTTTGTTACTGTAAAAATCAGTTCATATGGAAAGTGACATATCTTTTTCTTTGAGTAGTTATGTTAACTTCATTGTCTGCATAAACTAGAATATGATTTCAATTAACCAATGTTCAATATTTAAAGTAACATGATATAAATATTCAAGAGTTATGTATTGTTAAGCATTATTGTGAGAAATGAGTGAATACTATTGTGTTGAAGAATTTATATATTAGTGGATTATAGAATCTGAGATTTATATGATCCGCCCCTAAAATTTTTTATTCTAATGAATGTTATGCTTAGATTCTACAATTTTACTCTATTTTGTTTTTGTCCTTTAATTCTAACTAATTTCAAATGTGTAAAAGACTTAATAAATTTATAATGTAATCTTTATTCAATATAAATAGAAGTCTGAAGTTCCATGCAACTTATAAATCTACTTTCACTTCTAACTTACCATTCTACCCATCCCAATTTCTGAATTTATTTTTTTACTAATTTGTAAAACAAATTTACTGCAAAACTTTTGATCTCCTAAGAAACAGTAATCACAAAAAGTTGTTGTTGACACAATTAGTATAAAATATCATTATAATATCATGAAATGCAACTAATAATAATTATTAGTATATTTGTATAATGAGTATATTTTATAAGCATTATTAGACAGTGTAAGGCAAATTAATGTCATACAATGACATGTTCTATTTCTCTGTCTTTTGGATCCAAAAGATTTACTAAAAGGCCAAATATCAATTTCAGTAAAATGTTAAAACCAATAGTATCTTAGAAAACACAATTGTTCAAGTATACAATAATATTTTTGGCAGCAGTCTTCATTGATAAACTTTTCATGATTTTCATAGTACTGCAACCATTTACTTTGCAACTTATGATTTTGGGATAAAAATAGATATGTCCTCTTGACACTTGGCTTTTAACTTTGGATCAATATTTAGTCCATATCTCATGCTTTTGATATATCATCAGTTTCCACAATATTTACCAATGGAACAAGATGGAAAAAAGAATCAACAACCTAACGATTAAATTAATTAAAATAGAATAGATGACATGTAAAATTTTATTTAACTAAAGACACTATTAAATTAAATTGATCTCTTATTTATTTTGTTTACTCATAATTAAATATTATTAAAATATTCACAATCAAATATCATATCTAGAAAATAATAATTAAAAATAAAATAACAAATATACGTAGGAAATTAATAACTTAGTTACATATTGAATCATTATAATAGTATGAGTGTCAAATAAAAAATAGTATCTTAGAAAACTAAATAGGAAAATTTCTAGAACTTTTGCTTTAAAAAAATTAATGCTTTTATTTTTACCACAAAAAATCATAATTGTTTTATTTAATTCTAACATCATCATCATCATTAAATATAATAAAGCAAAAGGAGTTATTTGGCAAGTTTGCCATTTGTCAATCAATTAGAGTGCTTACCATTTTAAAACTTGCTATTAATAGTAACCTTCCTATAATTATCTTTAATTATTTTTTAAAATTTTATTTAATTATTTCAATCGTTTCTAACTATATTTTTATTATTTTAATTTTAAATTTATTATTCATTATTAATAATTAATTAATTTAGGCCTTGGAAACAAACAAATTCTCTGCCGATTCTTCTCCCATTTTGGTTTCTTAAAACAAGCGAATCATTGAGAATAACCAAGGCGTTTGTTCACGTCCAAATTGGGGTTCTCAATACAAACCCTAGAATTCCATATGTGAACACAATCAACAACTTTTTCGGTTCACTTTTAAACGGGTTTCTCAGTGCAAACCCTTAAATTCTAATTTCTCTTCTATTAATTTCTAATCATCAATGTCATTTCTTCAATTTTCCAGGTTTTTTTTTTCAATTTCTGTTGATTTTACACTTCCAAGTAATATAAATAGGAACAATTTATTCTCCCATTTCACACTTCTTTCGATTCTTCCAATTGCAGAAACGTTGAAAGCACCGTTTTATATACCAACACACACAACTTCAAGATTCATTTTCTGCTGAATCTCAATGGGATTTTGCAATCGTTGCAGCAGGATTTGTAAGCAATTCTTTTTCACACTTTTTCTGCCATTTGTTAATTTTCTTTGTTTTTAGCTGACTTTGGAAATATGAACAGGTAACAAGTTTAACAAGGATGAAGATTGAGTTAAGTTTACTGATAACCTTTTGGAAAAACTATAACTTCACTTTTTCAAGTTACATGTTTAAATATATGATTTCTATTGTTCGAATTGATTTTGGTTTTCTTAAATTCAATTACAAATTTAGTTACAAGTAATGTATATAAATTGTGGGGTGGTATTATGTGAGTATTAGCAACAATTATGGGTAATCTGATAAAATATACTAAAAATAGGTGGACTGATTGCAATACTCTTTGAAAAGTGGTTTTTAAGCCGTTTTGATTTTGGATTATGTGATGGAAATTGATTTTGAGGTGTTGCTCTTTGAAAAGTGGTTTTTAAGCCATTTTGATTTTGGATTATGTGATGGAAATTGATTTTGAGGTGTTGTTACAGATACTTGCAGCTGCTTGGTTATCAAACAATAAAAAAGCAGTGGAAGATTGGGTTGAACATGTTCTTGGAAGTAGCTTTGTTGAAGCTCAAAAGAAGTATCAAAGTACTCGGGTTAACACTTCTTCTGTCACCATAAATTTGGTTTTGGGAACTACATATAATCTCAATGGATTTAAATCTCAGGTCCAGTTATATTAGCTATTTCTAAAACAAAACTAAAAGTGAGCATCTCATTAGACCAACATGGTAAGTTGAACAAGCTTCTCATTGGACCAATATGGTAAGTTGAACATATAAGTGATCTTTTATCAAATCATATTGATGGGTTTCCTTTCTTTTCCACTTCTTTTCTAGATCAATTTGAGTTGGAATATTTATCAATCACTTATTTTAAGGTGTAATTTTTTTAATAAGCCCCAAATCAGTCCCTGCATCTAATCTTATGCATCCTAGCAGCCTCATAAGCACCCTTATACGTTTTTGAGCAATTGTAAATTTTTATACATGCTGCATTTTATAATTTATTTCAATTTGATCCTATAAGTTTCTGAGCAATACTGTGATATTTTGCTTGCGTAACAAATTATTGTAGAATGTATGGTTCTATGTTCTAACAAAATATAACCAACTTTCTACTATTCGAAGTGGCATAGTTTATAGCCTTTTGGGAAATTTGTTGATTTTGTTTTACTTTAAAAACAAGTACAATCCAAATTATTGATTTAAACATTTCATGGATAACACAATGCCCTCCGCTATTGCTTGACACTTGAATGTCGTACGAAAGTTTATCAATAGGCTTCAAAGAGAATCTAGATCTGGCTGGAACTGAATTGTTAAATAATAAAGGAGAAGCTCATATAGTTTTGCAGCATGTTATGTTTTAAGTGGGTTATGTTCCAGCAAGCAAATGCACCTAATTCAATGTTATGTTTTCTCCTTTTAGTTATCCACAAATTTTTATGCAGTTTATGTTTTAATGGGTTATATTTCTTTATCATAAATGATAAAATAACAGGTCGATATATTCTTATCACGTGGTTCTGTTTTACAGGATAGTTTAATTTCTTGATAGAGCTATCCTGATCATGTTGATTTCAACATTCGACCTACTTGACTGTTTGTTTTCATAAGATTGTGTCTTGATTGTATTATTGTTTAAATATAAAATGTGTTACTACTTTATAAGAAGAGGTCGATTCTTCAGGAAGTTCAAGCTCGAGATGGAGTTGGATTAGTGAACCGTTCAGTATTTGAAAGGCTGATGCTTATTAAGGTATTTATTAATAGTTAATCTTTTTAAGGTCTAAAGGATTCCAAGGTTGAGATAGCTTTATCTAGATAAATGTTATTCCTTGGCCATGTTAACCTTTTTTCAATTTGTTTTGAAGCCATGTTGTTGAAGATATTGTTGGTGGTTAACCTATTCTTCACTTTGAATCCCTTCATGCTCTTATAAATGGAATACTTTGCAGTTATCTTTATTTACTTCAATAAAGTATTTCATGCATCATTTAATGAAAATTTGATATGTTATTACTGAGAACTTTCTTTGAAGGAGTGGAGTAGGAAATAGCGGAAACGCTAAAGTCAAAGTGGACATCTCTATTACACTTGAATCTGGAAAGAACAAAATTGTTCTCTTGAGCTTAATAGATGATAACTTTGTTACTGTAAAAATCAGTTCATATGGAAAGTGACATATCTTTTTCTTTGAGTAGTTATGTTAACTTCATTGTCTGCATAAACTAGAATATGATTTCAATTAACCAATGTTCAATATTTAAAGTAACATGACATAAATATTCAAGAGTGATGTATTGTTAAGCATTATTGTGAGAAATGAGTGAATACTATTGTGTTGAAGAATTTATATATTAGTGGATTATAGAATCTGAGATTTATATGATCCGCCCCTAAAATTTTTTATTCTAATGAATGTTATGCTTAGATTCTACAATTTTACTCTATTTTGTTTTTGTCCTTTAATTCGAACTAATTTCAAATGTGTAAAAGACTTAATAAATTTATAATGTAATCTTTATTCAATATAAATAGAAGTCTGAAGTTCCATGCAACTTATAAATCTACTTTCACTTCTAACTTACCATTCTACCCATCCCAATTTCTGAATTTATTTTTTTACTAATTTGTAAAACAAATTTACTGCAAAACTTTTGATCTCCTAAGAAACAGTAATCACAAAAAGTTGTTGTTGACACAATTAGTATAAAATATCATTATAATATCATGAAATGCAACTAATAATAATTATTAGTATATTTGTATAATGAGTATATTTTATAAGCATTATTAGACAGTGTAAGGCAAATTAATGTCATACAATGACATGTTCTATTTCTCTGTCTTTTGGATCCAAAAGATTTACTAAAAGGCCAAATATCAATTTCAGTAAAATGTTAAAACCAATAGTATCTTAGAAAACACAATTGTTCAAGTATACAATAATATTTTTGGCAGCAGTCTTCATTGATAAACTTTTCATGATTTTCATAGTACTGCAACCATTTACTTTGCAACTTATGATTTTGGGATAAAAATAGATATGTCCTCTTGACACTTGGCTTTTAACTTTGGATCAATATTTAGTCCATATCTCATGCTTTTGATATATCATCAGTTTCCACAATATTTACCAATGGAACAAGATGGAAAAAAGAATCAACAACCTAACGATTAAATTAATTAAAATAGAATAGATGACATGTAAAATTTTATTTAACTAAAGACACTATTAAATTAAATTGATCTCTTATTTATTTTGTTTACTCATAATTAAATATTATTAAAATATTCACAATCAAATATCATATCTAGAAAATAATAATTAAAAATAAAATAACAAATATACGTAGGAAATTAATAACTTAGTTACATATTGAATCATTATAATAGTATGAGTGTCAAATAAAAAATAGTATCTTAGAAAACTAAATAGGAAAATTTCTAGAACTTTTGCTTTAAAAAAATTAATGCTTTTATTTTTACCACAAAAAATCATAATTGTTTTATTTAATTCTAACATCATCATCATCATTAAATATAATAAAGCAAAAGGAGTTATTTGGCAAGTTTGCCATTTGTCAATCAATTAGAGTGCTTACCATTTTAAAACTTGCTATTAATAGTAACCTTCCTATAATTATCTTTAATTATTTTTTAAAATTTTATTTAATTATTTCAATCGTTTCTAACTATATTTTTATTATTTTAATTTTAAATTTATTATTCATTATTAATAATTAATTAATTTAGGCCTTGGAAACAAACAAATTCTCTGCCGATTCTTCTCCCATTTTGGTTTCTTAAAACAAGCGAATCATTGAGAATAACCAAGGCGTTTGTTCACGTCCAAATTGGGGTTCTCAATACAAACCCTAGAATTCCATATGTGAACACAATCAACAACTTTTTCGGTTCACTTTTAAACGGGTTTCTCAGTGCAAACCCTTAAATTCTAATTTCTCTTCTATTAATTTCTAATCATCAATGTCATTTCTTCAATTTTCCAGGTTTTTTTTTTCAATTTCTGTTGATTTTACACTTCCAAGTAATATAAATAGGAACAATTTATTCTCCCATTTCACACTTCTTTCGATTCTTCCAATTGCAGAAACGTTGAAAGCACCGTTTTATATACCAACACACACAACTTCAAGATTCATTTTCTGCTGAATCTCAATGGGATTTTGCAATCGTTGCAGCAGGATTTGTAAGCAATTCTTTTTCACACTTTTTCTGCCATTTGTTAATTTTCTTTGTTTTTAGCTGACTTTGGAAATATGAACAGGTAACAAGTTTAACAAGGATGAAGATTGAGTTAAGTTTACTGATAACCTTTTGGAAAAACTATAACTTCACTTTTTCAAGTTACATGTTTAAATATATGATTTCTATTGTTCGAATTGATTTTGGTTTTCTTAAATTCAATTACAAATTTAGTTACAAGTAATGTATATAAATTGTGGGGTGGTATTATGTGAGTATTAGCAACAATTATGGGTAATCTGATAAAATATACTAAAAATAGGTGGACTGATTGCAATACTCTTTGAAAAGTGGTTTTTAAGCCGTTTTGATTTTGGATTATGTGATGGAAATTGATTTTGAGGTGTTGCTCTTTGAAAAGTGGTTTTTAAGCCATTTTGATTTTGGATTATGTGATGGAAATTGATTTTGAGGTGTTGTTACAGATACTTGCAGCTGCTTGGTTATCAAACAATAAAAAAGCAGTGGAAGATTGGGTTGAACATGTTCTTGGAAGTAGCTTTGTTGAAGCTCAAAAGAAGTATCAAAGTACTCGGGTTAACACTTCTTCTGTCACCATAAATTTGGTTTTGGGAACTACATATAATCTCAATGGATTTAAATCTCAGGTCCAGTTATATTAGCTATTTCTAAAACAAAACTAAAAGTGAGCATCTCATTAGACCAACATGGTAAGTTGAACAAGCTTCTCATTGGACCAATATGGTAAGTTGAACATATAAGTGATCTTTTATCAAATCATATTGATGGGTTTCCTTTCTTTTCCACTTCTTTTCTAGATCAATTTGAGTTGGAATATTTATCAATCACTTATTTTAAGGTGTAATTTTTTTAATAAGCCCTAAATCAGTCCCTGCATCTAATCTTATGCATCCTAGCAGCCTCATAAGCACCCTTATACGTTTTTGAGCAATTGTAAATTTTTATACATGCTGCATTTTATAATTTATTTCAATTTGATCCTATAAGTTTCTGAGCAATACTGTGATATTTTGCTTGCGTAACAAATTATTGTAGAATGTATGGTTCTATGTTCTAACAAAATATAACCAACTTTCTACTATTCGAAGTGGCATAGTTTATAGCCTTTTGGGAAATTTGTTGATTTTGTTTTACTTTAAAAACAAGTACAATCCAAATTATTGATTTAAACATTTCATGGATAACACAATGCCCTCCGCTATTGCTTGACACTTGAATGTCGTACGAAAGTTTATCAATAGGCTTCAAAGAGAATCTAGATCTGGCTGGAACTGAATTGTTAAATAATAAAGGAGAAGCTCATATAGTTTTGCAGCATGTTATGTTTTAAGTGGGTTATGTTCCAGCAAGCAAATGCACCTAATTCAATGTTATGTTTTCTCCTTTTAGTTATCCACAAATTTTTATGCAGTTTATGTTTTAATGGGTTATATTTCTTTATCGTAAATGATAAAATAACAGGTCGATATATTCTTATCACGTGGTTCTGTTTTACAGGATAGTTTAATTTCTTGATAGAGCTATCCTGATCATGTTGATTTCAACATTCGACCTACTTGACTGTTTGTTTTCATAAGATTGTGTCTTGATTGTATTATTGTTTAAATATAAAATGTGTTACTACTTTATAAGAAGAGGTCGATTCTTCAGGAAGTTCAAGCTCGAGATGGAGTTGGATTAGTGAACCGTTCAGTATTTGAAAGGCTGATGCTTATTAAGGTATTTATTAATAGTTAATCTTTTTAAGGTCTAAAGGATTCCAAGGTTGAGATAGCTTTATCTAGATAAATGTTATTCCTTGGCCATGTTAACCTTTTTTCAATTTGTTTTGAAGCCATGTTGTTGAAGATATTGTTGGTGGTTAACCTATTCTTCACTTTGAATCCCTTCATGCTCTTATAAATGGAATACTTTGCAGTTATCTTTATTTACTTCAATAAAGTATTTCATGCATCATTTAATGAAAATTTGATATGTTATTACTGAGAACTTTCTTTGAAGGAGTGGAGTAGGAAATAGCGGAAACGCTAAAGTCAAAGTGGACATCTCTATTACACTTGAATCTGGAAAGAACAAAATTGTTCTCTTGAGCTTAATAGATGATAACTTTGTTACTGTAAAAATCAGTTCATATGGAAAGTGACATATCTTTTTCTTTGAGTAGTTATGTTAACTTCATTGTCTGCATAAACTAGAATATGATTTCAATTAACCAATGTTCAATATTTAAAGTAACATGATATAAATATTCAAGAGTGATGTATTGTTAAGCATTATTGTGAGAAATGAGTGAATACTATTGTGTTGAAGAATTTATATATTAGTGGATTATAGAATCTGAGATTTATATGATCCGCCCCTAAAATTTTTTATTCTAATGAATGTTATGCTTAGATTCTACAATTTTACTCTATTTTGTTTTTGTCCTTTAATTCTAACTAATTTCAAATGTGTAAAAGACTTAATAAATTTATAATGTAATCTTTATTCAATATAAATAGAAGTCTGAAGTTCCATGCAACTTATAAATCTACTTTCACTTCTAACTTACCATTCTACCCATCCCAATTTCTGAATTTATTTTTTTACTAATTTGTAAAACAAATTTACTGCAAAACTTTTGATCTCCTAAGAAACAGTAATCACAAAAAGTTGTTGTTGACACAATTAGTATAAAATATCATTATAATATCATGAAATGCAACTAATAATAATTATTAGTATATTTGTATAATGAGTATATTTTATAAGCATTATTAGACAGTGTAAGGCAAATTAATGTCATACAATGACATGTTCTATTTCTTTGTCTTTTGGATCCAAAAGATTTACTAAAAGGCCAAATATCAATTTCAGTAAAATGTTAAAACCAATAGTATCTTAGAAAACACAATTGTTCAAGTATACAATAATATTTTTGGCAGCAGTCTTCATTGATAAACTTTTCATGATTTTCATAGTACTGCAACCATTTACTTTGCAACTTATGATTTTGGGATAAAAATAGATATGTCCTCTTGACACTTGGCTTTTAACTTTGGATCAATATTTAGTCCATATCTCATGCTTTTGATATATCATCAGTTTCCACAATATTTACCAATGGAACAAGATGGAAAAAAGAATCAACAACCTAACGATTAAATTAATTAAAATAGAATAGATGACATGTAAAATTTTATTTAACTAAAGACACTATTAAATTAAATTGATCTCTTATTTATTTTGTTTACTCATAATTAAATATTATTAAAATATTCACAATCAAATATCATATCTAGAAAATAATAATTAAAAATAAAATAACAAATATACGTAGGAAATTAATAACTTAGTTACATATTGAATCATTATAATAGTATGAGTGTCAAATAAAAAATAGTATCTTAGAAAACTAAATAGGAAAATTTCTAGAACTTTTGCTTTAAAAAAATTAATGCTTTTATTTTTACCACAAAAAATCATAATTGTTTTATTTAATTCTAACAAGAGGATATTATAGTAATTATAGTAATTATAATAAAAATGAGGATATTATAGTAATTATAATAAGTTTTAAAATATCAATGTTCAGATTACCTCCCCTCCCCTCCAAATCCCCCCGATCTGGGGGAACGCAAAAAGTGTGTTTTGGAGGGGATTTGCTTCCCTCCCCTCCCCTCCCCTTCCCTCATAAAATTTGAACCAAACACATTTAATTAGAAATATTCCCTCCCCTCCCCTCCCCTCCATCTACCCCGAACCAAACACACCCTAAATCTCTTCAAATCATAAGATACTATAAATTATTAAACTTTTAATTTCCTTAATTTGATTCTAATCTTTATCATTTTATTCACAAAAATCTATAAATATATAAATTTTCTAAATTAAAATTGATTTCATATAGATTGTTTCTCAGAAATGAAGGTCGTCTTTAAAATGAGATCTTATTTATTTATTTCGTATCGAGCAACTTTAAAAAAGATTTTCGTTTTAATTTCTTAATTGATATTATATATTTAAAGACTACATGATTTTTTTGGTAACTTACAAAAAAATTAACAAAATCTGTTCTTTTTAAATTAGCATCATAATTAAAAAATAAAAAATTGTTTTATAGGTAAATAAATTAAATTTTTAAGTAATAAATATTTTTATAAATAAAATATAGTTTACTATTGATAAAAAAAATTTGTGTGCAACTAATAACAAAGATAGATTATAATGTTAATATAACTTTATTGATAAATTATAAGTAATTATAAAATGTTTTTAACATAAATTTTTTTATCCCGTGCCTCGCACGGGTAGATATACTAGTATGATATTAGATCAAGATTAAGAGAATATTTTCACCTTTTTACAATTAAAGATCATAAATAACAACATTAAATTACACAAGTTGCTAGTACAGAGTTACTCTCGAAGCACTATAATTATATAATTATATTAAGTGTATATGAAAATTTTAGGTGTGTATATGAAATTTTAGGAGCAATGTGAAATTAGAAGAGAATGAGTTTTTCAAAATACTTGTGTTTTCAAATAAACACAAGACTAGTGAGAAATTTAAGCAAATAAGAAAATTTTGAAAGAAAAAAAAACTCAATCTATAATTAATTATTTATGCACAAACAAAAAAGAAAAGTTTGCTAGATCTTATCCATAATCGATTATTGCGTATTCATAATTGATTACTAAACATGATACGCCTCATGATCGATCACAAACACACCATAATTGATTATGCTTAGTTTACAAAGATTTTCGACTAATTTCAAAGAGTTTATAAAAAGAAGACAAAAAGAAATGAAGTTTTGAAAAATCTTTTGTGAGTGTGTGTATAATTTTAACACTTAGAAAGTAACACTTTATTTTACATATTTGATCTACAATTTAAACTTGCAATCAAATGTGCCCTTTGAATAACTAGGATTATCTTAATCTTAATTTTAATCTTAATCTATATAAATGGAAGGTTGTCATAATGGCAACCCTAGCCACGTGTCATCATGATAGACATTCTTAACAAAAACTCTAATGTGCTATTTATAAAATTGACCTTATATTAAAAATAAATAATAATAAATAAATAATAATAATAATATAATATTTGATACTACTATTAATATTTAGAAAATTTCTTTATCCACCTCCCTATGGGGTGACCCCAGCGAAAACCTCAACTTGCCCCTGCTTCGGAGATGCATCTCTGAAATATTTTTTTTCTAAATTTTCCCAGACTTCGAAAGTGCACTTTCGAAAACACCAAATGGGGAGTGTTTTCAGAGATGCACTTTCGAAAACACATTTTTTCACATTTTGGAGGGTTTCGGAAATGCACTTCCGAATTATGCAGAAATTGTGTTTTTTTAATGTTTTTCTTAACAGTCCCGTATTTTTAATTAAATGAAAACGCCGAACAAAATAAACGACATATCAACATAAAATACTAATATGATTTATAAAATCCAAATAACATATATATATATATACACAAAACGAGTAATAGTGTGCGAAATACAATCCGAATACAAGAAAAATAAACCTGAACCCCTACTGGGTATGCCTAACCCTCACTCCCTGGGACCTCCTCTGCCTCCTATATGCCGCCGCATAGCCCGCATCACCGACCATCCTCTCCACCACGGCGACTGCCTCTGGACCGCCTTGATCAATGATACCTCGCTCCAACGCGTCCCGCCCAAGCAGCTCTATCCGCTGGCATATCGGCAGGAGATCAATGGCATGGTCATCCTCGGCCTGCTGGTTCTCCAAGACCTCCTCGTATGCTGGTCTAGGAGGGCCGGGAGCGTCGGGTGTCATCAGAGGATGTGACACCCGATAGAACCATGTGACATACCCCTCCACACTGTGCTAGTCCTGAGTGACATGCATGCGACGATACTCCTCCGGGACCACATGACGCTCCCAATCCGCAAATATGTCAGTGAGCTCCACTCGGGTAAATGTGTCGGGAGCAGCCTCAAAAGGTGACCTGGATATCATCTGCACAAATCCAAACTGCCGCATGCACCGCTCAGGGAGATACCTCACCATGGTGTTGGTCCCGCATGCCAACCATCCAGAATATAACGAGATGCGGTCAAATGCGACAACAACAATGTAGTCATTGAATGGCCTCCAAATAATGTCATCGTGAGCTGTGCGGTCGAGGTACCCACGATATGGTCCCACTGCATTGTTCCTTCTTTGGAGAACGTATCGGGCGGCCCTAGGCATGGCGTCCTTGTACGCAGGATCAATGTGGAAGCCGTGGATGCGGGGGAAGTAGGAGATGATGCAGTCCTGAAACACAAACACGATAATGTATTAAAAATAAATACTAACCATAAATAAATGTGAAACAATTAAAATGAAACGTACCGTCAGGAGTGTGGCGGATCCGGTCAACTGCCTGGTCCTCCAGTTGGAGGCCTCATTCAACTTCTGATATAGGTATACCAGAATAGCTGACCCCTAGTTCCACTGGTGAACGGTAGTCAAGTCCATGAAGTAGCGGAGGTAGGTCACGTCGAGGTATCTTGCACTCTTATCCACAAAGAGTGCAGTGCCTACCAAAAACATGAACCAGCACCGGAGAGCGCAGGCATGGTGATACTCCATAAATAGGCCGTTCTCCGCTTCCTCGGATTCGACCGCCGCCACCAAGTGGTGCTCGTAATAATCACTCAATGTGGAGAACCAGATATGAGGCGCATTTGTCGTCCGACACTCAAAATCAGCCATATCTGGCTCCATACCCAGATAGATCGTCATCTAGTCAATCGCATCGACCCTCTGGATCCTGGAATGGTTCAGCAGCATCCCCCTAATCGGCAAGTGGAGAAGACACTGCACATCGTGCAAGGTGATCGTCATCTCCCCAACCGGTAAGTGGAAAGAAGACGTCTCTCTATGCCACCGCTCCACAAAGGCCCTCTGCATGCCGTGGCTGATGGTGGTATACCCGGTCTTGCACAACTCACCTAGCCCTAAAGCTGTCACCGCATCATTAAACCACTGCGCATCTGGTTTAAAGAGACCAAAAATAACAAAGTCGGAAAAATCATAAAAAATACCTCTCCCTCCCAGACACGTAGAGCGACGTGCTCGTGGTAGAAAATCAGCACAGACGTGTCATTGGGCCCTCCCGGGTAGCCCTCCTCCTCCTCCTCCTCCTCCCCGTGCGGAGGGTCAACATCCGATACCTCCTCCTCCACCTCCTGGTATCTAAATGCCTCCTCCTCCTCCCATACCTCCTCCTGACGGGAAGAAGATACCCTAGCCAGCCGACTCCTCGATCGAGACGAGGATCCAGGCTCATCAGTATGTACGGGTGCTCGTACTCCACCCCGTCCCTGCGTCGATGCAAGCTGCGCCGCACGCTCGCGTCTAGTCGACGCTGTCTGTGTCTCTCTCCCCTGTCTGATACGTGCTGGGTTGCCTGCCATATTCCTGAAACAATTGAAATCCATAAAAATGCGAAACAATTAAAAAAACCACTTTTGGACACATTTTCAAAAGTTCATTTCTGAAACTGGTGAGGGAGGTGTTTTCGGAAATGAACTTCCAAAATACCCCTGCGAACTCCATTTCTGCAGCTTTCATGGCAGACCC
Source organism: Vicia villosa (assembly GCF_029867415.1). Lineage (NCBI taxonomy): Eukaryota > Viridiplantae > Streptophyta > Magnoliopsida > Fabales > Fabaceae > Vicia > Vicia villosa. Next base: position 1,040,914 of record NW_026705049.1, read on the forward strand.
CAAAATCAGTAGTTCAAACATGTTATAATGCTTCTAAACAACCTAAATACTACTATCAATCTACCCCTATATAATTTTTATAATTTCTAACAACCCTAACATGCATTTCAATCATGGATCTAAAGATTAAGAAACTTACAAATTGAAGTGATTGAGAAGCTTTTGAATGTAGTAGAGCAAGTAGATGGAGCCTTTGATGTAGCCTTGGAAGTTGGTTTGCAGAAAATCTCTTTGAGGTTGAGTTTGAAATTGATTTAGGGTAAATGAATTGGGGGGAGAGGCTGTTTTGCTTAATCTGCAAAACGCGCAGTATTTCGGAAATTCACTTCCGAAATCCTGTTTTCGGAAATGCATTTCCGAAATAAGACAAATTTTGAAAAAAAAGGCGTTCTCGGAGATGCATCTCCGAAAATAGCATTTTTTTGCACTTCAAAAATGCATCTCCGAAATAAGGGACATTTTGGGGTTTTCACCAGGAGTCACCAAGAAGATAAGGGGGTGGATAAAGAAATTCTCTAATAATAATCTTATCTTAATCTTAATCTACTTAATATAAGTTTAAGATTGTCATGATGACAACCCTAGACCAAACCCTAGCAAAAACATAATGTGTCATTCTCATAAATTTTCTAAATAAAATATATTACTAAAATTGATATAATTATATCATTGTTATAAAACTCTATCTTAATATATTTATATTTTGAGAATATATAATACTTAATTTTATCTATTTATATTTTTTTATCTATCTACTTCTACTTAATCTAAATCTAAAGTTTTCATGATGACAACCTTGAACACAACTCTAACCATAATACTTATATTATATGGTATAATTTTAGATTTTATATATTTTATATACAACTATTTTTTCTAGCAATATTATCAAAATCATCTTTAGCAATATTATATTAATGTATTCTCTAAAATAAAAAACAACTATTGATATGCTATGAGTTACGATTTTTTATTCCCATTATTTGAAAAGTTATGAGTTACGCCACATTAATTATCTTTCCATCATTATTTATAACTGTTATAGTTATCACTTTCTATCATTATTTATATTAATTTTTTTTATTTTTCATACCAATCACACTAATTTTTTTAATTAATAAAAATCAGTGTAATTAATTCATTAAAATCTACTTAATATAAATTCAAGGTTGTCATGATAACAACCTTGAACACAACCCTAACCCTAAATCCAATGTGGCAACATATTAGAATTCTAATGCTTACATGGCATCATATTAGAATTTAGAATTTCTATCACTCTTTTTTTAATTCTTCACACAAACTCCAATTCAATACCATAATTACTAATAATATTAAAATAAATAATAATAATAATAAAATAATTATAATAATATTAAACCACAACCACTATTAATAATAATAATATAATATCTAGCTAATAATAATAGTAAAATAATATGATTTTAAAAAATATCTAGAGAATATATGGTTTAAAACTTTTTTTTTGGATTTCACATGGAAATTTTATTTTTACTAATTTGTCCCTATATTAAAAATAAATAAAAATAATAATAATACTAAACAAAATAATAATGATAATAATAATCATAATAATTATAATTAAAATAATAATAATAATAACAATAATAATAAAAATAATTAAGAGGAAATTAATAAATATTAAACAAAATTAACATAATAAATATTAGTGTATATAAATAAATATTTTATATAAATAAATTATAATCAAGAAGAAATTAAATAAACAATAATTATAACCATAATAACAAACAAAATAATAATAAACATATAATTATAATTAAAATAATAATAATAATAACAATAATAATAAACAAAATAATAAAATATTAATAATAAATAATGATATAATATCCATCTAATAATAAATATTTAAATAATTATATTTATAATAATAAATATAAATATAATATATTAGCTATATTCATCTACTATAATTTAAAATTATATTCTTTTTTTGAATCAAATGACTTGTATATTAATTCAAAAAACCAAAAGTACAAAGCGATCCTAATGGATCCAGCCCATCAAATTTCAGACTATAACACCAATCTAGCAATGTGAGGCCTTAGCTTCAATTTAACCCACCCTCTATAAACTATAATGTCTATAATTTTTGTTCCAATTGTCAATCTATCTACATCTTTCCCAAAGCTAACCGAATTCCTATACATCCAAATGCCATAAACTGTTTCCGCAATGGCCAGCTTTAGCATGTCCGATCGTATAGACTTTCCTCTGCAATTCTGAATTAACCACATCATTTCCTGATTCCAAGTAAGAGGTTCATGTTGACAATTCAGCCACAGTAAAACCTGCTTCCAAATGGTCTTAGTCTCAAGGCATTCAAAAAGCAGGTGCTCCATAGTTTCTTCTTGCAAACAAAAACAGCAAGTGGTATAATCCACCATCCCAAACCAGAACAATCTATTTCTCGTGGCCAGCTTGCCATGACACGCAGTCCACAAGATGAAGAGGGCTTGAGGCCGTGCACTATTCCTACAAAACAACCTATACCAAGGAGCTTGGCCATGAACTTTCATCACTTGCTTGTATACAAGTCTGGTACTATATGTTTGCCATTGGATCCAGCCCTGCAAGCCATTAGCCACCACTCTCTGTTGCAGAATTGCTTTGAAAATCCAGGAATGTTGCTCCTTTGCCTCCATAAGCATAACATCATGCCCCTTTATATAATAACTATCAATCCATCTAACCCAAAGGTTATCTTTCTTTTTCTGAATATTCCAGAGTAACTTCATCATGGTAATTGAATTCCACACCTGTAAATCCACAATGTTTAGTCCACCTGCCTTCCTAGGTTTACAAACATTGTGCCAAGCCACAGGGCTCTTTCGACTAATAGTAGCCCCACCAGTCCACACAAAAGACCTGCAAACAACATTAATATGGTGGATAACATGCTTTGGGAGAGGGAGGCATTGTAGCCAATGATTAGCAGTGGCAAAGCAGACACTCTTTACAAGCTAAATTTTCTCTGCATAGCTAAGAAGCTTACTACTCCAATGAGTAATTCTACCCACAATTTTGTCAATCAATGGCATATAGTGGTGTAGGTCCAATCTCCTACTGGTCATAGGGACCCCAAGATATTTGAAAGGCATCTCTCCCTCCTGAAAGGTTGTCACAGATTTCAATCTCATCTTGGTGTCCAAGTCAACTCCCCCAAAGAAGATCCTACACTTCCTAGGATTCACCACAAGCCCTGTAGATTGAGAGAAGGTTTGCATCACTTTCATCACCATCTGCACAGAGACAATATCACCTCTTGAGAACATTAAAACATCATCTGCAAAAGAGATATGGGTTAAGTGAACAGCTTTGCATCTGTTATGATGTTTGAAACCAGGATCCAATTGCATCTTGTACAACAATCTATGAAGGTATTCCATCATGATAACAAAAAGTAGAAAATATAAAAAAAAAAATCTTTATATTCTTTATATTCTTTATAAAAATTATCATTACTTATTCATTTTGCATTAGTAGAAAATAAAAAAAAAAATCTGAATACAATTTTAATATATATTAATTAAGAGGAAATTACTAAATATTAAACAAAATTAACAAATATATATTAATGTATATAAATAAATGTATATTTATTATTATTATTTTACTATTATTATTAGCTAGATATTATATTATAAATTAAGAATTAAAGATTTTTTGTATAAAAGAAAGATAATTAGGATATTAAGATATAATAGTGGTAATTGAATATATTATTATTATTACTATTATTATTATTATTATTATTATTATTATTATTTATAGTTATGGTGGTCGGTTATTATATTATTAGTACTATTTTACTATTATTATTAGTTAGATATTATTTTATTATTATTAATAGTGATGGTTTAATATTATTATATTATTATTATTGTTAATAGTGATGGTTTAATATTATTATATTATTATCATTTATTTAATATTTATATTAAGTAGATTGTGGCATCGAATTGGAGTTGGTGTGAAGAATTAAAATAAGAGTGATAAAAATTCTAAATTTTAATATGATGTCACATAAGCATTATGATTCTAATATGATGTCACCTAAGAATTAGGGTTAGGATTGTGTCCAAGGTTGTCATCATGACAACATATTTATTATAATTTAAAATTATATTATTTATAAAAATTATCATTACTTATCCATTTTGCATTAGTAGAAAATATAAAAAAAAATCTGAATACAATTTTAATATATATTAATTAAGAGGAAATTACTAAATATTAAAAAAAATTAACAAATAAATATTAATGTATATAAATAAATATTTTATATAAATAATTTATAATAAATAGGAAATAAAATAAACAATAATAATAATAAACATAATAATTATAATTAAAATAATCAAAATAATAAAATAATAATACTAACAAAAATAATAATAAACTAAATAATAAAAATATTAATAATAAATAATGATCTAATAATAAATATTAAAATAATTATATTTATAATAATAAATATAATATAATATAATATAATATTCAGCTACTATGATTAAAAATTATATTATTTGTAAAAATCGTAATTACTTATCTATTTTGCAGTAGTAAAAAATATAAAAAAAATCTGAATACAATTTTAATATATATTAATTAAGAAGAAATAAATAAATATTAAACAAAATAATTATTAATTTATATAAATAAATATTTTTTATAAATAATTTACAATCAAGAAGAAATAAAATAAATAATATATTATCATGATAGGGCTAATAGATAAATAATTATAATTTTATAAATAAATTATCGATTTTTATTTATGATGCAATGTCAACAAGAAAATTAGAATTATTATCATGATAGGACTAATAGATAAATAATTATAATTTTATAAATAAATTATTGATTGCAGATTATTTTATAATGATTATTAAAATAATATGGTCAATTTATTAGAGATTAAGTTTAAAATGAGAAGCTTTGTGATGATGCAATATCAATAAATTTATTAAATTTTATTTTAATTCATTCTTATTGTAAAAATAAAGATTATAAAAGTGGAGATTTTTTTTTTGTAGAATATAAAAAAATTAATCCAACGGTTACATTTTTTTAAGAATAAATTTAACATTTAACAATTAGAATATATAACATTTAACAGTCACATAAAAGTTTAACAAAAATATTTAATAAGAATAAATTTAAATGTAACTGTTAAACATTTTTTATTGATTTTTTAATTCAATTAAGTGCAATAATAATGAATTAAAGATTTCTAAAGAGAGAATAAAAACTTTCCATCTTCTACATTTTAACTTATTCCAAAAAAAATATTACTGTAACTTTTTTTTTATTGAATATACGTTACAATTTTCTACTTGAAAAAAAATTTAAATAACCATGTTTAATAAAAAAATTACCAAAAAAACTATGTTTTCGGCGTATTTACCAAACTGTCTAGGTTTGGGTTGAAAAATAAGTGAATGCGCCAAATGAAATGGCACAAATGTACCCTACATGCCATTCCAAATGGCGCAAATGATGAAGAAATTAGGGCACATGCATGTTAGCCAAACCAAATGGCGCATGCACTCCTCATGCAACACATAGGCGCCATTTCATTTGGCTCCTATGTGTTGTGCCTTTTTTTTTTCAAAATTAACCCGTTTCGGGTATTTTTGCGCAAAGTTTTTATTTCCGGTCTTTTATTTTCGTAAAAACGTCTGATAAATCGAGTTTGTAAAATTCTTATTAACCCTAAAATAATGTTTGCATCGTCGATTTTGGTTTTTTACTAAAGCACAATTTATTGATGAAAGACTGAGGAAAGGTTACAAGAGTTGCATGCAAAATTGATACATTGTCGTAAAAAAATACAGAGTAGATTAAACTTGCGACGAGGTCGAGCCACGATTTGGGCATCTTTTTCTATTGTGCCCCACCTGACGACAAATGCTACATTTTCTTTCCATTTTGTCGTGGACGTCCATTTCGGTTCTAATCCGTGCACTATTGGGACGACCCTTTTTCTTTCGCCGCATTGCGTCGTTATGCCAAACTACCTCCCCATCATACTCAGGCCAGTAATCCTCCTTGGCTACCACTGGAAACGCAACACTGTAAACTCGAAGCAATGTCTGAGTCTTATAAATTGGAGACAGTAGTGATTTTGCGTCGCGGTGCGCAAACGCACATGCAGCTATGACATGTGAGCAAGGCATACGAAAAGCTTGAAACCTTCCACAGTCGCACCAGTCTTCATCCAGCAGAACCCTATACTGTTGTCTTGGCAAACCCTCATTGTGGTCAATTGTTTCGCGCACACTGAACGTGCGGTTGAACCGGTCGAAAGAAGTTACTTGATGAGTGTTTGCTTTTGCCGATTATTGTTGCATAAATTTCATGCAACTATCACTTAACAGTTGACCAGATTGTCTAACATCACCCCATTTCCTGCCTCTCGTTGAGAATAGCGAAGCCATCCTAAAGTAGGTTGCCTCCACTAGTGCTGTGATAGGAAGGATACGAATGCCTTTGAAAACTCCATTCATTGATTCCACCAGATTTGTCGTCATATGGCCCCATCGCACGCCTTGGTCATAAGCCCTAGTCCATTTCTCCCTAGAAAGGTTATCTATCCAACTTCCTACATCTGGATTTGTCAGTGCAATCTCACTCCGATAATGCTGGAATGTGGGTTGGGTTAATGCATAACCAGCATTGACCAGGGCCTTCCTGAGATGTCTGTCTTTGATCTCCCGCATGAAGTTCTGGGCGATGTGGCGAATACAATAGACGTGTTTTGATGGCGGGTCATGCCATCCGTTTGCTGGATTATTATAAGCACTCTCAATGGAAGCGTGCCTATCAGAGATTAAACAGATGTCCTGTAACATCCCGATTTTTATTAATATTTTTATTAATTATATTAGTAATTATATTGTTTGGTGTTTTTAATAATAACTTATTTATTTAGTTATTATGTGATATAATAATTATTTAAGTATTTAATTATGTGAGTGTTTGTGTTGTTTGACTTAATTGAGTTATTATAGAGATATAACTAAATGGGCATAAGTGATAGAAACATAATGGATGGATTGGTGGGTTAAGCCCAATTGACATAAGTGAGATAGTAAGAGAAGGTTAGGGTTTTAGAGGTTACTATTTTCATTTGGGGGAAAAGATAGGAAGAAGAGAAAAGAGGCAAAAGGGAAGAGAACAATGGTGGAAGAGAAAAGCTAGAAGAAACCTCATTTTCGCAGCAAGTTTCAGCATTGAGTCACCTTAGCAAAATGGATGTATCTCTCAATCCAACCGTTGGATCGTCGCGTGGTTTTGACACAACGTTCCTGACTCATAGAGGTAAGTTCTGACCGGAGCGATTTTGATTTTGAGGATTTTAAGTTCGTCTGATAAGCTGATTTCCGAACTGGTTTTTAGGTGTGTCTCCAAATTATGTTTGAAGGATTTATTTTGGAGAAAAGTTTAGAGCTATGGTGAAAGATTTCATATTTGCCAAGGTAAGGGTGGGGTTCTTTCATGCTAAAGGGTTGTATGATAGTATGTTATAGTGGGTTTAATTCTATACTTTGATATCCATGTTCTTCTATGTTGCAATTTTGGGTATTTGATGATTTGTTGGAATGTGATGATATAAATGTGATAAGTTGTGTGCAATTGATAATCTATGTGTATTAGATTGTTATGTTTGTTGTGAGTAAACCATTGATAGTGAAATAATGGGTTTTGTTATAGAATTGGAAAATAATGGAATAGAAATATAATAGTTGAATTGAAATTAATATAGTTTAATTATTAATTGGATAGTTAAATTATTAGTTGAATTGATTCCAATAAGTCTATGTGATTGGAATATACTTGGACTTGGACCAATTATTCGGTTTATCGGTAAATTACGGTATTTTGAGAAATTGTTTGTAATTGTGTTTTGGCTTGAATATGTATGTTGAGAAATATATATTGTCATGCCAATGATGTTGTTTTGATATTGATTCTTTATGGTTAGTTGGTTAGCATTAATTCTAATGACTAATTGCTTGATGTTGAAAATGTGTGTTCATGTATAATTGACAAAAATGAGAATTAACATGAGATAGTATGATTACTAGTGTTAATTGGATTGTGTGAATCGTAATTGATTAATTGGCCTCTCATATGTGAATGATGTGTGTGTGTTGTGAATGTTGTGTACAATTGGTGGATAATTCATAGAGTTGAATTATTGTGATATGTGGAAAGTTAAGATGGTAGAGATGATCTTAATTGCATATATTTGTGAGATTGTACATACATTCATATCATAGTGTGCCTTGAAACATAGGTGGAATTGCTTTGAAACACAAGCGTGGCTTGGATTCTAGAGTGAATCGGAAAGCGGTAAACTATATGTTTACATTTGGTGGCTTTGGTCTTGTCCGGATCTGAAGCGTGGCTAGATTCTATATGAATCGGAAGCGGTGGAACTTTGGGTCCATATTGGGTACCACATGCATAGAGTCACATGTCTTGCATTGAGTTACATTGGAGTTATGTGATGTTTGAATATATGTAATTATGTGATTAGGTGATTGTTATGTGTGCATGAGATGTGATAATTAAATTTGGTGATGTTTGATACATGATTTTGGTGATATATGTAAATGAAACGTATATGATGAGAATGCAAATATATATATGTATTAATGATATATGTATATTGTTAGAACAAGATCTGTTCTTATCAATTATCTTAGTTTTGATGATAACAATAATATGAATTTTGCTTAAGATAATATGGTACTCTAATCCAATGCAATTTCCCTTTCAGGAAATATATAAAGAGTACGCATAATTCAGCGCTCAGAAGTTGTATCTCAAATGGTTCAGCATGCAACATCAGAACATGGTCTGGCAAGACATCAGAAGATGGTCGAAGCAGAATCAGAACATGGGTCTATGGAAGCATCAGAAGAACATGAGATCAGAAGCACTGAAGATCAGAAGATGGTATCACGCTCAGAAGCACTTCAAGGTCAGAAGATCAGAAGATGCTATGCACCAAGTTGTTTTGACTCTGATGATATTCAAACGTCGTATTCACAAACATCAGATCAGAAGGAAGTACAGGTGGCAGACTACGCTGACTGACAAAAGGAACGTTAAAAGCTACTAAAGGCTACGTCAGTAGACACAGCGTGAACAAGGCTCGAGGTAGTTGACAAAAGCGTATAACATTAAGTGCAATGCTGTACGGAACACGCAAAGCATTAAATGCATTCAACGGTCATCTTCTCAACGCCTATAAATATGAAGTTCTGATGAGAAGCAAGGTTAACGATTCTGCACCAAAACAACTTATATCAAACTTGCTGAAACGCTGTTCAAATCTAAACTCAGAATCTTCATCAAAGCTCACTACATTGCTGTTGTAATATTTTAGTGAGATTAAGCTTAAACGTTAAGAGAAATATCACAGTTGTGATTATCGCTTTTAAGAAGCATTTGTAATACTCTAAGAATTACATTAAGTTGTAAGGAATCAGTGTGATCAGAATACTCTAGGGAAGTCTTAGGAGTGAACTAAGCCTAGAGTGATCGTGTTGATCAGTAGACTCTAGAAAAGTCTTAGAGGGTATCTAAGCAGTTGTTCCTGGAGTGATCAGTGTGTGATCAGAAGACTCTGGAAGACTTAGTTGCGGACTAAGTGGAAAACCATTGTAATCCGTGCGATTAGTGGATTAAATCCTCAGTTGAGGTAAATCATCTCTGCGGGGGTGGACTGGAGTAGCTTCGTTAACAGCGAACCAGGATAAAAATAATTGTGCAATTTATTTTTTATCGTCCAAGATTTAAAGTCACACTTATTCAATCCCCCCCTTTCTAAGTGTTTTTCTATCCTTCAATTGGCATCAGAGCGCCGGTTCTAAGGTGCAAGCACTTAACCGTGTTTAGAAAAGATTCAGGAAGAGAAAAACGCTTCATTTAAAAGATGGTTGATGAAAGTGGAAAGTCTACATCTACACCTGCATCTACATCTGGCTCTGCTGAGCAATACAACGGAAACAATGGTTATACTAGACCGCCGGTATTTGATGGTGAAAACTTTGAATACTGGAAAGACAAACTGGAAAGTTACTTTCTGGGTCTAGATGGTGATCTATGGGATCTTCTAATGGATGGTTACAAACATCCAGTAAATGCCAGTGGCGTGAAGCTGTCAAGGCAAGAAATGAATGATGATCAAAAGAAGCTTTTCAGGAATCATCATAAATGTAGAACTGTTTTGCTGAATGCTATCTCTCATGCTGAGTATGAGAAGATATCTAACAGGGAAACGGCCTATGACATATATGAGTCCTTGAAAATGACTCATGAAGGAAATGCTCAAGTCAAGGAGACAAAAGCTCTTGCCCTAATCCAGAAGTATGAAGCCTTCAAGATGGAGGATGATGAAGACATTGAAAAGATGTTTTCAAGATTTCAAACTCTTACTGCTGGATTGAGAGTTCTTGACAAGGGATACACCAAGGCTGATCACGTAAAGAAGATCATCAGAAGCTTACCCAGAAGATGGGGTCCTATGGTGACTGCATTCAAGATTGCAAAGAATCTGAATGAAGTTTCTCTGGAAGAGCTTATCAGCGCCTTGAGAAGTCATGAAATAGAGCTGGACGCAAATGAGCCTCAAAAGAAAGGTAAGTCTATTGCATTAAAATCTAATATCAAGAAATGCACTAACGCTTTTCAGGCCAAAGAAGAAGATCCTGAAGAATCAGAATCTGAAGAAGAAGATGAACTGTCCATGATCTCCAGAAGGCTAAATCAACTCTGGAAGACCAAGCAAAGGAAGTTCAGAGGCTCCAGAAGTTCAAGGAAATTTGAACGTGGAGAATCTTCTGATGAAAGAAGATTTGACAAGAAGAAGGTCATGTGCTATGAATGCAATGAGCCTGGACACTACAAGAATGAATGTCCAAATCTTCAGAAGGAAAGTCCCAAGAAAAAGTTTCATAAGAAGAAAGGTCTTATGGCAACCTGGGATGAGTCAGAAGATGATTCAGAAGATGAGCAGGCCAACTGTGCGCTGATGGCGACAGAAGATGACGGATCAGAATCTACATCAGAATCAGATTCTGAAGAGGTATTTTCTGAACTTACTAGAGATGAGTTAGTTTCCGGTCTAACTGAACTTCTGGAACTCAAGTCTCAGATTAGTCTCAAATACAAAAAGCTGAAAAAGCAATTTGAATTTGAAACAAAGAAGCTTGAGTTGGAGAATTCTGAATTAAAAGAAAAACTTTCAAAATTATCCAATAATGTTGGATCTCCTTCTGATTCAGAAAAATCCACTCCTAGTCTAAACCATATTCTGAAAGAATATGATTTAAGTTTCAGGAAGTTCTTGTCTAGAAGTATTGGCAGAAGTCAGCTAGCTTCTATGATATATGCCGTGTCTGGAAACAAAAGAGTTGGCATTGGTTATGAGGGTGAAACCCCATACAAACTTGAACCTGTTGATGAAATGAAACTCACATACAAGCCATTGTATGATCAGTTCAAGTATGGCCACTCTCATGATATTAGGCACACTTCACATGCTCAAAGTTTTCACATAACACACACCAAGAAGCATGTGACACAACCTAGGAAATATCATGAAACTCACATTAAGAATTATCATACTGTTCCTCCTATTGCTTACAATGTTAAACCCAAGTTCAATCAGAACTTGAGGAGAACTAACAAGAAAGGACCCAAGAAAATGTGGGTACCTAAGGATAAGATTATTCCTATTGCAGATATCCTTGGCTGCAAGAAGGACAAAGCACAACATGTCATGGTACCTGGACTCAGGATGCTCACGACACATGACAGGAAGAAGGTCTATGTTCCAAGACCTGGTGCTTAAGTCAGGAGGAGAAGTCAAGTTTGGAGGAGATCAGAAGGGCAAGATAATTGGCTCTGGAACTATAAAGTCTGGTAACTCTCCTTCCATTTCTAATGTACTTCTTGTAGAAGGATTAACTCATAACCTCTTATCTATCAGTCAATTGAGTGACAATGGTTATGATATAATCTTTAATCAAAAGTCTTGCAAGGCTGTAAATCAGAAGGATGGCTCAATCCTATTTACAGGCAAGAGGAAGAACAACATTTATAAGACAGATCTGCAAGATCTTATGAGTCAGAAGGTGACCTGTCTTATGTCTGTTTCTGAAGAGCAGTGGGTCTGGCACAGAAGATTAGGTCATGCTAGTTTGAGAAAGATTTCTCAGATTAACAAACTGAATCTGGTCAGAGGACTCCCTAATCTGAAATTCAAATCAGATGCTCTTTGTGAAGCATGTCAGAAGGGCAAGTTCTCCAAACCTGCATTCAAGTCTAAGAATGTTGTTTCTACCTCAAGGCCATTAGAACTCTTGCACATTGATCTGTTTGGACCAGTCAAAACAGCATCTGTCAGAGGAAAGAAATATGGATTAGTCATCGTAGATGATTATAGCCGCTGGACTTGGGTAAAATTCTTAAAACACAAGGATGAGACTCATTCAGTGTTCTTTGATTTCTGCATTCAGATTCAATCTGAAAAAGAGTGTAAAATCATAAAGGTCAGAAGTGATCATGGTGGTGAATTTGAGAACGGATCCTTTGAAGAATTCTTCAAAGAGAATGGTATTGCCCATGATTTCTCTTGTCCTAGAACTCCACAGCAAAATGGGGTTGTAGAGCGAAAGAATAGGACTCTGCAAGAAATGGCCAGAACCATGATCAATGAAACCAATATGGCTAAGCATTTCTGGGCAGAAGCAATAAACACTGCATGCTATATTCAGAATAGAATCTCTATCAGACCTATTCTAAATAAGACTCCTTATGAATTGTGGAAGAATAGAAAGCCCAACATTTCATATTTCCATCCTTTTGGATGTGTATGCTTTATTCTAAACACTAAAGATCATCTTGGTAAGTTTGATTCCAAAGCTCAAAAGTGTTTCCTTCTTGGATATTCTGAACGCTCAAAAGGCTACAGAGTATACAATACTGAAACATTGGTTGTAGAAGAATCAATCAATATCAGGTTTGATGATAAGCTTGGTTCTGAAAAACCAAAGCAGTTTGATAATTTTGCAGATTGTGATATTGATATATCAGAAGTTGTTGAGCCAAGAAGCAACGCATCAGAAGCAGAGCTCCTCAGAAGCAAAGAACCAGAAGATCAAGTATCAGCTTCTCTGGAGGATCTAAGTATTTCTGAAGAACCATCTGTCAGAAGATCATCCAGACTCATCTCTGGTCATTCAGAAGATGTCATTCTTGGAAAGAAGGATGATCCAATCAGAACAAGAGCATTCCTTAAGAACAATGCAGACTGTCAATTAGGTCTTGTATCTTTGATCGAGCCAACTTCTGTTGATCATGCTCTAGAAGATCCAGACTGGATAATTGCTATGCAAGAAGAACTGAATCAGTTTACAAGGAATGATGTTTGGGATCTTGTTCCTAGACCAGATGGGTTCAATATAATTGGTACAAAATGGGTCTTCAGAAACAAGCTCAGTGAGAAAGGTGAAGTGGTAAGAAACAAAGCCAGACTGGTGGCTCAGGGTTATAGTCAGCAAGAAGGGATTGATTATACAGAAACCTTTGCACCAGTGGCCAGGTTAGAATCTATTCGTCTATTAATTTCTTTTGCCACTCAACATAACATCACTCTCTATCAAATGGATGTTAAGAGTGCCTTCTTAAATGGTTATATAGATGAAGAAGTTTATGTCCATCAACCTCCTGGTTTTGAAGACTCTATGTCTCCGAATCATGTGTTTAAACTAAAGAAATCATTATATGGATTGAAGCAAGCTCCCAGAGCTTGGTATGAACGCTTAAGTTCTTTCCTTCTAGATAATGGTTTCACTAGAGGAAAAGTGGACACTACTCTCTTTTGTAAAACCTTTAAAAAGGATATTTTAATTTGTCAAATATATGTAGATGATATTATTTTTGGAACATCTAATGCTACACTTGGAAAGGAGTTTGCTAAGTCTATGCAGGCTGAGTTTGAAATGAGCATGATGGGAGAACTCAAGTATTTCCTTGGAATACAAATAAATCAAACATCAGAAGGAACATATGTTCACCAAACCAAGTATGTGAAGGAACTTCTGAAGAAGTTTAATCTTCTGGACTGCAAAGAAGCCAAAACTCCTATGCATCCAACATGCATCCTAGGTAAGGATGAGGTAAGTAAGAAGGTAGATCAGAAGTTATACAGAGGTATGATTGGATCTCTTCTATATCTGACTGCTTCTAGACCTGACATTTTGTTCAGTGTTTGTTTGTGTGCTAGATTCCAATCAGATCCTAGAGAATCTCATTTAACTGCTGTTAAGAGAATTCTAAGGTATCTGAAAGGTACTACTAATGTTGGCTTAGTTTACAGAAAATCTAAAGAATACAACTTAGTAGGATTCTGCGATGCTGATTATGCTGGAGACAGAATTGAAAGAAAAAGTACTTCAGGAAGTTGCCAATTTCTTGGAAGTCATTTGATCTCCTGGTACAACAAGAAGCAAGCAACCATTGCTCTATCAACGACAGAAGCAGAATATGTAGCTGCTGCTGGTTGTAGTACACAGATGCTCTGGATGAAGAGTCAGTTAGAAGATTATCAGATATTTGAGAGTAACATTCCTATATTCTGTGATAATACTTCTGCTATATGTTTATCTAAGAATCCTATTCTTCATTCAAAAGCTAAACATATTGAGATTAAACATCATTTCATAAGGGACTATGTTCAGAAGGGTGTCATATCTTTAAACTTTGTTGATACAGACCATCAATGGGCTGATATCTTTACAAAACCCCTGGCTGAAGATAGGTTTAAGTTCATTCTGAAGAACATCAGTATGGATTTATGCCCAGAATGAGAAGATGAGAAGTTCTCATGTATGAGTATCTTCTGAAATGAATGTGGAACATTTTTTTGTCAGAAGTTCTGATTGAAATCTTTTAGAAATTATGATTCGGTTATTACTAACGTTTCATTGTCTAAGTTGATTCAGAACCTCTTTTAAAGCAAAACAGCTGTTACGTTTTATCTCGGGATGGTAAACCTGTCGTTACTATTCATGGATAAGCGCGCGTGCAGTTGAAGGGACGCCGACCATAGGTAACTGTGCTAGTCACCTCATTTGTCTTTATTATCTCTCCTCACGTCACGTAACATTAAATGCTTTTCTTCATTCGTTTCACTTTATTTTCTTTTAAATACTCTTCAAAATGGTTTTTTGGTTTCCTATCTCTCTGTTTTCCTCTTAAAGCTTTTTCCTCTCTCTCTCTCTCTCTCTCTCTCTCTCTCTCTCTCTCTCTCTCTCTCTCTCTCTCTCTCTCTCTCTCTCTCTCTCGTTTTTCATTTCTTCTCTCAAAACCTAGCGTTCACTCTGAGTCTGTTGAAGCTCCATGACTCAAAGGCGACAGATCTCTGTGCATCTCGGGATAGCTCTTCTAATACCTCTCAAGTCAGATCCTTCTTTGATGTTGTTATCAACTTTCATCCAAAGACAGAAGACTTTCTTGAGTTGTAGGAAGATATGCTCAACTTCTATGTTGAGTTTCTTGACCGAATGTTGTATTTTTTATTTTTTGTAGTCATTTCCTCTTTGGAAATTCTACCTTGTATTTGCTAGGAATGTTTCTCATCTTGTTAAACATAGGAACCTTTTGTTATATCTTTTGATTATCAATGAAAAGTTTCTTTGTGTTTTACATTCCAGTAAATGTCTTATTTGTCGTTTTATGCATCTGAATTTCTTTTTGATGTTATGACAAAAAGGGGGAGAAAGATAAATGATAAATGATTTGATTAATCTATCAGTTGCTGGGTAAAGGCTCCCACACATTCACTAACAAGAACTGCAAGTTCTATATGGTTTGAGTGTTTTGCAGGTACAGAGAAGTGAAGTGAATCTTCAGAAGCAAACACAAGAAGCAAAACTATGGAAACTGAAGCAAGCTGAGTGCTGTCAAGCTTCAGAGATCAGAAGCTTACAATAGTAAAGTTTTTTTTCTTGATTATATTTATTTTTACTTTTTCAAACTTAAAAAAGAAAAAATATTAAAATCGTATAGTATTTAAAAATCTATTTAATATAAATTTAATATTGTCATGATGACAACCCTAGACACAACCTTAATCCTAATATTGATGTGGCATTATATTAGAATTTTCATTTTTTTAGTTTTTATATTAATTTTAACGGAAATAGTTTTTATTCAAAAATAATGTAAGCCCTTTCGAGAAATAGTCCGTTTGCAAAAAATATTTCATATCTACTATTTGAGCTTAGTATTAAAATGAAAGTTGTACGAGTAAGGTGTCTTGACTAGAATATTTAGCTTGATATGGTTTGAAAAAATTAAATAAATTTGTCATTTGAAAGTAAAATTACAAATTTATTTTTAATAGTATTTAGATCAAGTAATGATAATTGAAGTTTTTTGTTTTTAAATGATGATATATTAATGAAAAGAAAATTGTGACAAAAAGGATAGGGGGACATCAACCAAGACCCTATCAGGAAGTAGAGAACCTAAAGAATGGCAAGCCTAGCCTATTCTTTACAAAATTTGCTCTTAAACTAGCAGGCACAGAACTAAAGTGAGATGAATCATTGAGACTAAGACCTATGTTAGCAAAACCATCTGCACAGCTATTGCCTTCCCTATAAATATGGGAGACCATAAAATTCCAATTAGCGGTTATATTTATACAATTAATCCATCTATTTCTAATTTGCCACGGTACCAAAGAAAGAGACCTGAAAGCCTTAACTACCATCATAGAATCAGATTCCAACCAAATATTGTTCCAATTTTTCTCATAGGCGAACTCAATTGCAAACATCGCACCAGTGAGTTCGGTAATGAGAGAATGCCATAATAACAACGCATTGTTATATCAAGTTCAATTTTTAATTTTGGCTAAAAAATGAAAGTAAAAGAATTTTTTTACTAACTTTTATTTATCAAATGATGATACAACTCATGCTTAAGATTTTGTTTTCATAGTGTTGTTTTCTTAGTAGTTTAAGCTTACAATAGTAAAAAAAAATTCTTGATTATATTAATTTTTACTTTTTCAAACTTAAAAAAGAAAAAATATTAAAATTGTATAGTATTTAAAAATCTACTTAATATAAATTTAAGATTGTCATGATGACAACCCTAGACACAACCTTAATCCTAATGTTGATGTGGCATTATATTAGAATTTTCATTTTTTTTAGTTTTTATATTGATTTTAACGGAAATAATTTTTATTCAAAAATAATGTAAGCCCTTTCGAGAAATAGTCTGTTTGCAAAAAATATTTCATATCTACTATTTGAGCTTAGTATTAAAATGAAAGTTGTACGAGTAAGGTGTCTTGACTAGAATATTTAGCTTGATATGGTTTAAAAAAATTAAATAAATTTGTCATTTGAAAGTAAAATTAGTAAAATTTAATCTTTATATAATTCAATTAAAAATATGTTTATTTGCTATATCATCTCATGTAAGATTTAAGTTAATTTCACATAATATTTCTTTCTTAACCTACTATTCACATGAATTTTTTCTCATTAAATATTTGGCATTGTATCTCATAACTTTAATTCTTACTTTTTAAATTCTATTTTATTTAATTTTTATTTTAATGAATACTAAGATTGTAACTGATACACTATATTGATTATAATATATAAACATTTAAAACAATAAAAAATGCGTTTACAATTATTGATTAACAAAAATTTAAATAAAACTCAAAAATAAAATTAAAATATTTCTAAATGAATTACACAATTTTCGCTTATAATAAAAAATATTGCATTATTTTTTTAAATAAAATCTTTAAAATTTAATTATAATAGTTTAGAAATACTTTCATTTATTGTTATACTCTACATTATGTGTATTTAATTAAAAATATAACTATCAAATAAATATTTTATTATTTTTTTGTCTATATAACAAAAAAAATAAAAAGATGTGTTCAAATTAAAAATGCAGAATATTGAATAATAAATTTATATTATTATAAGGATGATAAAATTAAAGTTATGCATAAATGAATAAAAGTATTATGTTAAATTTCTATGATAAATTAAATTGATAATAAAATGGTACCCTGCTATATTTTTGTATGGTGTATAATTTAGTTTTTGATGTTTTTTATAATGACAAATTTTACTAACCCTTTCAATTTTGTCAATTAACAAAAAAAATTATTCAATATAAATAGGTCTTATCTACCACTCCAACCTATATGGAAATGAGATCACCTTTTCTTTTATATTGATATTTTTATTAATTTTTTAATTCTCACTTATGTTTTAGCCATCTTTTGATTTATGTTGCAGGCTAATGACCATTTATTTATGTTTAATGTTATTGACTCAACTTAATCTATGTATCAATTATTTTAATATTTTATCATTATTATTGTAATAGTTCATCTTCAAAAATTTTAACACATTTTATCATTTGGTAAGATTGAAATTAATGGATAAATTGTATGAAATTTTCAAATGATTTACAAATTTAGGTTTTTAATTTTTATAGTGAAAAAATATTTAAATATCTTAAAGAAAGGTGTGAAACTTAATCAATTTTATATCGATAATAATTTTTATTCTTTATTGCACCAACTTTTAAAAATATTTTTTTTCATATTTAATAACTACTTCAGCACTCAACTTACCATAATAATAAGTCATAACAAACATTATTGTACATATAAATAGGTATTTGATGAATGAATTTTACATATTTATATTATACATTTTGGCTTTCTATGATTTAAAACTTTTTTTGTACTTTTTTTGTAAATATAGAATAAACACTAAAGAATAATTTAAATTTAGATTGATCTACTCTTATATGTATTATGAATTTAATGATTAATCAAAAATATTATCTACATATAATATAATATAAAATTTTTATAATATTGCATTACTCACGTAAATATGACAATTTTTTAAACTTAAAAAACATAATTGAAATTATATATAATACATAAATAAAATTTATAAGGGATTCTCATTTTTTAGAATTTTATTTATATTTTATATAATTTTAAAACACATTTAAACATATGATATAATTTTTATATATAAATTATTAAGATTAATTTTTTATTAAAACTCGTGCAACGCACGGGCCATAAATCTAGTATATATAAATGGAAGGTTGTCATAATGGCAACCCTAACCACGTGTCATCATGATAGCCATTCTTAACAAAAACTCTATCAAAAAGATGATGTGTCATTCTGACAAATTTTCTCAAATAAAAGATAATACTAAAATTGATATAAGTATATTATTGTTATAAAACTCTATATTATTTTAATTAAAAAAATAAAAAATTAGTTTCATTTTAATAATCACTAAAATTATAGCTCATACACTACAATAATATTAAAAAATATAAATAATTTTTATAGAAATAATTTTTATATAAACAATTTATAATAGAGAAGAAATTAAAAAAATTTATGACATAATTATATTTTCTTTATAAAATTCTATATTATTTTAAATTTAATTCAAAAAATAAAAAATTAATTTAATTTTAATAATCACTAAAATTATAACTAATATACTACAATAATTTTTAAAAAATAGAAATAATTTTTATAGAAATGTTTTTTATTGAAATAATTTTCATATAAACAATTTATAAAAATTAGTTTCATTTTAATAATCACTAAAATTATAACTCATACGCTACAATAATATTTAAAAAGTAGATTTTTTTATCGAAATGATTTTTAAATAAATAACTTATAATAGAGAAGAAATTAACAAAATATATAAGTAAACTTGTAATATATATTCTACAAAATTATTGTGCTTTCCACGATAAAAATAAATAATTAAGATTTAAAAAATATTATATCAAAGACTCTTACAAATTCATAATATTACGTCTTTATTATCTAATAGGTCAAAAAAATATCCCTTTCTATTTTTTATTCTTAAACTGAATATCTTTTTCTAATGTTTTCCTTAACTAACTTCATTTTTATAACTTTATTCTACAAAATTATTGTGCTTTCCTCGATAAAAAAAATGAATAATTAAGAGTTAAAAAATATTATATTAAGGACTCTTACAAATTTATAATATTACGTCCTTATTACCTAATAGGTCAAAAAAAATCCCTTTCTATTTTTTATTTTTAAACTGAATATCTTTTT
Source organism: Vicia villosa (assembly GCF_029867415.1). NCBI lineage: Eukaryota > Viridiplantae > Streptophyta > Magnoliopsida > Fabales > Fabaceae > Vicia > Vicia villosa. The sequence goes on from NW_026705049.1 coordinate 1,061,168, forward strand.
TTAATATTTTCCTTAACTAACCTCATTTTTATAACTTTAACTCTCACCATTTTTTTTATTTCATTTTCTTTAATTCTCATTTAAATAGTTATTGAAATTTTGATTAATATGTATTGTAATTATAATAATGAACAGAAATTAAAAGTTAAAATTAAATATATTAATATTTATTATATAACAAAAATTTGAAAGAAACGTAATGAAATAAAACTAAAATGATTTGCTATTTTATAGAATTTATTATTTAATAAAATATATTTTAATATATTTATATTTTGAGAATATATAATACTTAATTTTATCTATTTATATTTTTTTTTATCTATCTACTTCTACTTATTCTAAATCCAAAGTTGTCATGATGACAATCTTGAACACAACTCTAACCTTAATACTTATATGGTATAATTTTAGATTTTACAGATTTTATATACCACTATTTTTTCTAGCAATATTATCAAAATCATCTTTAGCAATATTATATTAATGTATTCTCTAAAATAAAAAACAACTATTGATATGCTATGAGTTACGATTTTTTATTCCCATTACTTGAAAAGTTATGAGTTACGCCACATTAATTATCTTTCCATCATTATTTATAACTGTTATAGTTATAACTTTCTATCATTATTTATATTAATTTATTTTTATTTTTCATACCAACCACACTAATTTTTTTAATTAATAAAAATCAGTGTAATTAATTCATTAAAATAATTAAAAGAGAAGTTACTCGTTAGTGAGAAGTTACAACTCATCCACTTTTCAAACATATGTATCACCCCATCTCCATTGATTTATACATGAAAATATGAAAGTTGAAGTCAATTCTAAATTATTCTCTTTTTCACAATACAATTATCATTATCAATTCTATGTGGAGAATAAACATGGCATTGATAAAGGTTTTTTACATGAAATTAAGGTATTTTTAAATTATATTGTTGATTTAATTTTTTTTTTTTACAATTTATTACATTTTTAAACTTTTATGATGTTGAATTATATTTTGTGTATTATGAATCAACTTTAACATGAATATAAAGTATTTTTACATTTTTTAATTTCTCTATTTTATCAATTTAGTATATTATTCAATTTTTCTTCTTCTATTATTTGTTTATATTTTTTGTATTAGGAAACAACATGCTATGGATGAAGGATTTTTACATGAAATTAATTTATTAATTTTTTTGTATTAGGAATCATCATGCCATGGATGAAGAATTTCTACATGAAATTAAGGTATTCTAACATTTTAAAATTTTTCTATTTTATCATTTTATCATATTATTCAATTTTTCTTCTTCTATTATTTGTTTTTTTATTAGGAACCAAAATGCCATGGATTCTATAGAGAATTTTGCTGAACTTTTGTATTTTATCAAATTACTATATTGTTAAATTTTTAACTTATTTTTAATTAACTATAATATAATTGTTTGTTGGCTTACAGGTTTTTAATAATTTATAATTAATTTTCTCTAACTTTGTATAGTTAAATATGTTGTAGATTTATTTAGTCAATTTGTAAGTGATGATACTTATATTAGATTAGAGATTTGATAAATTTATCATTTTACTTATTTGAAATTGTATTAACATTGCAAGTTTCCTATATAGTTGTTTACATAATTAAGAACCATGTATAAATATCATTGTCTTTCTTTTCTTCTATGGAATCGATATATGAATTTTTTGATATACACATGATAGTTTATTTCTAAATTTAAATAAGAAAAAATCTTTTATTTATATTTTAACTTTATTTAAAAAAAGTGACGTTTATTTGTTTAGAATCATAAACACTACATAGATCAATTAAATAATATATTTTGTAAAAATAATTTATAAATTCTTATAATTAACACAACACATTAAAATTTAAAATGCATAACTCTAAAAAATATTAATATTTTAATATTTTAACTTTATTTTTAATTTTAATATTATTCTAATTCTAATTGTAATAATATGTTTTGGTGTAAATTATTGTAAATATATAAAAATCTCTTTTTTATTCCATAATCACCTATAACTTTTCATTTTTTACTTTTTTTCTATCTTTTTAACTCTTCCTTAAAGGTGACATAAAAATACTACTTTAATGCAATACTTTATTTTTGTTTATCGGTTACTATATTTTATTAATTCGTATAATAAAACTTTTAGAAAATGATAGGTCATAATAATAACATTAATAATAGTATATGAAAACTGTTATAAAATATTGTATTTTTTTGTATTTTTGCACAACTTTATAACCCACTTTTAATCCTACCTGCATTATTTACTTACTCTTTTTCTATTCATTTCACCTATTTGTTCTTTTCTATAATTTTTCACAATTGGTAGCAATTGATAGCGAATTGTAAATCACTTAACTTAAATATGATTTACTCACAAACATACAGCGAATGAAATAGATGCGTTGACAAATCGAAAAACCAATTACATATTCCATAAAAGTTTACATGATGGAACAAATTATCACATTTCATTTGGAAGAATTTATCAAGAACCATTTTGACCTCCCAAATTTAGATTTTTCTTAATTTTAATTTATCTTTTCAACTTTTATTTGTTTTGTATTGTCTTTGTCATTTATTTTATTTATTCTTTCATTTGTTAATTTAGTGGGTTAGGTCTTATCCCCCATAATTATAATTTTTTTCCGATTAATTTAGAGTGGAATTATAATTTAATAATATTATATATCTTGTTGATAATATGTGATTGAATTTATTTTTAATTTAAATCCAATTGAAAAAATGACAACGACTCATGAAAATGTTGATATGGTGTAAATTAATTTAATGAATAATTAATAAATTCCTAGTATCGAATATGTTTATAATATATTTATATTAAAGATTATATATATATATATATATATATATATATATATATATATATATATATATATATATATTAAACCATAAAATTATTGTTGACTTTTTAAATAAAAAACAAACTCAATAAAAAATATCAATATAAATATATTTTATATTTATCGATAACAATTTATTAAAACGTATCCGCGCATCGCGCGTGTAGCCGTCTAGTTTTTTTATGAAGTTCATAATGTTTGATGTTTATTCATGGGTTTTTTTGTTTAAACAAAATTTAAGTATTTGTATTTTCCTTATTTCCTAGTTCTGCTAGGGTTTGGTCATACTTCTCCCACTGAGAAGCTTGTTCTTTTTTCTGGGTCATTCCTTTCTCTTTCTTTTCCTGGTTTTTGGTCCGATCTTTCGAGTTATCTCACAGAATGGCAGGTCTGAACGTCAACGATTTATCACTAGAAGAGGATGAGGATGAAGGAGGGTTTTGTCTTGATGTGGATGTAGATGGCGAAGAAGTCGGAGATCTACGACTGTGTCTCGTAGGAAGACTTTTGTGCGATAAACCGATCCATGTTATGTCCATGAAGAAGTGAGTGGCGGATATGTGGAGACCGGTTAAGGGGGTCATTATCAAGCAGGCGATGGAAGGGTTGTTCTTATTTTAATTTTTCCATAAGTTAGATATGGAGGCGGCGTTGAAAGGAGGGCCCTGGACTTTTGGGAGTCATTTGTTGATCATCGAGAAGTTACAAATCGGAGCTCAGATTGAAAGTATCCCACTGTTCCATGTTGAGTTTTGGGTACAGGTTCATAATATCCCTGCAGGACTAATGTTGGAGAAAGTGGGCAGAACAATCGCTAATTATATTGGCACTTTTGTGGAGTATGATAAGCATAATAATTCAAGTTTCTGGAGGCAGTACATGCGGTTGAGGGTGAAGGTAGATGTCCGTAATCCTTTAAAGAAGAATACCAGAGTAAAAAATAGAGGTGGAGAATGGTGCACAGTTACCTTTAAGTATGAAAACCTGGGCCTATTCTATTTTGTATGTGGAATTTTGGGTCATTCGGAACAAAGGTGTGAAATCCGATTTGCTATGGAGGAAGACAATGGAGTTAGGGAATGGTCTAATGATCTTAGGATGGAGAATAGGAGATTCAGTAATGCTTCTAATTCAAAGTGGTTGAAAGAAGAAGGAGCACGCTGTGAGAAGAATGTGTCAACTGGTGGCAGCGGTATGCAGCATGAAGCGCGTGAGAATCACCACCATGCAGAAATGTGTGATTCACAAGTCCAACCAGAAGGGGCCCCACAGAATGAGATTAACGTTGTTGGACCAGCTCGCGGATCCCGTGGAAAATCTGTAGCATTAATGAACCATCAAGTCAGCTCATCATTGCCCATTATGTGTGGTCATGTCCCACCACCACATAATCAACATGTTATGATTGCTGAAGGAATCAATGGAAACCACCAGACAGTGCAATCATTTGCATTAAATGGCGTTGTCCCCCCACCATCAAACCCGAGAAATGAAGCACCTATGTGGATGTTGGATCCTACCCCATTTCAAGGACAACATGCTAACGGCCCATTATCTTTGAATCCGCCAATCCAAAGCCCACACTTGTCTATCATGCAAAATAATGAAACAACAAAAAAAGACCAAATCGAGTTTTCTCAGCCCAGTCGCATTTCCATTCCAAATATCACCAATATTTTCCAGTCTCAAAAAACCAATAGCTTAAACCCCAAACCCCATAAATTCAAACCTAAAAACTCTACCAGTTCTAAGCATGCTAGCAGTAACTATACAAACCAATATATTTCTCACTCTGTTAACCATAATTCTGTCCCTGTGAACCTTCCTAATCATCCTGAAGGTGCTGAAAGTGAATATAATCAAGGTCAGTTGGAACGAAAGCGGCGAAGGCAACAGGTTTCCAGCAGTAGTGTAGAGAGTGTCGAAGATGTCCAGTCTTTTTTATCGGCAGGTCCTGGCAGCCAGGACTGCCTAGACAAATGAAGATTTTAAGCTGGAATTGTCAGGGCTTGAGCAACCCGCGTGCAATTCCAAATCTGAAACAACTTGCTCGTAAACATCACTTGGATGTTTTGTTCCTTTCGGAAACTTTGTCGAAGAAGCAGAAGCTGGAAAGTATCCGTGTGTTGCTGAAGTTTGATTCTTGCTTGTCCGTTGATGTCGTCGGAAGGAGCAGAGGTCTGGCGGTGTTTTGGAAGGAGACTGTTAAATGCAGTATTATTAATTTCTCAAGGAACTTTATTAATTTAAGGGTTGAAGATGAGGAGAAGGGGGAATGGCGATTAACCTGTTACTATGGCTTTCCGGAGAGAAGTCGAAGACGAGAGGCGTGGGATATGTTACGCGATCTTAAAGAGTTATCTACTGTGCCGTGGTGCGTTATAGGAGACTTCAACGATTTACTCTCGCAACATGATAAAGTTGGTATTCATCAACATCCCAATTAGCTTTGCGCAGGTTTTCGAGATGCGGTTACTGATTGCAACTTACTAGATATCCCGCTGGAAGGTCACCCTTTGTTGCACCCCAAAATTTGCCCACCTGAATTCTATTTCTAATTGGCTTATGGCTTTGACATCATGTGCATCATAAGTCATCAATAAAGACATGCATTTTATCGAATACGTAATTAAAGGATCAAGGACCCTGGTGTATGGCCTTCCCTTATTGGTATCATCATCGTAATTCTATGTTTGGCATCCAGAATTAGGTCACTCCTTCTATTTATGATACAAGCATTGGCACTAAATTACTCCTAAGAGTGGATTTGTTCAAAAAAGGGCCTTTTGTATCATTTGAAGTATTATATCACCAGATTATGTGGATTTACAAGACATCATGGCATGACATTATTTGTTGCTATCTCTTCAAGACAACTAATTATAAGACAAAGGCATACAAGCAAGGGTCTATTCATCAATGATATTCCTGCAATTCAAAATTCTATTTCAGTTGCTTTCAATTGTTCATTCCAAATTCACAACACCAAATGTCTCCATTATACCACTCAAGAGTCAACATTCATTGCAATTGAAGAATACAAAAATACACATTTTTATAAGTTCAAAAGTTCAAATACATTACAAATCCATTACCAAAAATACAATTCTATCACAAAGAAAATACAAAAAAGGTCCATTCCATCTATACTATTTACAAACTCTACAGACTTATATCCTAGAGCTCAACAGTTTCTTCAGCTCATCCTCTTTCTTCACGTTTCAATCCCGCACAGCCATCACCCCTCACTAGTTTCCATTTGCCATATCCAAAACCAAACCTGCACAAGGAAAAAGAGAGTGAGATTAGCTAGCAAACCATGTCTTCATAACCTGCATCAATCAAACAAGAAAGAGTTTTCCAGTTCAGCTCACTTTGATCAATTACCCTATTAACTTTCAACTTCATTTTCTAACTAAACTACTCTACATAAACCTCAAACAGAATTCAGAATCCAAACTTCTTCTAACCTGCATAACTGAACCAAACTCACAACTAACCAAATGTCCCTAACCATTTTCTAACTACCTAAACTAACCTAACTAACTTTCCAACCTCTAACAAACTCATAACCGCCAAACCAACCTCTAACAGGTCCTAACCGCATAAAACTACCTTTTTACGGAATTAACCACTAACAGACTTTGTAACCAACCTATAACTTCTAACCGATTCCCTTTCAGCCTAACAAACTCCCTAACTGAATGTAACAGAATTAACAGTTTTTGCAACTAACCTCTAACCTCCTAACAGAATGAGAACTGAGAGGTTAAGAGAGAAAATAAGAGTTTGTGAGCTAACCTGAAACCTCTATATAACACCGTCATTGATCACAGAACCTGGGCTGGACCTCTTGAAAACTCTTGCTGAACCTCTCTCAATATTCTTCCCCAAAACTTCATCACAGTTTCATCAATCATCTTCAATCTCAGAAAATCACCATAACCGATCCATCACTAATCATCTTCTCCTCTAATCATCATCATCATCGTCGTTCATCATCAACATCAATTCTCCGCACCTGCATCAATCCTGCGTCGCACATCTTCATCTTCATCGATCATCTCTCCCCAATCATCACATCCTTATCGGCAACAACAACATCATGATCTTCAATCATCGTCATCTTCAACAACAATAACAACACGCAGAAACCACACAGAAAAAGAAGTGAAGAAGAAGAAGATAGCAGAAGAAAGTCGAAAGGAAGAGAGGTATACCTGACGTGAAGTGTTCCTCGCGTTTATCTCACCAGCATACAATCGTCGAAGAGCCACCGGAGCTACTCCGGCAAGTAAGTGGTTCCTTGACCTCTCCTCGATCTTCTTGGTGCCATGTGGTAGATTTGTATCCTTTGATTATTTTCCCCATGGTTTCGTTCCTTGATTCGCCGCCATTACCGTTTAATGGAGCTTTTAGTAAAACCTAGGGTTTCCTATTCGCTAGATTCACAGAAGTAGTGAAGGAATCAAAGGAATCGGGAGCGGGGAGTAAGATATCATAGGAAGAAGGTGCCGATCGGTGTTCACGCGTAGCTCCGCCGCCGGTGGTGATCCGGCACGGCGGAGAGTTGGCCGGTATTCGCACGAAGAAATGAAAGAGATGTCCGGGTAGTGAACTTGGAACGTCACATAACTTTAACCCTTATCTGTTCCTTTATTTTATTTTTCTATCAATTGGTTAATTGTCATTTAATAGTATTAATTGAATTAACTAGTACATAACTGGGGTTAATTACTAATTAAAGAAGATTAATACAATTTTAGTGGATCTAAATAAAGGGCTTGGGCTTTCTCACGAATTGCTAATCCGCACCCCCAGGGCCCATAGTTTCTTTTTGGTAAATGAATTATGTAGCTACAAAAACTCTGCTGGGCCAATTCCCTGGGCTGCTGCGCCCAATCTCTTTTACACCATGTAATTCAGAATTACACCCCCCTGTTCCTTTATTTTTAATATTAGTTCTTTTATTTTTCTCTGAGTAAATAAAATCACCATTTTTTCACTATCTTCTTAGACTTTTAATTCATAATTTTTGACATATAAAAATGATCACTAAAAAATATTAGTTTAGGCTTGTATTTTAATTCTTTTGCTTGATTAGAATTCTTGTTCTATGTCATATAAAAATCAATAAAAATAATAGTCCTTTAATTCACTTTTGGTACTATATTTTGCATCATTTGCTTCCATGTTTTGTACCATATTTCAAGTCATTCTTTTAGTCATTTTTGCACTAATTTTGTATCATTGTTTACTTGTAATTTTTACTTGTAATTTTGATCTTTGCTTGTGCTTGTAATTTCGTTCATTTACTCCTAACTTTAGGTAGAGACCATGATAACATTAGGATTTAGGAATCCCCTTTCATAACACTTAGGCTAGTTGTTCATTTTAGGCTAGTTTTCCTTATTTTTCTTTTCAACTTTTAAAATACTTAATAAATATCGATGAAGATCATACCGCTACTATATTTCATAGTAGGAAAGAAATGATTGGGGTGTAGGCCCCGATGTATGTTCTTTCCTACTTAGCGGAGAAGAAATGATTGAGGTGTGAAGCCTCGATGTATTTCTTAACCGTTGTTTAGAGAAACGATCGTGGTGTAGGCCTCGATGTGCATTCTCTAAATATTCACAAAAGAACTCTTTTTGTATCTCCCTTACTTAGCGGAGAAGAAATGATTGAGGTGTGAAACCTCGATGTATTTCCTAACCGTTATTTAGAGAAACGATTGTGGCGTAGGCCTCGATGTGTGTTCTCTAAATATGCAAAACAAAACTCTTTTGGTATGATCTAAGTCACAAATTAAAACCCCATAAAAAACACCAACCAAAAACACTTCAAAAAACCTAATAAATGTTCAGACTTAAAACAAAAGTGAGGAAGTGATGCGAGACCTTGTAGTAGGTTCTCGTCATCATGGAATTACACCTAAAAGACACAAACCAATCTTTTCTCTCTTGCCTCCGAGGCATTTCTTTCTCTTGCCTTCAGGGCATTCTTTCTCCTAATCGGACACGTTATTTCCGCTCCATTCCCAGCTTAAGACTCCAGAGGTCGAGCAGCGGAGTGCGAATGTAACTGTTCAACTAAAAAACACAAAAACAAACAAAAACTAAAGAGCCGAACTACGGCGCTCTGATTCCTGAAAAGGATACGTAGGCATTAGGTCGCGGGGCCTAAGCGAGCACAACTATTTATAAACCTTATTTTCCCCGTGTTTCTTTTTTTCCATTTGCATGCATTCCCTTAGTGATTAAGCTTTAGATTTATACACCCTTAGAATAGAACAAACATAGGTGGATACCATCGAGTACGATGGGCGCGAGGGGTGCTAGTACCTTCCCCTCGCGTAACCGACTCCCGTACCCTATCTCTGGTCGCAAGACATTCTCTTATCCTTATTCTAGGTTTTCTGATATTCCTTTCCCTCAATGGGATAAATATATTGGTGGCGACTCTGTTCATCATTTTCGCGAGCGTGCGACAGCTGGCGACTCTGCTGGGGATCTAGCTTAGTCGATCCTAGCTTGTGTTTGCTTTCTTTGGGTGTTCATTTATTGATTTATTGCTTTATTGCTTTACTTCTTTATGCCTCGCATATCATGACTATTTATTGCTTGCATATCATGTTTATTTTCTCGCATCCTGGACTATATTATGGGTCCCCGTGGGGGCCACATATTTTCTATGTTTGCAGGTTGGGTGGGATTTCTATGAGGTAAAAGGCCCAATACCCAGGCCAGAGTGATACCTTAGGAACTAGGAATAGAGTGGCCATGACGGACAGAAGACGTATGTCTGATTGATCCGATCATGTATCCACGGACAGAGCTTGGTTGAACGAGGCAATATCGTATGATAGCGCCTACTTTCAATCCTCTGTTGGCTTCTTGACCTACCATATACTAGATCCTACCTGTGAGAGGGGTTGGGAAATTTTGTTTTGCAGGAAAACAAGCCTCCATCCCACCCTATGCCCGTTCAGACTACCTATCATAATCAACGTCGAACCTCTGAATCTGGAGGGTCCGACCTTATGTGACTTATGCAAGGTTATCTATCAGAATCAACGTCGAACCTCTGAATCTGGAGGATTCGACCACCCTTGACTTATGCACAAGCTATTTATCCAGAAAGCAACGTCGAACCTCTGAATCTGGAGGATTCGACCATATCTTATTGTCCATGAGAAGATGTTATCCAAGAGGCCTTGATCCTTGATCCTGATTTATGATACATTTGCATCTTCATTAACATTTTTACATTCATGCATGTGCATCCATGGTTACCAAGACTCTTACCACTCTTCCTCTCCATCAGATCAGTCAAAACGATTCCTCCACACCGATATCTGACAAGAGCTCACAGAAGAAGAATCATGGAGAACTATGAACAAGATCAGGCTGCCATTAGAGAAGAGATGGACCAAATGAAAGGCAAGGTCGATGCTATCCTGGAAGTTATCCAAGCCTTGCGAACTGAAAGGGTTCCTGCTACACAAGAGATTCCCGTTGTTGGTAACCAAGCTGCTGCTAGCCAACTTGAGGTCGTTCCACCTTCTTCTACTCCATTTGAGTTCCAAGCAAGGACTAATGCTACTCTTGGGATGCCATTCAACTTCATGACTGTTGATACCCTTGGAGCTCCAAACCAAGGTGGGACTATACCCGTGACTTCTGGAGCAATGACTATGGCTGATCCCGTCTTCCCATTCCCTGGGCCACCTTCTCAAACAGAGATTCCTATTCCTGCTTTCTGTGGTACTCGTTCTGCTAATCCAGAAATGCAAACAATACCAACTGCTGAAAGAGCTCGACCCGTTGAGAAATCTGCTGAGAAGTACAAAATCCTTGAGGAAAGAATTCGAGCCATTGAAGGATTTAGTGCCTATGGGATGGATGCTGAGGATATGTGTCTAGTTCCTAATCTGGTTGTCCCTCCTAAGTTCAAGACTCCCGACTTCCAGAAGTACAAGGGTTTGAGCTGTCCGAAGAGCCATATCATCATGTATTGTCGTAAGATGGCTTCTCACATCCACAACGACTCATTGCTCATTCACTGCTTCCAAGATAGCTTATCTGGGGCATCTCTGAACTGGTACATGAATCTGGAGCGTAATAGAATCCGATCTTGGAAGGATTTGTCTTATGCTTTCCTCAAGCAATATCAGTATAACATTGACATGGCACCGACTAGGTTGCAACTTCAAAATCAAGTGCAAAGGACCAATGAGACATTCAAAGAGTATGCTCAAAGGTGGAGAGAAATGGCTGCTCAAGTGAATCCACCACTTTCTGAATCCGAACTGGTTGACATGTTCATGAACACTCTTCAAGGACATTACTATGAGAGAATGGTTGGTAGTGTTTCTTCTGGTTTCTCCGATCTAGTCAGGATTGGTGAAAGAATTGAGAATGGCTTGAAAATTGGTAAGATCCAGAATCCTTCTACTGCTGCTGCTACTAATCAATATGGGTACAAGAAGCCTCAGGGTAATTTCATCAAGAAGAAAGAAGAAGAAACTAGTGTTGTTTCTGCTCAAGACCAAACTCCTTATTACCAAGTAACCGCTACCGCTCCTCAAGCTTATGTGGCACCTGTTGGTCAACAACCTTGGGTACCTTATCAACAATATGTTCAACAACAACAACAAGGTTTCCAACAACAAGGTTATCAGCAGAGACAAGGTCAACAGAGGCAAAATAGGCCTAAAAGGGTGTATGATCGTGTACCAATGACCTATAGCCAACTTCTCGCCGCCTTGCTTGATCAAAAACTGATTCAATTAGCTGAAGCGAGGCCTCCTCCTGATCCTCTCCCTCCAAATTACAAGATTAATGCCAAGTGTGAATTCCACTCTGGAGGATCTGGTCACACCACTGAAGAGTGCAGAGTTCTCAAAGACAAGGTTCAGGATCTGCTTGATGCAAAGGAGATTACATTCACACCTGCGGCACCTAATGTGGTCAACAATCCCATGCCACCTCACAATGGAGCTTCCACCAGTGGAACATGAAGACTTTATGTTTGTCAGAGAACATTTCATTTGCATTAGAATAAGGCCAAGCTTGCCATTGTATAGATTTCTTTAGTATTTTCAATTGTATTACTTTTGTTGTTATCAAGTACTCCTCATTGTAAGAAACTCATTCTGTTTGAATAAATAAAAATAATGCAATATACATGTTTTTCTCAAATCATTTCATCTTTGTCATTATGTTCACTGATACTTCACTCATTTGTCTTAAGCAATTAAAAAAGGAGAATGATGAAAAATCAAAAACACATGAACTACTAATTGTATGCTTTTGGAACAAAGATCCTGCTGATGATGTACAGGCATTGTTTCAATTCCTAAACACCGGAGTTATAAGGGAGTGAAACCTTCGTCAACCCCTTTGAGCCTAAGGAGTAGTAGTTTCTTTTCAAAAATACAAAACCCTCAATTTTAACCAGGGGCAGGGTAGTCTTCAGTTAGTGCGACCGAGCGTTCAACTTTCAGGTATTCCATCAGAGGATCAATCATATTTCAGATCTCACAACAAAAAGGGAAGAGCACAATCCACAATGGATGTCTCTCATTCACTAAGAAGAAGGCAATCACAACCTTTTCTTCAAGTCAATCACAAAAGTCATACAACTTGTTCCCGAACGAGACAAAAAAGGGTGAAAAGAAAGTTATGAATCATGATAAGAAAGAAAGAAATAATAGCCCGCTAAGTCAAAAAAAAGAAAATAAAAGCTTTGAAGCAAATGACTTAGGCAAAAATTAGGGCATATCCCGCTGGACAACGAAAACCAAGATCAAAAGAAACTTTTTGTCCAGGCAAAAATTAGGGAAAGAAAAAGGCAAAGCAAAAGAAAAATCCTCCGAGGGACAAGTTGTTATAATCATCAAAGAAAGCACCAAAGGGTGACTGCCACCTCCATCAAAACCATAAAGGATCCTCATCCATCACAATTCTTCCTAAAAGGTGAATACTCGTGTCAAACTAGCTGAACGTAGGACTGGAGAACATCATGAAGAAGGGGTGGGTTAAGTAGAACTTGAGCCTTTATCCTTTGTTTCTCAAACCGTGAACCCGACCTCGTTACAACCCTCTAAAGTCCTAATTGAAGCAGGGTGTGTTCCGAAAGCATACAAACTGTAAAATCATGTCAAACTGACTCCTAATGTTGCTTGTCACTTGTGTTAGTATCAGTACAACATTTTGACAAATAAAACTTTTCTTTGAGATTAACATGTGCATTGCATTCTCATTATCTTTTTCAAAACAAAATTGTTTCTAACATGAAAGCAAGTACTTGATACCAAGGAAAGTTCAACATCGAAATTCCATCGAGTAATCTTACAAAGGTAGAGGTTGGTCATCCGCAAAGCAAATCTCTGAAGAATCCATTAAGTGAAAGAGTTCCTTTCAATCTGGGGCATTCATTCCATGATCTACACTGGGGCAGACCATTACAAATCTCCATGATTCAAACATATCAAAGTCATATCTCAAGAAGATCCTACAAGCTGGGGCAAGCTAGTAATAAGTCATTTCTTCATCTTCAATCAAGTGTCAGATATCGAGACAAGTGTTGAGGGGCCAAGCCAAACACCTCACCTTCACAAGTTCTATCCACAAGCAATATCCTTTCCTATAAGGAACACTCCATTCATTCCTAGTATCATGGAAACAAATCATTCCATTCATAATCACACATACATCATGCATATCATTGCATTATCATTATCATTTCTCCCGCATGATCCAATCATCAACAAATCAGGGGCATCCATCCCATCTTGATTCTCAAGCAGAGTTTATGAACTTCATCCAATCTATCCCACGCAAAGCAGAAACCCTAATCAATCAGTACACTGCATATAGAATTCATTGCATTGCATCTCCAGAAGTGCATAAAACAAATCAAGCATTGCATGCGAAGCATAAGCCAAGTTACTCATCAGATGAGGTCCCTACAAAGTATTCAAGTTGATATTCCACTAGATCACTCAGAGTTACCATTGTGGTGTCATCTCCCAAAGTCAATCACGTTCATCTTTCCTCAACCCAGAGTTGATCTTTCCCACTCAACCCAGAGTTGACGGTTATCTATTCTCTTTTCCCACTCAACCCAGAGTTGACGGTTATCTATTCTCTTTTCCCACTCAACCCAGAGTTGACGGTTATCTATTCTCTTTTCCCACTCAACCCAGAGTTGACGGTTATCTATTCTCTTTTCCCACTCAACCCAGAGTTGACGGTTATCTATTCTCTTTTCCCACTCAACCCAAAGTTGACGGTTATCATTTGTCTCTTCACTCAACCCAGAGTTGACAGTTATCATTTCTTTTATTCAACTCAGAGTTGACCCTTTTCTTTTCCCCACTCAACCCAGAGTTGACGGTTATCTTTTATCTTTCCCACTCGACCTAGAGTTGACGGTTATCTTTTGTCTTTTCCCACTCAACCCAGAGTTGACGGTTATCTTTTATTCAACCCAGAGTTGATCTCTTTCCCACTCAACCCAAAGTTGACGGTTATCATTTGTCTCTTCACTCAACCCAGAGTTGACAGTTATCATTTCTTTTATTCAACCCAGAGTTGACCCTTTTCTTTTCCCCACTCAACCCAGAGTTGACGGTTATCTTTTATCTTTCCCACTCGACCTAGAGTTGACGGTTATCTTTTGTCTTTTCCCACTCAACCCAGAGTTGACGGTTATCTTTTATTCAACCCAGAGTTGATTCTTTGTCTTTTCCCACTCCACCCAGAGTTGACGGTTATCTTTTGCTCAACCCAGAGTTGGCGGTCACCTTTTATTCAACCCAGAGTTAATTCTTTCCTCTTCCCACTCAACCCAGAGTTGACGGTCATCATTTTTCTTCTCCCTCTCACCCGGAGTTGACGGATATCTTTATTCAATCCAGAATTGACTTTTCCTTTTTCCCACTCAACCCAGAGTTGACGGTTATCCCTTGTTCAATCCAAAATTGATTATATGTTCCCACTCAACCCAGAGTTGACGGTTATCCTTTCTTCAATCCATAATTGATTATCCTTTTCCCACTCAACCCAGAGTTGACGGTCCCCTCTTGTTTCTATCCCACTCAACCCAGAGTTGACGGTTATCATTTGTCTTTTCCTACTCGACCCAGAGTTGACGGTTATCCCTTGTTCAATCCAGAATTGATTATCTTCCCCGCTCAACCCAGAGTTGACAACTATCACTCATTCTTCTTTCCCGCTCAACCCAGAGTTAACGATCATCTCTTGTCTTTCCCCACTCAACCCAGAGTTGACGGTTATCTCTTGTCTTTTCTCACTCAACCCAGAGTTGACGGTTATCTTTTGTCTTTTCCCACTCAACCCAGAGTTGATGGTTATCCCTTGTTCAACCCAGAATTGATTTCCCATTCAACCCAGAGTTGACGGTTATCTTCTTTCTCTCCCATTCAACCCAGAGTTGATGATTATTTCTAATTGGTCATCTTTCAACCCAGAGTTGAATTACCTTCTCTCAACCCAGAGTTGATGTCTACCTATTGTCCTCAACCCAGAGTTGATTTCCCTTCATCCTTCAACCCAGAGTTGACCCACGTTTCTTTTTCAACCCAGAGTTGACGTTTATTTCATTTCTAACCCAGAGTTGAATTACTTTCTCTCAACCCAGAGTTAACGTCTATCTCTTGTTCTCAACCCAGAGTTGATTTTCTTCCCCTCTTTCTCGACCCAGAGTTGATACTCATATCTTGTCCCACTAATACTGATTTCTCTTTCCATTCTCAATCCAGAATTAATGTTTACCTCTTATTCGACCCCGAGTTGACCCACGTTTATTATTCAACCCAGAGTTGAGTTTTATTTCATTTCTAACCCAGAGTTGAATTACCTTCTCTCAACCCAGAGTTGATGTCTACCCATTGTCTTCAACCCAGAGTTGATTTCCTTTTATTCTCGACCCAGAGTTGACCCACTCTCCTTCTTCAACCCAGAGTTGAGTTCTATTTCATTTCTAACCCAGGGTTACTCTGTTCAATCCAGAATTGACGCAATCTTCCTCAGTAAAATGACACCATCTCTTCCTCCGTGGATTCTATCTCACAAGGCAAATTTTCAGGTTTCACTTGGTATTTAATCTTCTTCTACCTCGAATGCTCGAAAGGCTAACGCCAATCTTACTTTCAGGTTTAAGATGATTAAATAGGGGCAGCTGTTGCACCCCAAAATTTGCCCACCTGAATTCTATTTCTAATTGGCTTATGGCTTTGACATCATGTGCGTCATAAGTCATCAATAAAGACATGCATTTTATCGAATACGTAATTAAAGGATCAAGGACCCTGGTGTATGGCCTTCCCTTATTGGTATCATCATCGTAATTCTATGTTTGGCATCCAGAATTAGGTCACTCCTTCTATTTATGATACAAGCATTGGCACTAAATTACTCCTAAGAGTGGATTTGTTCAAAAAAGGGCCTTTTGTATCATTTGAAGTATTATATCACCAGATTATGTGGATTTACAAGACATCATGGCATGACATTATTTGTTGCTATCTCTTCAAGACAACTAATTATAAGACAAAGGCATACAAGCAAGGGTCTATTCATCAATGATATTCCTGCAATTCAAAATTCTATTTCAGTTGCTTTCAATTTTTCATTCCAAATTCACAACACCAAATGTCTCCATTATACCACTCAAGAGTCAACATTCATTGCAATTGAAGAATACAAAAATACACATTTTTATAAGTTCAAAAGTTCAAATACATTACAAATCCATTACCAAAAATACAATTCTATCACAAAGAAAATACAAAAAAGGTCCATTCCATCTATACTATTTACAAACTCTACAGACTTATATCCTAGAGCTCAACAGTTTCTTCAGCTCATCCTCTTTCTTCACGTTTCAATCCCGCACAGCCATCACCCCTCACTAGTTTCCATTTGCCATATCCAAAACCAAACCTGCACAAGGAAAAAGAGAGTGAGATTAGCTAGCAAACCATGTCTTCATAACCTGCATCAATCAAACAAGAAAGAGTTTTCCAGTTCAGCTCACTTTGATCAATTACCCTATTAACTTTCAACTTCATTTTCTAACTAAACTACTCTACATAAACCTCAAACAGAATTCAGAATCCAAACTTCTTCTAACCTGCATAACTGAACCAAACTCACAACTAACCAAATGTCCCTAACCATTTTCTAACTACCTAAACTAACCTAACTAACTTTCCAACCTCTAACAAACTCATAACCGCCAAACCAACCTCTAACAGGTCCTAACCGCATAAAACTACCTTTTTACGGAATTAACCACTAACAGACTTTGTAACCAACCTATAACTTCTAACCGATTCCCTTTCAGCCTAACAAACTCCCTAACTGAATGTAACAGAATTAACAGTTTTTGCAACTAACCTCTAACCTCCTAACAGAATGAGAACTGAGAGGTTAAGAGAGAAAATAAGAGTTTGTGAGCTAACCTGAAACCTCTATATAACACCGTCATTGATCACAGAACCAGGGCTGGACCTCTTGAAAACTCTTGCTGAACCTCTCTCAATATTCTTCCCCAAAACTTCATCACAGTTTCATCAATCATCTTCAATCTCAGAAAATCACCATAACCGATCCATCACTAATCATCTTCTCCTCTAATCATCATCATCATCATCGTCGTTCATCATCAACATCAATTCTCCGCACCTGCATCAATCCTGCGTCGCACATCTTCATCTTCATCGATCATCTCTCCCCAATCATCACATCCTTATCGGCAACAACAACATCATGATCTTCAATCATCGTCATCTTCAACAACAATAACAACACGCAGAAACCACACAGAAAAAGAAGTGAAGAAGAAGAAGATAGCAGAAGAAAGTCGAAAGGAAGAGAGGTATACCTGACGTGAAGTGTTCCTCGCGTTTATCTCACCAGCATACAATCGTCGAAGAGCCACCGGAGCTACTCCGGCAGGTAAGTGGTTCCTTGACCTCTCCTCGATCTTCTTGGTGCCATGTGGTAGATTTGTATCCTTTGATTATTTTCCCCATGGTTTCGTTCCTTGATTCGCCGCCATTACCGTTTAATGGAGCTTTTAGTAAAACCTAGGGTTTCCTATTCGCTAGATTCACAGAAGTAGTGAAGGAATCAAAGGAATCGGGAGCGGGGAGTAAGATATCATAGGAAGAAGGTGCCGATCGGTGTTCACGCGTAGCTCCGCCGCCGGTGGTGATCCGGCACGGCGGAGAGTTGGCCGGTATTCGCACGAAGAAATGAAAGAGATGTCCGGGTAGTGAACTTGGAACGTCACATAACTTTAACCCTTATCTGTTCCTTTATTTTATTTTTCTATCAATTGGTTAATTGTCATTTAATAGTATTAATTGAATTAACTAGTACATAACTGGGGTTAATTACTAATTAAAGAAGATTAATACAATTTTAGTGGATCTAAATAAAGGGCTTGGGCTTTCTCACGAATTGCTAATCCGCACCCCCAGGGCCCATAGTTTCTTTTTGGTAAATGAATTATGTAGCTACAAAAACTCTGCTGGGCCAATTCCCTGGGCTGCTGCGCCCAATCTCTTTTACACCATGTAATTCAGAATTACACCCCCCTGTTCCTTTATTTTTAATATTAGTTCTTTTATTTTTCTCTGAGTAAATAAAATCACCATTTTTTCACTATCTTCTTAGACTTTTAATTCATAATTTTTGACATATAAAAATGATCACTAAAAAATATTAGTTTAGGCTTGTATTTTAATTCTTTTGCTTGATTAGAATTCTTGTTCTATGTCATATAAAAATCAATAAAAATAATAGTCCTTTAATTCACTTTTGGTACTATATTTTGCATCATTTGCTTCCATGTTTTGTACCATATTTCAAGTCATTCTTTTAGTCATTTTTGCACTAATTTTGTATCATTGTTTACTTGTAATTTTTACTTGTAATTTTGATCTTTGCTTGTGCTTGTAATTTCGTTCATTTACTCCTAACTTTAGGTAGAGACCATGATAACATTAGGATTTAGGAATCCCCTTTCATAACACTTAGGCTAGTTGTTCATTTTAGGCTAGTTTTCCTTATTTTTCTTTTCAACTTTTAAAATACTTAATAAATATCGATGAAGATCATACCGCTACTATATTTCATAGTAGGAAAGAAATGATTGGGGTGTAGGCCCCGATGTATGTTCTTTCCTACTTAGCGGAGAAGAAATGATTGAGGTGTGAAGCCTCGATGTATTTCTTAACCGTTGTTTAGAGAAACGATCGTGGTGTAGGCCTCGATGTGCATTCTCTAAATATTCACAAAAGAACTCTTTTTGTATCTCCCTTACTTAGCGGAGAAGAAATGATTGAGGTGTGAAACCTCGATGTATTTCCTAACCGTTATTTAGAGAAACGATTGTGGCGTAGGCCTCGATGTGTGTTCTCTAAATATGCAAAACAAAACTCTTTTGGTATGATCTAAGTCACAAATTAAAACCCCATAAAAAACACCAACCAAAAACACTTCAAAAAACCTAATAAATGTTCAGACTTAAAACAAAAGTGAGGAAGTGATGCGAGACCTTGTAGTAGGTTCTCGTCATCATGGAATTACACCTAAAAGACACAAACCAATCTTTTCTCTCTTGCCTCCGAGGCATTTCTTTCTCTTGCCTTCAGGGCATTCTTTCTCCTAATCGGACACGTTATTTCCGCTCCATTCCCAGCTTAAGACTCCAGAGGTCGAGCAGCGGAGTGCGAATGTAACTGTTCAACTAAAAAACACAAAAACAAACAAAAACTAAAGAGCCGAACTACGGCGCTCTGATTCCTGAAAAGGATACGTAGGCATTAGGTCGCGGGGCCTAAGCGAGCACAACTATTTATAAACCTTATTTTCCCCGTGTTTCTTTTTTTCCATTTGCATGCATTCCCTTAGTGATTAAGCTTTAGATTTATACACCCTTAGAATAGAACAAACATAGGTGGATACCATCGAGTACGATGGGCGCGAGGGGTGCTAGTACCTTCCCCTCGCGTAACCGACTCCCGTACCCTATCTCTGGTCGCAAGACCTTCTCTTATCCTTATTCTAGGTTTTCTGATATTCCTTTCCCTCAATGGGATAAATATATTGGTGGCGACTCTGTTCATCATTTTCGCGAGCGTGCGACACCCTTATACTTGGGTTAAAAGTAGGGGTACTGATCATGTTATCGAAGAGCGTCTAGATCGTGCCCTTGTGACGCAAGATTGGCTGCACAATTTTCCTGAGGCTAAGCTTTTCAATTTACTGGCCTCTCACTCAGATCATAGTCCTATCTTGCCGCACTGCGAACCGCTCCAACAGAATCGCCCCAAAAATTACTCTTTTAGATTTGAGAATGCTTGGTTAAGTAATGAAGATCTGGATGATGTGGTTAGGAAAGGTTGGGAGGTAGAGGCTAATGGGGAAGTTCTGAACCGTATAAGCAATTGTGCTAAAGAATTATCAAAATGGAATAAGTTTATTTTCTCTCAGCAGAGACACAATATGTCTTTGCAAATGGCAGCCATGGAAGCTGCGAGGTCGGCAAATGATGAGGGAGCGGCAAGTCGATTCATTGAGGCGCAGCGGGAATATAATAACATCCTGATCCGAGAGGAAATTTTTTGGAAACAAAGAGCTAAAATGCATTGGCTCCGGTACGGAGATTCGAATTCTAAATTTTTTCAAAGGTCTGCCACAGTAAGGAGGAATTTCAAAAGAATTGATGTGCTTATTGATGAGACAGGAACTGAGACAAATGATCAAAAGGAAATATGTCGCATAGCTAAATCCTATTTTGAATATCTTTTTAAGGTTAATCAAGGGGAGTATGAACCGGTTTTATCGTGCATTCGACCGGTTATTTCTCAGGTTGACAACTGCAAGCTGCTCTCACCAATTACCAAAGCTGAACTTTACGAAGCTCTTCTTCAGATGCATCCGGATAAATCTCTGGGTCCCGACGGTTTTAACCCGGCGTTTTATCAACACTTTTAGAATTTATGTGGAGAAGATATATTCCAGGAAGCGGTTATGTGGCTGGAGAGAGGATTCTTTCCTTCAGAGCTTAATGAGACTAACATTTGTCTTATCCCCAAATGTGCTAATCCTAGAAATATGAAGGATCTTCGCCCCATTTCTCTCTGTTGGCTACAAGCTTATTGCCAAGTTGTTAGCTAATCGATTGAAATCGGTTTTGGATAAATGTGTTTCGGAGGAGCAATCGGCTTTTGTGGAAGGGAGATCCATCCTTGACAACGCTATGGTAGCTACGGAAATTATTCATGCATTAAAAAGAAAGACGAGCGGTAACTTATCCAACCTGGCCTTAAAGATTGATATTAGCAAAGCTTATGATAGAGTTGATTGGGGGTTTCTTAGAAGCATTCTGCTTCGCCTGGGCTTTCATGAGAAATGGACCCATTGGCTTCTTATGTGTGTTACTTCAGTGCATTATTCTGTTCTTGTTAACTCGGAAAGAGTCGGACCCATTATTCCAGGAAGAGGACTGAGACAAGGCGATCCTTTGTCACCATACCTGTTCATTCTTGTCTCTGAAGGTCTTTCTGCTTTTATTAGAGTTTCCGTCTCACGTGGTGACCTTCATGGAGCGCGTGTTTGCAGGGGGGCACCTAGTGTGTCCCACTTGCTTTTTGCTGACGATTGTTTTCTTTTTTGCGGGTCAAATCTAACGGAGGTGTCGAATCTTATGAAGATTCTTAATACTTACGTTGACGCGACAGGGCAAGTGATCAACCTAACCAAATCTGAAGTGTTTTTCAGCCGTAACCTAAGTGGACCAGCTCAAGCTGATTTAGCCAAGGTGATAGGGGTACGATGTGTTTTGGGTACAGGGACTTATTTGGGTCTACCTTCCATGATTGGTAGAAGTAAGAAGGCGGTGTTCTCTTTTATTAAGGATAGGATATGGAAAAGAATCAATTCTTGGAGTGGTCGCGCTTTATCTAAAGCAGTGAAGGAGGTTATGATTAAATCAGTTCTTCAATCAATTCCAGCTTACATTATGAGTGTCTATTTGATTCCGGATGGGGTTGTGAATGATATTAAAAAAATGCTTAACTCTTTCTGGTGGGGGGGGGGGGGGGGGGGGGGGGAGGTCGAAACAATAAAGGTATTCGGTGGTTAGCTTGGGAAAGGATGACTATGTTGAAGAGTGAGGGCGGTATGGGGTTTCGATACTTTAAAGCCTTTAATATGGCTATGGTAGCAAAGCAAGGTTGGAATCTTTTGGCAAAGCCCAATTCTCTCGTAGCTAGAATCTTCAAAGCAAGGTATTTTCCCCATTCCTCTTATTTTGGTTCTAAGGTGGGTAGAAATCCGAGTTATGTCTGGCGGAGTTTGTGGAAAGCTAAGAATGTTCTTAAGCTTGGTAGTAGGTGGAGCATAGGAGAAGGAAGTGGAATTAAGGTTATGAATGATCCGTGGCTCCGAGAGAAAGATAGTT